>NW_024884364.1:34428666-34463666 GCF_019232065.1 Centrocercus urophasianus | reverse complement strand
GTCTCTCTTTTTATATAAAAATATTCATGTGTTACAAGAACCACAACAAATCAAGCTTTTAAAATGTAAGTAAAATGCAAAGTTTTAAAATAAATGGAGTATGAAAATAAGTTACAAAATGCAATTTGAAAATCAGTGTTCAGGGCTGGTATTAAAAAAAAAAAATCTCGATCTTTAAAAATCTTGATACAAATAATAAGTGCAGATGAAGTCCATCATCGGTGCTGTCACTGCAAAACGGATAGGTAGTTACAGAAAAGTTGAGGTGGGAGGTTTGGTTCAGTAGTGCAAGTTGCTCAGTACCGTGTCTAGACAGCTTTTGAGTTTCTCCAAGCATGGAGACTCCAGAGCCCAGTTGGATCAGCTGTTCCACTGGGTGGTTGCCCTTAAAATGAATCTTATTTTTCTAGCGTACTGTCATGTGGAGTTATTTTTCCCCAATGTAGGATTTGGCTTAATCTTCATCGAAATTCACGGGATTCCTGTTGTCCCTTTTCTTCAGCCTGGTGGTGTTTCTCTGTGTGGTCACACAGCCATCTGGTGTGTCAGCTTGTCCTTCCAGTTCCATAACTGTGGTGCTTTTTTGAAAATAGTGGCTTCAGTTCCTGTGGTTCAAGTGTAGGTTCAAGTGTTGTAATACAGTGCAGATAATTTTGACTCTTCAGAGGCATAAGTCTTAGTCCATCTTGTATTCCAGTAGATTGGCAGGCATGTTACTGTCTTTTTATCTTTAGTCAGTAAGCATGATCGTTTTACGTCAGGTGCATAATTAAAGCGAAAAGTGAAGCCAGCCACTAGGCAACCTGACAAGGACTGCAGTGTGGTTGTACAAACTGCACAGCCTTTTCCCTGGCACCATTGGTGCTAACAGTACAGGATGTGCAGCATATGTGAGACTTGGTTGTTCAGTTTTGAGCTACTGCTTCACAGTGACTGCTGGCAAAGATGCTACAGTGATTGTGGCATAGAAATACAGCAAATTTTGCCACATGCTCAGTAGCCTTAGCAGTAGTCAGTAGTCTGTAGCAGAGGAGGCTGGTGGGCTGAGGGCAGCCTTTTTTTAATCTGCTGTGGATAAATCTGCTGGTGTTCACCTCTGACACATAAATCTCATCTCTTGACAGGCATGTTAGCACTTGAAGGATTAGACTTGTTTTCATCTCCAAGTAGTCAACTTAAAAGTACTTCTTTAGTACTTCTAGTGGTTTCCTGGGCCTGGCTTACTAAAAAGCAGTATGGCAGAAGCGCTGGATTCCAGACCTTGAGATTTGTACTTTCTTCTGCTATTTATTTCTTACCTCAGGATTGACATATCACCAAAAATGGCAGGTGAATTCTCCCTTCCAACCAAGGAAAAATAAACGAAAGAACATCTGTAAGGGTATTGTATACCATAGGCTATTTCTGTGGGTTATTGCTGACACAGTGCTGCAGTTGTAGGTAGGAACCTTCAGTAAAAGATCCGGTTAGTATATTCAGTCAACTCTCCTCGGAAGTAGACGCTGCAGTGTTTTGCACTGAAAAAACATCTACTCAGGAAAATGAATTCACTGTAAATTTTGTGTTCACTGTATGTAACTATCCTGTATTAATGCATGGTATTATCAGTTTTAATATACGTTAGACGTAAGATAGTTTATTCAGTTTTAAACTGGAGCAAACTTTACTATGCGCTGTTCAGTCAAAGTTTATAGAGTGTAATTTATTTTCCTTGCCTAGGGTGAGCTTACAGAGGCTAGCAGGAATTCTGGCGGATAATTGTTTTGCAGTTTCAGACATTGTGCCTAGTGCAGACCCTCTTTCTATAGTGAAGTCCTTAGGTAGTTTTAGGAGAGATTTCCCTTTTTGTTGTTTTCTTTTTTCCTAAAGAATTTTACTTGAAATCCAAAGTACAAGGAAATCAAAATGACCGTATAGGGTATGTAATTTCAGTAGCCACGTCTTGCTTGATGTCATTTGTGGAAGAAGCTTCATAAATGGCCTGTAAAGTTCACGGAAGTCCCTTTAGTCATCATAAGCATGTGATTTTGGAATGTTATGGTTTGTATTCTTGCTGCTGTTTGCCATACTTACTGTGCTTACAGTTCTTTTAATTGTAAATGTTACTTATATTTTTGTGGTGTAAGGATTATAGTTGGAATTTTTAATATCGCAATATATTTTACTCAGAAATACTTGTTTGGAATTATGTAGCTAGTTGTGATGCTTTTGAGCATTTACCCTTTTGGTTATTGAAGAAATGATAAAAGTATATTTACTACCTTTTTTACTGCACCTCCAGAAATCATTTAAATGCAAAGGGCTGCATCTGGTACCATAATTATGAAAGTTACTGGTTTCTAATATACTGGGATTTAGTGAATACTGATCATTATATATATAGCAGTCCATAGGCATACGATACAAAAGCAAAATGCTTATAGTGTTAAGAGATTGGATTAGTTGGACAACTTTAAAGTCTAAGGCATTTTAAATATTTGCTGTTAGTTGAAGCCTTAAGTGTTACAGCTTTACATCTCCTAGAAAAGAAGGAATAAAAGCATACAGGGAACATTTTTTGTCATCTTATACATGGTGAGATATATATTGTAATGATCATTTTCAAGTGAAGCTTCTACTTCTGTTACATTCATAAAAAATCTTTTAAACTCTTCATTTTAAATTGGGACCATGTATATGTTCTTGCTTGTAGATGTCTAAACATAGCTTCAGTGTCTGGTGTTGGGATAAGTGTAATGCAAATACATGTAAGAGAAATTGTAAGACACATAGAGTTCTTTCTTGAAGTTTAGCTGGTTTCTGTCTTTAAAATGTGTTTAGCAGAAGTTTGCACTCAGCCTTCTTGGAAGAAGTAAGGAGAAGTGCATTTCTGCTGTTTAGTGCCATATTCTGATTTAGTACACTGCTTACCGAATGATTCCTAGGTGAAATCTGTGGCTTGTGTTCACTAGCAAAAAGTTGGACGTTTTTACTACAGAAATCATAAAGCAGCTTTTAATGCATGTCCTTTCTTTGTGCTCGGTGATAGAAGTGGTATTCCAAGTGATGCTGAATTACTAAAGGCTTCATTATTAACAAAAGAGATCTTAAAATCTCTGGTGTATCTTTTTCAGCAGTATTTCGCTGGGTTTCATATAGTCTGCATTGTTTCCAAGGCTTGTGTAATTACAATTTATCAAGAGACGTTAAGTTAGTGCCTGACCCCCTGTAGTTTGCAGGCGAGTAAAATGCGCCTTGCGCTGTTGTCACTGTACTTAGCGAGCAGAGATTCAGAGCTCCCTCTTCAGCCTGACTGCACCTTCCTTCAAGAAAGGCAGATTTGATACGTAGCTGAAAATGCTAAGAAAGATGAGCAATGACAGAACTTGAGGACAGACTTCTTTTCCTGAGAGGTCAATAAATGTTTCGGTATGGGCTCAGACTGAATTTGTTCAGTTTAACAGGATCTGTCCTAGACGAACTGCGACTGCTGGAAAGTATCTGCATATCTTATATTAATAGAAGAGTTTGTGGGACTGTCAGCACAGAAACAATTGCAACATTTTTAGGCTGTACCTAAAGTGTAAAATGAAGTCAGGCAGACATTTTTTGTGAAAATTGTTTGGTGCTCATTAGTGCTGTTCCTGATCTGGGCTAGTGCCTGTTGCCTGCTAGAGAAAGGGCCCTGCCTGCATGTTTTTTTCATGCTAATGGAAGTGATAACTCTTTAAAAGATAAGTACTGTATATGATATAATAATAGTTTTGTTTTCCTGCCACCCTTATCTACTTGATTTAAAGTTTGCAAATGTAAATTGAGGGTGAGGCTGTCCCAGCCATGTACTGAATGGCTGATTAGCTCCTGCTTTCTTCTAAAACATGTCAGTGCTGGGGTGCGTGCAGAGTATTGGCTCAGGAGCAGAGCTCTCATGAGAGCATTCATGTCATAGATACTGACAGTGGGAAAAGTGTCCAGAGGGGAGGGTACATAACAATAGTCTGCTTACCTGTTAAATAAGAGAACCTTTAGACAGAGGGGAATAAAAGTTGCTTATATTAACACTGGATTCTATTAACTTAATTAGGGCATGTTAACTTTTATGTTAATACAGTGTAAGGTAATGAAAAAATGAAATGTTGGAAGTATTTCTTGTAGTAGTGATTACTTTCAGCTGTTCCTTCTGTAAATGGTATCTCGAGATACAAAAATGAATTTGAGACAAAAAAAATGTGACTTTTAACATTACACTGTAAAAGGTATATGAAAGCTATCTGCAACGGAAGACCTGAAAATACTTCTTTTCCTTCCTTTCTTTCTTTAAAAGCAAATGAAAAAAAAAAAAACCCTACTTGTTCTAAATAAACTTCAAGCAGAGAGAGGGAGTGGGGAGTTACTCTACAGTAGCAGTTCTTAAATATTGGTGCTACACTGATTGTTTTGTCAATACTCTTATTTAAAATGATACAATCAGAGAGATACTCTGACTTCCTCTCTAATGTTATTACTTTCTATTCTAGCATATTCTTTTTGCTTTCTGGAAGTACTTTCTTAATACAGTCTCTTGCTCTATTTTTCTGATGGTATTACCCAGGAGGAAAAAAGACATTTTGACAGGTGGGAACCAGTGGATATATGTTGTTTATATATATAATCTGGAACTTTGTGTTAAGTTTTATTTCCTTATTTTTCTGCATTTGGCTCTGTTTAGTATATGCTTACTTATAAGCCAGAATGTTTGATATCATGTGTAAATTGCATCAAAATGCATCAGAGGTCTGTTTGTTACATAATCCCGATTCACATGCTTGTAGATCTTTAAAAGTTTTAACTATGAGAAGCCATTTTTTACATCTTTCAGACCCTATAGGTTTGTGTCTGTCTGGAGCAGAAATGACCTGAAATTACTAGCAGTTTGGCATTAAGTAATGCACAGCAGTTGATTCATCATGTAACTATATTTGACCTACTGTGCAGTAGTGAACTGCAGTATAATGAAGTTCTGTATCTCACAGGAGAGATTTAATAGAAAGCAGAACTGTAGTTGTAACTTCTAAAAACTGACTTGTTTGTTAATCTTCTAGGATTTTGGTTGTCCTTCAAGAGCAAAGGAACATCAGGGGTATGGAAGTTGTTTGTTTATTTAAAGGTAGAAGCAATTATTAGAAAAAGGGTTCAGAAATGATGTATTAAAAGAAATAAAATAGAAGCAGACAGGCAAAAATAAATGTTGGGATGTCACGGAGTTGACTAGATCAATCTATGTCCGTGACAGGGGCGGCAGGCCTCTGCCCTCCCCCCCCACCCCAGTCCCACAAAAAATGGGAAGGAAGGAAGGGAGGAAAAGAGCAGCAGCAACAATCTATGGAGGAAAACTTATTTTACTAGAATATTGGAATACAAGATAACACAATATATACAAGTTAATTGAAATTGAGATTAATAAATCAGACAAGATGAGAGAGAGAGTTCCCGGGACCGAGTCAAACCTGAAAAGCTTGGAACGGCCAGGAATGCACCTCCAGCACCCACTGCCAGGCAGCAAGAGAGCGCCCCCCCCACCCGGAAGGGCCAGATCCCGTGACTGCTGTAACGTACAGGGATAGGTACTGGAACTAGGGCAGTGACACTTTAATGCCCCGTACACTACATGATGTTTTGATGTGGAATACTGAAATCCAAAAACAAAAAAACAAAAACAAAAACATAGAACCATGACATGGGAGCTTGCAGTTTTATTTTATATAGAGAATTGGTGTCTTAAAATAGTTGTGCAAGCAAAGCCATTGAATGAAAGGAGATACTTTGCATCATAAAGTGCAAGAGATGTGCCAAATAGGCAACTCCATTTGATTCTTTTCTGTTGTATCTGAATAGGTTGTCTTCGTTCTAGGAGCAGACTTGGTAAATGTTTTGTTTCATCAAAGACTGAAGTAAGTGCTTAAGTAGGGCGACAACATCCAGGGACTTGCACGTGTCTTTGTATCCATCTTCCTCAGTGAGAGTGTTGAGGAAGTATCTAACAGATTCATTCTATTCAAGTGGTGAGCTGAGGTTGTCTAGGACACTGAGGAGGGGTCAAACACAAGGTGCTGGAGTAGCTATGGATACTTCTCAAAAGAGCTTTCCCTGAAGGGACTGGATGGGGTTCAGAGGAGAGCTACGAGGGACTGAGAAATGCAGTCTCTAAGCTGATGATTAAACTATGCAAATCTCATTAAGATGCTGTTCTGGAGAATAGTGGGATAACAAATGCACTCATCTTGTTCAACTGTTGTTGGACTGTACATACAGAAGGAACTAAGGAGGCGATTCTGTGTGTGCTGTACGGGTAATTTGCTTAATCTTGTGGACTAATAAAAGTGATGGCAACAGATGCTTATAAAGCAACTTAATTATTATATTTTGAATAGCAAGCTGTCTGCACAGTAAACTAGATTTCTTTAAGCCTCTGAGCAAAATTGCAGATAAAAATGTGTACTATAAAATTATTCTTTAGGTTCTTGGAGAAAATACCCCCCTCAAGTAGTGGTCACTAAGAAGACCAAGCAAAAGTGAAAGTCTATTGTGACTAAGAGAAGAAAATTCACTGGGGGTAACTGTCCTGTTTGTTACTAGATAAGCCAATTGCTAAGAAGTGGAGAACAAAAAAGAAGAGTGTTCTGTTTTGTCTAGCTGCCTGTCGGGGCTCCTTTAAAAGAGCATTATCAAAAACTCTTTCCATACTCTCAGAAATTTAGGTATCGTTTCCCCATGAGCAATCCTTTTGAAAGGAGAGTTAATGAAATGTTGCAAGACTCGAGACTTACATCTTGAGCTGTTTATTTTGGAAAAAGTGATACCAATTGATGTCTTGCTCTGTTCCAACTGGTGCATCTCATTAGTGTCTTGGAGGATAATACGAAAAACACAGTGTCCTTCTCATTAAAGATGCTCCATCGTTGGTTCCCTTTGAGGCTGATGAGAGGCCAAGTCCTTCCGTAAGCAATATAAAGAAGTTCATCACTGCTTTGTTTTGCTTCTTGTAAAAGAAATAGCTCACTTGCTATGTGTTATTTATAAATGTGCCTTCACAGCCTGAAAAGGGCACACAAGCTCCAGACAAAACTTTTGTTTGATAATTGCTTACAGCAGTCACTAGACAAGGAGGCAGGTAGAATAATTGAACAACCTCACCTCAGCTGTAAGTTTGTGTCATCACTTCTAGGGCAGTGTCCAGAATGCCTAAGGGTAAAACTCTCAGATGTATGGACTTGATGGCAATGCCTATTGAAAGGGGCTAACATGCTTTTTGTAGTTCTTTTTGCTTGGTGTGTAAAGTGAAAGAGTAGAGAGCAATCCATTGAGATAAGTAAAGGAAGGAGACAGCAGAAATGAGCTGTGTCTCAGAAAGGATGTTTTAAAGGGATAAAAGTATAAACTGACAACCAGAGGGTGAAATGGTCTGGAAAATGGGCTGATAACTGGCCAGCATGTAAAGAAGGGTAGGAAATAAGCATTGTGAGAAGGAGTGGGAAAAGCAGTTCCAAGGCTGAAGTGTACAAACCTGGGTTCAGTGCTGATGTCTACATCACTGTGGCAGAAATAAACTGGGGGTGATCGTTCTGAAGGGCTTCCTGAGCTTTGGGAAGTCAGGGAGTGAATCCATGGGATAGGAAAGCACAATCAAAGCAAGGAGTGTGTTTGAGGGAAGTACTGTGCAGAAACAGGAGCTGGATTAAGTTTGTGTTTTGCTCTTAAAAACCTCTTGGTTTTTTAGGATGCTTTTTTTGACGTACACAAAAGGCTATTTTGGCTTGCAGGCAAATTGTTCAATGGCTGTAAAGTCATCTTATTTCTGGCAAGTAAACTTACTGGGGTAAAAGTTTTAAAAATAAAATTTTACGTGTTGTAGTTTCACAGTCTAAGCCCTGCTTAAATATATTCTGTTCTGTTACAGAAAAGCAAATACAGAAATACCTGAGAGTAAAGAAAAAAATAACATGTATTTTAACTGTTGCATTTAGAGAGGGGGAAGGCTAAAAGAAAGAAAAAGTTTGGTACCACTAGTTACAATGCTTTTCTTAAATAAGTCATTAAATGTGCTTCTGTTTGTCTTACTGTAATAGCTTAAGAACAAGGTGATTATCAAATGAAAGAGAAAGATGTAAGTCATTTTAAAACAAGAGAGAAAGGAACATTATTTCTTACATAACATGTAATTAACCTATGAAGCTCTCTGCCAACCTATAGTAGTGAGGTAAAAAACAGAACAGAATTTAAAAATGATTAGAAATACATTTGCATAATGAGAAAATTCACGATTATTTCATAGGATTTTCAGTAGGTTTGGAAAAGAAAGATTCCTGGGAGTATTGCCAGCTAGTACCTGGTTGTGAAAGGCTGAAGCGAAGAGCTGCATTATAAGCAGGTTGTATAATTATCTGGCATTATTTGCATTTAACCATAATGTAAGCTTGGCTTAATTTCTTTGAATTGCCCTTTGAGAGCGCATCTTTCTGCTGGCTGCAGAAGTAGCCTGTGGAGATGAGCCTCAGACAGCCAGCACCAGGCATTGTGAATAGTCACCTCATTCCCAGCGTGAAGAGTGGTGATAACCATTTTCCTGTGTTTTTGCCCCGTGAAAGAAATTAGTTATATCCACTAATTGTTAAGGAAGACTAAGTCTTTCTATTTTGCATCAGGGTTAGGTCAGTTAAGTACTGTGCATCCCAGTGGATCAGCTTTCTTCTGCAAGCACATTTTTAAAATGTTTTTTTCATTCTCTGCATGTTGAGTAATTCCAATGGATTTAAGATACAATATCACATAAATCCACTGTTCCTTATATTCATGTTAAATGTGATTTTTATGTGAGAAAGAGAGGGTATTAATTTTGTTCTTCAGAGTAACTATAATCTCCTGAACGATAAAACCCTGTTAATTCTCATGCAGCTAATCCTCAAATAATAATTCACTTAAACTGACTTCACAACAAAAATAACTGCTTATGTGCAAATGATTGTAATGTGGCCTGTGAATTGTACCTTAAATGCAAATGCATAGATAGCTGGAAATTGCTCAGGAGCTTTTTCACTGATCTCAAAAAGTCACAATCTTTTTAAAAAAGATAAGGAGCAAATGCTTTAAAGTAGAAGCTAAGAGTTCTAGAAAACTCCTAGCAAAAGCTTAGAAGAGAAAACTATAGCCAGGAATGAAATACAAGAAACACACATGCAAAAACCAGTAATGCCAAGTGTTTCTGATCAGAGATACTGAATAGTCAATACGGAGGCAGAAGACACTAAATATTTTTGTTGAGATCTTGGGAAAAAGGCAGATAGGATGTTTACATTGTGGGATGCACGATAACCCGCTCTCTGTTTTGCACAGTGTTCAGAGAGGAGGACATTGAACCCTTATGTGATGGTTTTAAGTCAGAAGCCCAGATAGCAGATGTCCTTGAGCTGTGAAAGAGCAGGCAGGAGTTGTTGTTGATCACGCGTACAGGTTTTTGATAGTTGTTAGAAAACAGAAAGAGTTGCACAGGACTTGAAAATTTCCATGAGACTGATTTCAGAGTGGGATGACTACTGAGAATGTAATGCTGGCAGTCTGGCATTAGGCCTGGGTGAAATAACAAAATCATTCAGGTGATTAATTTAATAAATGTAAAGGGTAGTAATTAATGACAATGAGTTCTGGCTCATGGAAAATAAGTATTATGCTAACTACAATATCCTTCATGTAGCTTAGCATCTTTAAAGTAAAACAGTTAAAATTAATACAGCTTTTTAACACATTTTGCTTCTTGCTTGCATAACATCTTCGTTAGTAAGCTAGCGTGATGCAAAGTCAATACAATATCTATTGAAGTGTATAGCAACCAACTGATATCTGTAATGTCATCGTTACTGGGGTGAGTGGAGTTTCAGGGATGTTGCCCTGGGATCTGATTTCAGCCTTGTTTTTCCTCATGATGTAGGGCTACAAGTGGGGAGTGAAGCAGTTAGTGTCCATCATGCGTGGCATGGAGCCATGGCAGCTTCAGAAGGAGCAACCAGGTTCCTTACCCATGCAGTGAAAACAGTGAACTATAGGAAAGAGTGTGGTAGGCAGATGGAGGCTTACCAGGCTGTACTATCAATCTTCATTTGTCGGAAATCCATAGATAAAGTGAAGTTACTTGTTAATATTTGCTGAAATCAGAGACTGCAGAGTGCTGTGTGATGAAGAATACAGGCCACTTGCAGAGCAAACTGGTTCACACCTGTGTTTCTGGGAAACAATGTGTTTTGTTACAGCCAGATGTGAAGTTGTGCCGTGGGAGGAAAGGAGTGTGAAGCATTTTTAGAAGGTGAGGGAACATATTCTAGAAAGCAATAAAATGAAACAGGGGTGTTATAGTGAATCTGGTGATTGTTTATTCAAAAGATCCGTTCATCATATAAAATTCAAGCACCTATTTCATCTACTGCAGTTGGTGTCACTCATAAGCCTGACAATTTGACTTTGATCCACGGGTTAAAACAATTAGGTGATTTGTGGCTTTTACCTGTCAAGCAATTGGCAGTGGGCTGAGAGCTGCAGTTTTGGCTCCAGGAGGTGCTGCACATCATTCACATCTCTGTCCTTACCTTTGTGAGGCTGACAACTAACTACTCTTGACTCTGTGGGAATGAAGGATGTTTTGCAGCCTGTACAGCCTGTGAAAATGCAGTTTAAAGCAGTGATGGATGAAACCTGTCCTTCTGCTCATTCTTCCATCATGGCATTATAGGTGACTATTTGGGCTTGCATTTTCTTCTCAAGGCCTAAGTTAGGCTTGTTTTTTGCATTTGCTCCCTCTTTCAGCCCCTGTGAAATCCTGTAAAAAAAAAAAATTACATGATTGCAACAGTGATGTGTGGCTTTCTCTACAATCCCTGTGGTCAAAAACGATCTTTTACTTTCCCTGTGCTGGCCACAGTTCTGTATTTCCATTGTTGGAGATGTTCAGTGAATAGATAGACTATTTTGTTTCAGGTGCCAGTATCAAGTCTATTTTATTTAGTATTTCTCCAGAGTTGCTGTTGTTTGTTTTATGATTTGTGTCACTCTGATTTGCACACTGTCAATTACAGTGTTATGCTTTAGTAATTATCTTCTGTTGCTGTTAATAGTAACTTATTCTGATTGATGGTCAGAAAAAAATAGATGAGTGAAACGGGTCTGATAAAGACAACTTTTAAGATTCTGCCCATCTGTTTCCCATGCCACTTGAATTACAAGTGTTTCCAAGTCTCAGCTTTTTTTTTTCTGGCCCTATTCCTCTTGAAATTTCTGCAGAGGGTTTTAGTAACTTAATAGGAAACTGCAGGGTCATTTGCTGTAGTATCAGCTTTAAGCATTGACTTTGAGATTCCTCTGTTCGTCTGATCTTTTTCTCTGTATTGTCTGCTTTCTTCAGCATCTCTTTCACTTTTCAAATGTGTAATTTCTCTAGGCATACAGCAGTCTCTCCTGTCTCTGCTGCCTCTCTTCCCTGAAGACCCTATGTACTCTGAATTTACCAAGTGTTTGCTGTGTGTCGCTGACCTCAAGTGACTTGAATCACAGTAGTTCTGGGTGTTGTCCTTTTTCTTCAGCTTCCGTCTTCCTATTCTTTCTTGTATCAGATAGTGCCTGAGAACTGTTTCTCAATTCAAACTGATTTTTTTCCATAGTTCTGTTGGATATTAATGCTGTGGATTTGCTTTCCTTGAGTTTATTTTTCAGTTTCTTGATGCAAAGATTATAGTTCCTAATATCCACTCTTCTGATTTTAGTTTTGTCTTGCAGGTATATTCTTGAATCTCAGATTCTCACAGCCATCATTGATAAGTTTCTTTGGGTAGTGGTGATTTTATATTGCCACATTTCTGTGGTTTTTTTTCCATTTTTTTCCCCCTGTGGGGCAGCAGTGTAGTGTCTTTGCAAGAACTGTCTCAGGCATTAAACACAGGTCAGTGACATTTTGTCGAATTGCATGATGCCTCATCAAATCTTCTGCTGAAAGCATCTCTTTCAGTTCCTTTGAGGTTGTAATCTATTTTGGAATTAGGCTCACCTAGCACAGTGAATAGCTGTGTTTGGAATTTTGTCTGACATCTTTTGAGACACTTGTTAAGTATGTCTTTGTCTGTATTGCTCTGATCTCCCATCAGAGGATAGAAGTGTAGGAGATAGAAATCTGGTTTAAGTTTAAATTGTTCCTTGTCATGATGAGCAACAATTTCTCTGGATGCTCGTCTTTGCTACAGCCTGAGGTACATGTGATGTTTGTTCTTTAAAGTATTTGTCATAACAGTCAGTCTGTTGTGATCTTAAGCCCAAAGTCCTTCTTACTCATGGTTCGTAATAGCTTGATTTGAAATAATGCTCTCACATGCCAGCATTAAGCTCTAGGATGTTTCTCAGTGCTAATCACAGTTTCTGTGTTTGTTACAAGCTATATTGATAGAAGTTTCACCTAATACTGTGGCAGCTGTGTTTTCTGTTGAAGAACCTTGGTTATCAGGACATATTTTTGTAGCTAGTGAGTTCTATGAGGATAAACGACTGAATCACGCCTTAGCACATCTTATATCCTGGAGCACTGAGAAATGGTAAGAACAGTAGCTAATGAATTAAATGGGGTTGGAAGAAAGATTTGAATATTAGTTGGAAGAAATTTAAAGCAGTTCGGTTATTTTTAACAAACAACCAAAATTAGGGGATATCTCTGTTAATGAGGACCTGGTGATGGTGACTAGAAATTGTGGATTCTCAATCTCTGCGGTCATTTTCAGCGCTGAAAGTCATTCATAATAGAAGAAGCTGACATGCATACAGTAGGCTGTCCATGCCTCAAAACCTCCAGAGAAAGATTAGCAATTACACCAAGCAAGGTCCTGATTCAGGTACAAGTGCAGGTGTTGAAACAACAGCTTAGCAAGAGTAGTTCTTTCCTGTGTTTTCCAAGCAATATGGTGAAGTAATGGTGGTTCCTTCTAGCTTCAAAATGTGGAAGTCAGGGAGAGGTAGATAGGTGGCTGTATAATTTAGTGTTGTATGTTTCTATTTTTGTGACTCCAGCATTATTCTTCTTGCTGAGGAATTATCATTTTGCCACTACTCTGTTACAGTGCTGTGCATAGTATTACCAGACTGCACTATCTCACTTGCTGTGAATTCTTTATCCACCAGCCAGTGCCAGCCTAGTAAGGTTCTTCTGTTTCTATTTGAAAACTGCTTTCTGTGTTAGATTTGGTCAAATGAGTCATGCTAGCTTTTGTTTAAATAGGCTTTATTTTTAACTAGTGGTGATGACATTGCAGACTGGAGGGGAAAATTGGAATGATTTTGAATAATATCAATTTATACAGTGAGAATACTCTATTAAAATATATATGAGCTTTATTTGCATCTTGAATTACAGTTTCTAGTTACTGTCATTATTTTGCAGAAAAGATAACACTTCAGTTTCTAGTTACTGTTATTTTGCAGGAAAGATAACACTAATTTTTTTTGTTGTATTTGTCAAGTATTGATAGAGACAGCTCTTCTTTCCTTTTAGGAATCTGGGTAAAAATGGCTTATCTAACAGTAGTATTCTATTGGATAAATGCCCACCTCCACGACCACCGCCTCCACCATACCCTCCCTTGCCAAAGGACAAGCTGAATCCACCTACACCTAGTATTTATGTAAGTAAAGTAGAAGTAATTTGCTGACTGTGTCCTGTTAATTATTTGAGTATCTGAATTACATTATGCAGTTATTTCAAAGATGCAGTGTTCAGAGCTGAATTCTAGTTACAGTGTATGAAGAGGGAAAATGTTAGACTTGTGCAGTTGTGAGTGAAGAACAGCTTCAAAAAATTAGGCTTATTTATTATTTATAGTACTGATGGAATAGGCAAAAATAGTTTGTGAGTTATAATACACAGCAATTTAGGTGTATTTGTACATTTTTTGCAAATGACAGTTTCAGTGATAAGAAAGCAAATGATTAAACTGAACTTTCCTGACAGTCTATTTCAAAATATTGTAGGGAAAATTAATATGAGCTGAGATGATTGTAACAACAAAATGTCATCAGTTAGGAAAATAAAAGTTTTATTAATAGAATAATTCAGTTGGAAGGGGCCTACAAACATCATTGAATCAAACTGCTTTTTAAGGTAGGTTTTTTTTTTTTCTTATGCATCCATTGAAACTCCTGTTCCAGAAATAAACTTCTGTAATAGCTTTATGCAGCATTTGTAGGTAACTTTCTTAATAATGAAATTGTAAACTGTAGTGTGCCCATTCAGCTAGCATAAAAACCTCAGGATAGCTTTGCTCAGCTGAACTTTAGGACCAGAAGCACTTGGCAGACTTGTGTGCTGCAATCCAAGCAGTCTGCTTAAGCACTGGATTATGTTGGAAGCAATAGTGCTGCTCTTAGTGTTGAACCTGAGTTAATCTTCCTAATTAAGAGTCTGTTGTAGCTTCATTGAGTATTTGCAAAGCTGATAAATCCCATGTTGCAGCATTCTGGATGTGGATGTGCAAACATGGGTCTGGTATTTAGGAACTGTGTTGTTTATTGAAAGAGATGTCTTCAGCATATATACAGTCTCTGTCTACAGTGTCATTGATACTTTGTTCACAGTCTGTCTGCAGGATTTTAAAAGATTCGTAGCAATTAAAAATAAAAGTGAGGAGAAACTGCAGCATAAAATCGAGGTTGTAGATTTACAAAAGCGTAGGAAAAAGAAATCAATTTTTCCAGTTAACATGAGATATACTCTGAGAGTGCACTTTTTAATTATACTGCTTCTTGTATACATTATCTGCGGGATTAGTTTTTTAAATTCTGAAAAGAACGTTAGTACATTATCTTGCTCTTCAGAGAATTCTGCAGATTTAGAGAATTTACGGGGCTGCTGTCAGATAAAGAAATAAACTGCAGGAAACCTGAGTTGCAAAAGCCGAAGCAACCTGGGAATAATTCATGCCAAGAAATAAATTACAATAACGAATTAATTTCAGAAGGAGTAAACCCAGCTTACAACGTGGAAATGGTTGTATGATGTTGCTATTCAATGCCCTCAGTGTGAAGAAATGAATGAAATTCCTGTCTTCCTTCTGTTGTTTCACATTTTTTATTGTTCTTTCTTATTTTACAAACAAGAAGTCCAGCCTCATCTGATATCTAATATTGCATTGTAATTTTACAGTTGGAAAATAAACGAGACGCTTTCTTTCCACCTTTACATCAATTTTGTACAAATCCAAACAACCCTGTTACTGTAATACGTGGCCTTGCTGGAGCGCTTAAATTAGGTAACTTTAATTTGGTTACATTTTCTTTGTAAAAATAGATATATATTTAAATGATGTTTCTCAGTTCTCAAAAGTGGATATTTCGTACTGCGTTACTGTTCTGTTTAGAGTAATTAAGGGAACATGTCACTTAGCTCACTGCTATTGCTAACCTAGATCAACTTTAAAAAAAAAAAAAAAAAGCCAACTTCCATCAGATAGTGTTGATCACAGACAGAAACTGAGCTGATGGTATGGGAGCTTATATGCAGAAATTTTTTCTTGTGAGAACTATGCCTATGTGGCTTTGTGCTTTGATTTAGTGATGTCACCGTGAACATTCATAGAGCTCTAATTTCTGAAAAATATTTGTTAATTGAGTTACACATGCTTTTATGGATTTGTAGTTGGAATATGGTCTGTAAAATAGCTGTCAAGGTTTTTCTAGGCTTCTGCTGTTGTTTAGAAAAGCCTCTTGAGCATTACCTAACATTTCATATATATATGTGTATGCATGTGTTTGTATATATGTTATAAATCAATCAGATAATGTTAAGTATTAATATCATCTCTTCTAAACCTTCTTGTCATATACTAACAGCCATTTGTGACTTTTTTTTCTTATTTATTAGATCTAGGACTCTTCTCTACTAAGACATTGGTAGAAGCAAATAACGAACACGTAGTAGAAGTGAGGACACAACTACTGCAGCCAGCAGATGAAAACTGGGACCCCACTGGAACAAAGAAAATCTGGCGTTGTGAAAGCAGTAGATCTCATACAACAATTGCTAAATATGCACAGTACCAGGCCTCCTCATTCCAGGAGTCTTTAAGGGTAAATATATTGCTGTTATGTAAATTAGAATTTTGTGGCCTGTGTACTAACTCTGGAATTAAGCTCAGTTAGTAAAATCTCTTGAAAAAGAAGTCCAGATGTCATTCAAGAAATGGAGACATTCCTACCAGCATGAAAAGCACAGATGAATTTACAGTCTATTTTAAACAGAGCGTTAAATACTATACAGGATGTTCTCTCATCTGCTTAACATAGACTTCATTTTCTTAATATAAAGCTACTTAGTGTTACGTATTTTAAAAGCTTGTTAGCTTTAAGCCTTCTTATAGTGATGTCAAAATTAATATTGAAATATTAAAAATTTCAGATGTTCTTTTTTTTCAGTCATATTGGTTCAAATTTTAGGCATGACTTCATTCTTTGTTGTAACCTGAATTAATTTGAATGTGACTTATTAGAAGTTTACGCTCATACCTTTAATACAACTGTTTAAAACATCGTAGAAACTTTTTTTCAGAAGAGTAACTGATGCTTCCTGTACTAGTTACTGATGGGTTCCAAATTTAACATTTTAGGAGCTGTTAGACATACAGAACTGAGTAAAATGTTCACAGTATTGCAAACATTATACTTCATTGGTACTGAGTTTCAATATTTTTGTTAAGTAGTGAACACATACTTCGAATTAGATAAAGGCACTCATCTAAGGCTTATGTTACTGAGTGCTTTGGAAAGACTAGATTAAGGTGGAACAAAGACAAAGGGTATTATTGATCACTTGTGTATTAGAAAAAGGAGAAAAAGTGGAGAATTGACCGTTTCAGTTTTCACTGCCATTACACAAAAACAGTGATGATTTCATTAAGAAAAGAAAGAGAAATTCCCTAATTTCTTGCGTTACTGGAAGGGATTAGAAGCAAAGAAATGTATCTGTGGTTGGAAAAAGGAAAAGGGAGAGTAGTTAAATATTCTAAGCCAGATTGATACAAGATGAGGAAAAGACACAGGAATACCATGCGGGAAGCACGGAGAGCTGGGCCTCCCTGTTTGTGTGTGGCTTGGCCTAACCAGTCATGAATGGGATTTTTCTCAAAGAATTGCACCAATGTTTTGTTCTTAAGCATCATTCTGGAGGAGAACATTGTGTATAAATAAAACTACAGAAGAGCTAACTTTTAATAAAGTATGTGGTTGATTACATATACTCCTGTCAGCAGGAAAGCCTCAGCTTTGTTTTTGCATCAAGAAGCAACTGCAGTATTTTCTGTGTTGTTTTTTCCTCTGCTACAAAGTGGTGATAAAAATGTAGTACATAAAATAGTTTTCATAACGTCAATTTTCATTTTTTCCTCAAAAATCAAAATGGCATTGTTTTGTTTGTGTTCCTTTTTCCTAACACTGCAGTGACCTGTCCTTGGATGACTTTTCAGTGTTCAATTGAAAGCTGAGTTTCTCCTTTCTACAGATACAGTTCTCTTGAGTTGCCTTAAGTGACCTTTTTTTCCCCCCTCTAACAACTATAACGTTGCTTTTCTAACACGTTTTACAGTATTTCATAAAGTCATCATTGCTCAATCCTTTTTTGTTCCTCTTTGTCCTTCGTTCAAAGGATGAATAGGACTTTCTCAGGTACATAGGGCACTTTGATGTCTAACAACTGCCTCATTCAAAGCACAGAGTCTTTGGACAGCATCCAGGCAGTTCCTTCCTGCTTTTTGTCTTACTTTCTCCTTCTATGCCTGTATACTTGTGAAAAAGGAAGTTTTTAAAACCGAACTTTGAGCCCACTGTACTAAAAAGATGAAATTACATCACTTAATGCTGGTTAGACTTTTTCCACTAGTCACGGTCCTAGCTACTGCAGTGCTAAAATAGCAGATGGCTATTAAAAATTCAAAGAACTTTGTATAATGGATATTGTAAAATGAATTTTATAAATATTAGTCAGCCTATTTTCGCATCAGGAGACCTGTTTAACTTTGAAGGCAGATAAATGTTCTGGTCTAAAAATGTTAGATTGGATTTCTTTTTACCTACATAATGAAGCGAACCCAGCACATAAATTTGTAACTCTAATATAGGTTAGCAAAAGAGTTTACAGTGTAGAAATTTCCTGTTGTCCTGGCCTGAACCTCACAGAATTTTTATCACAAAGATTTTTTGCAACAGCTTTTGACTAATAATGTTTATTTTCTTAGTGGCAGCATTCGCATGAGACCCTGGATGCAGATATTTTAAACGTTGTACCACCGTTTTCAAACAAATGTTATTACTTCATACTTCTGTGTGCCTATATTTTTATGAATATTCTTTTTAATATTTAAATTATTTAGATGTCACTGTTTAAATAAATGATAGCATTTTCACAATTGCATTTTTAGGAGGAAAATGAAAAAAAGAGTCACCACAAGGACCACTCAGATAATGAATCCACATCTTCAGATAAGTAAGTGTGGTATAAATATGGTAATTTTACAGTTACATTTGTGTGTATTTTTACACTATTCCTATTTGCACATCCACCTACTACTACTTCTTATATTTACAGTTCTGGGAGGAGGAGAAGAGGACCTTTTAAAACAATCAAGTTTGGGACCAACATTGACCTGTCAGATGACAAAAAGTAAGTTTGATTGCAGTTTCTTTTGCCCACAGTGGTATTCTGCACTGTTACGCTTCTTCTGGAAAGCTAATGCTTCTGGAAAGCGAATTCTTCTCAGAAGACAGTTATTTCCTGATAATCCCAATTCCAGTTGCAAGCTGTATTGCCATGTTACCTTTAATCTTTTGTTAAATTGTTGTTATAAATCCCTCTTACCTTAAAATCTGTTTTTGAGTTTGTCTTCCCAGTATCTTTAATTTTTCAGTAATGAACTTTTAAATTCCATCAGTCACTTTTCTTTCCAGTAATACTTCTAATATATTCCATTTGTTTCATTCCGATGCTTTAAATTGTTTTCCCTTTTTTCCCCCTTTTATACCTATTTTCATTTATTTTGTTTCCTTTTTCTCTTAGCTCTTGCTTCTCTATTCAGAAGCAGTGCTCAGAGTATGTAGCAAAGTCCGAATTGATGACTATGAGTGGAAAAGCCATGATAAAATTAGAAGCGTAAGGGGAATACAGAGAATTCTTCAGATGAGAGATTTCTGTGAGACCAAGAAATAAGGAAAATGGCTCAGAAAAACTTCATAAAGTTTCAGAAGTACACTGAAAGCATTCTTTTTTGTTTTTGTCCAGTAATAATTTTTTATTTAGTTCAGTCTCTGCTTGGATCTTTTTTGGAAGTGCGTGCTATTACTGTTCTACCCACTGCAGTAGTAAAATTCTGATCCACTTCAGTTAGGAGAACAGGAGAAAAGGTTATAGTACTGGAAATTGGAGGATGCTACTGAATTTTTTGCACATATTCTGTGTGTATACATACGTGATTAGAGATTGTTGTAAAATTTAAAATAAGATCTTATATTTCTCTAAACAAAATTCTGTATTACAAAATTACTGCCAATGAACTAACCCTTAGAGCAATCCTTTTGGAAAGACTTTGACCCTAACCTGGGAATGACTAACCAGAGGTTCACAGAAATTGTATTTTGATACTTTAAATAAATCTCATAGAATCACACATACATTCCACATCTGATTTTCAGTCTCAAGTTCTGATACAAAGCAGTTTTTCCCTGAACTGGCTTGTCATACTCAGGATTGTATTTGGAAATGTTTTTGAATTGAAGGGGTAGCACAGATATCTGTGTGACATTACAGAGCCCCACATAAGTTTGGAGAATTTGTATTTAGAGATATTATCACTAATAAAAGCATTCAGTTCCATGGCACGTGCATACAGCTGACTTCACTCCTGGTTATAGCAATCATGTCTGCAAGTCAAACTATGTTCAGACAGTCTTCCTAGCAGATGTCATGACATAATATCATTTGGCTCTCGAAAGCATCGGTAACAGTTTCTGACTGGTTTAAGAGTGTGGGAAAAGCAGACCGTCGTGTTTACAGAAAAGATATATGATATACACCAAGGTGTAAACTAAAAGCAGTTTTCTTGTGATATAGCACCAGATTAAATAACTGCAAGATTGAGTTAGGTCACCAGGTCTTCTAGTTCACAGTTAAAATAAATTCACGTTTAAATTTCTCTAGCTGTCAAGTAAGGTTATTGCGTTCTATAAACTTCCCTTCTAAAAGATGCTAAATTATACAGCAGTGAGTCGTCTACTCCTTCATCTCCTATGATAACAATTTTCTGAAAATGTTTGTATTTCCCAAACTCAGTTCTAAGAGTTTCAGGGATTCACAGTTTGTCAATTTGCTATTTTGCTGCAGGTGGAAGTTGCAACTCCATGAACTGACAAAACTTCCTGCTTTTGTACGTGTGGTATCAGCAGGAAATCTTCTAAGCCATGTTGGTCATACCATCCTGGGCATGAACACAGTGCAGTTGTACATGAAGGTTCCAGGAAGCAGAACACCAGGTGAGTATAATTTTTGTATGGAAAAAAAAAAAACAAACAAAGGAATTTACTGCTATCGAATTAATTTATCTGCTCTGCAGGTTTTCTGTATTTTATAGCAGGCATAAATATGATAATGAAGTACATTGTCATTATTTTTTAATTTCTAGATTAACTGAATCTGCATGTACAAAGCACTAAATTATCTTTCAGGAGAAATTTCTGAATTTCTGTAATGCTTGATAGTTGTCATTCTAATCTCTTGCATGTAACACTGGACTCCAGATTTTTTAAGGGGAGAAGAATGAGTTCATATACTTGAACCAAGTTTGTAATTGGCGTGCCTTGAAAGTTTTTACAGACTTCCCAAGTAGGTCTTGTATAATCATAGTAATCCCTATACTTTTGAAATTGTTCACTGCTGTCTGAGAATAGGGCTTCATAATGGGTAGTGCTGTGCTATGACACTACTGTAGGTTAACCCTAATAGCCAACTAAGCGCTGCACAGCGTCTCACTCACACCCTTCCGAGTTGAATGTGGAAGAGAATCAGAAAGATAAAAGCATGGTAACTCTTGGGTTGAGATAAAGACATTATAATATGTCAAGCAAAAGCTGTGCATGCAAGTCAAGCAAAATAAGGAATTCATTCACTGCTTCCTATTGGTACGCAGATGTTTAGTGAAAATAAACTCCATCCCAGCCAAACCCAGTACAGGCACTTGACTGAGGCTTGGGAGATCACAGAACGATGGAATGACTTTGTTTGGAAGGGACTTTAAAGATCATCTAATTCCAACCGTCCTGCCATGAGCAGGATCACCAACTAGACCAGGCTGCCCAGGGCTCCATCCAGCCTGGCCTTGAACACCTCCAGGGATGGGACATCGCAGCTTCTCTATGCAACCTATTCTAGTGTCTCACCATTCCCTGAGTAAAGAATTTCCTCCTAATATCTAATCTGAATCTTTTCTGTTTTGTTTCAAAACCCTTCTCCCTTGTCTTATCACTATTGAACCATGCAAAAAGTCTCCCTCCTGTTTGTAAGTTCCCTTTAAGTAATGGAAAGTCACAGTGATGTCTCCCTGGAGACTTCCCCATGCTCCCTCCTGGGAGAGGTGCTCCAGCCCTCTCTCTTTTCATCCTTGTTGGCTCCTTCAGACTTTCTCCAACAGCTGCAACATCTTTCTTGTGCTGAGGGCCCCAGGCTTGGGCACGGTACTTTCAGTTGTACCCTCATAAGGGCAGAGCAGAGGGGGACAATTGCCTCCTTTGCCCTGCTGGCCACCCTGCTTGGTGCAGCCCAGGATACTGTTGGTCTTCCAGACAGGAAACTACTGGCTTGCATTTGGCTATTTGTCCATCAGGACCCACAGGTCTTTCTCACCAAGACTGCTCTCAATTAGTTCTCTCAGTCTGTACACATGTATGGAATTGTCCCAACATAACTGAAGCACCTTGTACTTTTTCTTGTTGAACCTCATTTGGTTCACATGGGCCCACCTCTTAAGCTTATCCAGGCCCTGTTGAATGGCATCCATTCATTCTGTTGTGTCATTTGCACCACTCAGCTTGGTATCATCTACAAACTTGCTGAGGGTGCACTCAGTCTCACCATCTGGATCATTGATAAAGATAGTAAAGAGCATTAATACCAAGGTGGACTCCTGGTGGATGCCTCCACTTGAACATAGAACTGTTTACCACAACCCCCTGCTGTGACCGTCCAGTCAACTATTTATCTACTGAATAGTCCAGCCTTCAAATCCACGTCTCTCAAATGTGGATATAAGGATGTGATGTGGGACCATATCAAAGGCTTTGCAGAAGTCCAGGTAAACACCATCTGTTGCTCTTCCTTTGTCCACTAGTGCTGTCACTCCATTGTAGTAGGTCATCAGATTGGTCAACCTGCCCTTATGAAGCTGTGCTGGCTGTGTTTGATCACCTCCTTCTCTTGCCTGTGCTTTAACATAGCTTCCAGGAGAATCTACTGCAGTATCTTCCCAGGCACAGAGGTGAGGTTCACCGCCTAGTAGTTTCCCGGATCTTTCTTCCTACCCTTTTAAAATATGGGAGTGAAGTTTCCCTTTTTTAGGTCACCGGGGATTTCACCTGATAGCTGTGATGGAGAGTGACTTAGCAAGTACATCAGCCAGTTCCTTTGGTACACTGCCATGCATGTCAGTCAGACCCCGGAGACTTGTGCACATGCAGTTTTATCACAGTCTTGAACTTTTTGCTTCCCATGGGAGTGTTTTTGCTCCCTCAGTCTGCGCCTAGAGGTACAGCAATGTGAGAGATGTGGGAAGGCTGACTGCCAGCAAAGGCCAAGGCAAAGAATTGGAGCACCTCATCCTTCTCCATGTCTGTTGTTGCTCATCCTCTGGACTAAGTTCCAGAGTCTGTTAGTGCTGAAGTACAACTTCAGATAATATGTTAGGGATTGTGGTTCAGCTCCTCAGCTGTCAAAAGAAGGTAAGATCTGGCATTTCTGCATCGATTTTTGAAAGTTCCTTGGGACAGATTTTCTTACTACTTGTTTGTTAGTGCCTGAAGTCATGAAGTTTCTCTCCTAAATGAGATTATCAAAAGCTATCACAAACACATTATGTAAGCTTTAGCAACTTGAAGCATTGATTTCTACAGAAAGGAAGCAGCTGAAATATTAGTCAGATTCATTAGTCAGATTGGTAGTTCCAACTTATTTTGCACAAATTAACAAAAGCAGAATTCTGTTGTTATTAGAACTTAATTGCATTTCTTGACACTGTGAAGTACCTAAATATTGCATTTAATAAGTTTATGAAACTGAAACTGTGATGTAGGGTTTGGTTTTTTTTTAGTAATTATAACCTACTTTGCATTTTCTTGGTTATTTTGATAAATCAGCCTTACAGAAAACGTGTTTATTTTTTCTAAATTTCAGGTCATCAAGAAAACAACAACTTTTGTTCAGTAAATATAAACATTGGTCCAGGTGACTGTGAATGGTTTGTTGTTCCTGAAAGCTATTGGGGTGTCATGAATGACTTTTGTGAAAAGTAAGTCATGCATACTGTTCCCTGTTTTTTTTCAAGTTGCATTTGTCTTTCTCAGACCTAATGGGAGAAGGGCAAGTTATAAGTGAGTTTTTAATGGGTTTTCCACCCATTTGAAGTTTGGAATACTTTGAAATTTTTCAAAGTAGTTTGAAAAGTCTTTTATAACAAGTCAAAATGTAAAATCTGGAATATTTGCAAGATATAGCATTTGTGCAGTGAGAAGGAGCTTGGATTGCCTTAGGTGCTCAGTGATAACTTTGCTCCCAAAACTTTACATTACTGGATAATCCATCTCAGTCCTTTTTGTTTGGCTAGCCTCTTTATCAACAACCTGATAGTACCATCTGCTCTTTCCAAATGGTGATGCTTTTATGGTTACTTTTAGGACCATTGCAGTTGGGTGATGGAAAAATTGGGGGGTGAGGGAGCTGGTTTTTGTTTTGGTAGGTCTCTTTTTTTTTTTTTTTTGGTTGGTTGGTTTGTTTTTTTAGGAGTAATGAGGTGTTTTTCTGGTATTGTAAGTTGTTAATTTTATTATGATTAATGTACGTGTCATTCTTAAGGAATTACACAGCCATTGGTGTTTTGGCATTGTTTCTTGCTGCATCTAATGGGAGAGCTTAGTTTACCTGAACTCCAGGAGGCTTCATAGCATGCTTTGCATATACTTGCAAGTTTGCAGCTTACTTAAAAATGAGGTTTGTTGATTGTTGGGTAACAGTGGTCCACCTCTATGTCTGTTCCTCCTTCTGTTGCACGGGTGCTTAAAAAAAAAAAAAAAAAAAAGGCAGTTAGGAGCAGTTGAGTCCCATCTAATTTGATCTTAAGGGAGGTTTTTTGGGTTTTTTTGTTGTGTTTTTTTGTTTGTTTGTTTTGTTTTTTTTTACATTGCCCATTTAAAAACTGACCTAAACTCCTCAGCTTTCTTCAGAAGTTTCCCAGCGTTCTGCATATTCTTATCAGTACCTCTTTTCTGCTTGTCTACTGACAAGCTCTTATTTAATCAACCTTTACAAAGATTACCCTCCTCGGTATTGTAATTCCACTGTCAAAAATGCAACGTCTGTAATGATGATAGGCCTATTACCCTCATGCCACTGCCCTTTCTGAGACTAAAAGGGAGTCTAAAAATTTGGTAACCGCATAAACTCTACAGAGTGCCGGACAGAGGCACTGAATGGTTTTTGAAAACTTGCCAGTGGTCTTTCCTGGTGCAATAGAAAATCACTCTAAAATTGGGATGAGGAAGGGAGGAATGTATGTATTTCACAGGACCATATTGGAAGACTCAGGCTTTCATTGTTAGGAAGTCCATATGGAGGCTTTTTTTTAATGCTTCTCAGGAGGGGTAGCATTTTCTGTCTGAACATAGCGTAGACCTGTGAATAGCAGTTGAGATGGTGCCAACAAGTTCTTGTGCGGACGAGTTTTGCACGCTCACACTGACAGCATGAGTACATGTTTTGCATTGTTCCAAACTGAAAGCATTCTTAAGAACTGTGTGTAAAATCAGTCACAGGTTAAAAAAAGCATCGTTCTGCACCAGTGTCACGCTAGATCTAGCAAGAATTCCTCTACCTCAGCATTAATAATGCTGGGAAATTGAAAGGAAAATAGAACTTAACTCTGTGCCATCATCTCACTTCACATAAGCAGATGGTTGAACATTTTAATGTTGCAGGATATAAAACAGGGAACTGGGATCAGGATTTCTGTAGGTGAAACTTTCCTTCTGACTAGTCCTACTGCGTCAGGGATTAGATGTTGAAAATATAGACAGTGGTGATCACTTTTACAGGTAATGTCATTGAAGTATTGACTACTAATACACATGCTGATAAATGCTGACAGCTTTATTTTTCCCATTGTTTCAGGAACAATATGAATTTTCTAATGGGATCTTGGTGGCCAAACTTGGAGGATTTGTATGAAGCCAATGTCCCAGTTTATCGATTTATTCAAAGACCAGGGGATTTGGTGTGGATAAATGCTGGCACTGTGCACTGGGTTCAAGCTATCGGCTGGTGCAACAACATTGCTTGGAATGTTGGCCCTCTTACAGGTATAGTTGAATAATGCATTGTAAGGTAATTCTGTGCCATGGAACCTGCCATTTCTTAATAGTTTACTTCAGTTTTCTGGATTAAAAAATGAATATACAGTATTTTGAAACATTTCTTGTTGAAGCATTAAATAATCCCATTGGTAATAAGAAATGAAAGCGGCAAGAATGCTGTTTTTACATTTCTGCATTTAATGGACTTCTAAAATTTACAGTAGCTTATCAAACACAAGCAGAATAAAATGTTGAGAGGAATTCATGCACTGTGTTTTGTAGGCTGCTTTTTTAATTTTCTCTGCCAAAACTTGTTCTACCCAACAGACTTTACTACAGCATGCATATGAAGACTTGTCTAATCTCCCCTTTTCAGGATAAAACATACGTAATAGCTCCTTAATGAAAGCATCAGAAAATGCAAACAGTTGTAAATTTTTTTAAACAAAGGAATGTAAGGTTTACTCCTCTGGTAGTCATTATTTTTGAACCATGATTTAAGAAGGCTTTTAGATGTGAGAATGGAAGAAAAGTTCACAGCTAAAATAAGGAGATTCTATCAAGCATTTGAACAGATTGTACTTCCAAAAAAGCCTGTTTTCTTAAATAGTTTAAGGTGTATCTTTATTTCATTATGGTGCAATAAATAGTTTATCTCCATGATTATGTGACTGACTGATACAGAGCTTATGTGTTCAATCACAGTAAATTCTGCAAAACAAGTTTTTTGAAAAGGGTGGGGTGAGTAGGCTGCTTAATCAGAAAGTCTGACTCACTGCACAAGTCTCTCAAGGTGCAGTCTTCATTTTCAAATTACATACTGTAGCATTGTGAAATGATAAAGAATATGCAGACATTGCAAATGCCTGCAAGATACAGACACCTCGAATGCAGATTTTTTGTGTGTCAAAAGCTTGAAAATTATTAAGTAACAGTTTTTGAAAATGCGTACTCTATTCAGCATAGGAATTGAATAGTTGTCAGCAAGTCCTTGTTTTCACATGTGGTTGTTACTACTGTGATACTTTGTGTTCTTTTAGCATCTGAAATACAATAAATACGTGCTTAAGAATAAATTTTGTAGAATTTAAATATTGCAGGGAATGAGTTATTCAGAAATGCTGTTTAGTCTCACCACAAAGAAGTCTAAATTTTTGATATAATGAAATCATTTTGAGTTCAGGTGGTACTTATTTGTTACCTAACTACTTCTGTAACTTTCTTTTTATATAGCCTGTCAATACAAATTGGCAGTGGAACGGTACGAATGGAATAAACTGCAGAGCGTGAAGTCCATAGTACCCATGGTTCATCTTTCATGGAATATGGCTCGAAATATCAAGGTCTCAGATCCAAAGCTTTTTGAAATGATTAAGTAAGTTTTACTTGAGCATTTATTATTCCCATTTCTTCTTCAAGTATAAAATGAGTAGATCTATAAATAGGCTTTTGTAAGGCTTCTGAGAATCAAGCCAAAATGATTTGATAATCTATTCTTCAAAGAAAGAAGCCGTTTGTGGATGTTAAATACGCCACAGACTCCAGCAGCTTACAGAAGCAGACAACATAACTAAACGTGTTCATTTTAGACTGACCATAAGACAACAAATCGAGTGAAGTGCTACATTTATAATGATGGTCATTTTTACAGCAAAATTTAAATTAATTTTGCATTTTTAGAACACCTCTTTAGTTAAGGCTCACATACCATCATTTAGCAATCCAGTGTGAATGTTTTAAATAAAGACAAATAAGAACTGGTAAGTCACCTTCCCTTTGCTCTTTCTTCAGAACAAAGAATTAATTGATGTGTAAAATGATAATTGAGTATAGTGACATTTCTTAAACACTTATTCCAAAATGCAGAAACATTTCAGACTCAAAGCATCTTTAGTAAGGTTTTTTTAAAGAGTGCAACTTGAAGCAAATATAAATCATCTAGGTTGAGGAATAAATGGACATTTCGGCGTACATCCATCATAGGCTTGTCAGAAAGAAAGTGGGAGAATGAGTTCCACAGCAAATGACTCATCATGACAATACTCTGGTGGCAGCTCTCTGTTTTTCTTCAGCCAACCAGAAGAGCTTTTATCTGAGTCTTTTCAACATACTGGATCCACAAGCATTGAGTCCTTTTATGATTTGCCTTGAAATGGGCTTTGAAATATGGATGGGTTAACCTGCGAAAAAGGAGTGAAGAAAATCAGTTTTTCCCCTACTAGAATTTACTATTGACATCTGAGTGAGATACCATTTTACAAATAGTATTTTGAGTTTAACTTAGCCTTGAACACCTGTTGCAGAATGAGGGAATAAGCGAGATGTTAACTTTGTAAAGGCACAGAAGTGTTAGAAGTTGAAAATAGTTTTGTCCCTTCAATTAAGCTGTTAGTGATCATAGTCAAGGTGGCAAGTGTTAAAAAGGAAGAAAAGAAACCGATAGTGTACTGCTGGAAATAAGAAAGGAGGGGAAAAGAAGCAGAGGTTGAAAGGAAGCCAAGACGTCCTTTAAGAAAAAAAAAAAAAGCTAAGCCCTTATTTCATATGTATATTTATCTTCTCTAGTCCTGCAGGCACTGCAAATCTCAGAACAGCTGTAGAATATTTTTTGCAAAATATTATTTTAATAATTCGGCACCTCCATTTTGCATTTGTGCAAAGTTAAGTCATTTTTTGTCTATGGTTTAGGTTTAGGAGAAAAACGTAACCGAGCATAGCATCTTTCTCCAAGAGAAATCTTAAAATGTTGCAAAGGAATACAGAGAACAGAATGGTTTCCTGTTGTCATCTGGTTTGATAGCAGCTGAGTTTTTCTGTAGTGAGATACCTAAATTGTTAGATGTACTTTAGAAATAAAGTCACTGAGGAGCTGATGTA
Organism: Centrocercus urophasianus; assembly: GCF_019232065.1. Classification (NCBI taxonomy): domain Eukaryota; kingdom Metazoa; phylum Chordata; class Aves; order Galliformes; family Phasianidae; genus Centrocercus; species Centrocercus urophasianus. The sequence continues at coordinate 34,435,163 of NW_024884364.1, read as the reverse complement.
GACTTTGATCTTGCATACTATTGCATTTTCCAGGCTACTGAAGCCACTTCTGCCTTGTTAGTTGTCTGTCAGTCCCCTGGTTTCATGCTTTGCATGAGGAGAAGACCCAGTGATGATCTCTAAGTTTGTTACATCTAGTAACAGTAATCTGGAACAACTCTTCTTTGTGATCCCTTCTGTAATTGTACAGCTGTAACTAGAAGCAGCTGTCACCAGAATACTGTTTACTGTATGTCTTTAGCCTTGTGTAGATATCTTAAGTGCATAAACCTTCATGAACCTCCTTACAATCGGTGAGCAGTTGCATAATTTTCCTCTCAAAATGATTGTCTGAAGGAGTGCCGTCTTGCTCTAGATAAAAGGAGCAAAATCTAAAACTTTCTCATGAGATTGTTTTTTAAATTTTATACTAAGAGTAGAATCTTGACTGGAAATGCAGGCAGACAAAATGATTTAAAGTTTGACTGACAGCACAATGCTCGAGAAAAGAAAAATTAACATCAGAACTTAAATGAGAAGTCATGTGGAAAGGAAGAATTTTAGAGATAGTGGGGACATAGTAAAAAGGCCAAAATAAGTAATTCCAAAGTAACAGGAATAGTAAGTTCCTTTACCAAAATAGTTTTATGAGCGTAGAAGACCAGGACATGGGAGAAATGATTTTGCACAAAATCATGAAGCAAGATAGAATTCATTTTGATATCGATGGGGAAAATAAATCACTGGGAGATATAATGAGATCAGTTTTGCATTGCCGTTGGGATGGTCTCCGCATTTACAAAGCTTTACTGGATATCGAAACGTTGAATGGATTTCTCACCACACTTAGAGAATATATCAGAGTGGTGTCTGTTTTAAGATCTCCTCTTAAATATCAGGATTTGACTGGACATGATTTGCTCGTGCTTTGTCATATCTATTAAAACCTCGAGAGAGAATGATGGTCCAGATTTTTTAACTGAATTCCCACTGTGCAAGAATAAAAGCAGGCACACAATTCTAAAAGCCTACTCAGCTTAAACATTGTGTCTCTACTGCACACCATTTTGACTTTCATGTTTTAGAAATTTGCGATACGCATTTTCAAGATGATACTTCATGTGTTCTCTCTCTCTTCCTTTGATAGCATGAAATAGTTAACATTGCCATTACTCAGATCTGAATTTTGTCTAAGGACAAGTAATTCACCTTCTAGCTACTTTTTTTGGCTTTGCTTGCAAATTTTGCAAACATTACAGTGGTGTTGCATGCGGATTACGCTTTGAGCAGTTCTTTCTTCACAGCTGTAACACTCAGAAGTGCTTTGAAAATAACACTTTGAAAACTCTTGGAAGTAAGGAATGGAACACAGTGGTTGCAAGTGGGTAGATGGCCTTCTAGCTGTTATCTGACATACCCAAAGACTGTTCCAGATGACAGCAGAAAAGAACATTACAATGGTAGCTTTTAAGTTTATTTTGAATCAGATTAGATTGCACGAAAGAATGTTATACCAAAGTTGATTAACTTGGCATAAGCATTTCTACATCCGCCTAACATTTGAGTGAATTAATGTGTGATCTGCCACATATGGTTGATCGTTTGTGATATCATGAGACATCATGAGTTCCATTAACATCAAACTAGAAAAGTGCGGAGGAGTTGCAACTAACTGAGCTGTTTGGTTTCATTGAAAATGAGTATATGAAAATACATTTAATCTAAAAGCAAACTTTCGGTTTTGCATTATTATTATGAGGGTTTTAATGACACCGTAGACTTGTTTTTGGTGAAAATGGATGATCTGAGTGTAAAAAATCAGGAGGACAGTATTGCAATTTAAGCTTGAAATTCTGTTAACTGCTTGGTAGCACATGAAACAAATATTTAAGAAAAGTGCAGAGCATATATATGACATTTTTAAGGTTTTAAAATGGGAGAAAGATCAAATTGAAAACATTTTGACAGAACTCTTGAGTACTTTGTTTTCTGTCCAGAGTTTATTCTTCCCCTTAAATTTTTCAGTCTTCATTCTGCCTCTAATGAACATGTAATGTAACCACCCTGGGGAGGAGAAAATTAAAGGCTGCACAGACAGTGGCTCAAATAAATAAGATAGCTAAGAACTAAAAATAATTGTAAATAACATTGCAACTTAGAGATCTGGTGACCTATTTTGAAGATTAAAAGTTTGCTGTTTTCTTTTTTAACCTTAGTAGAAGCATGACAGGAAATCGTTTCTTTTAAATTGTCCAATTCTTCTCTTCATAAAATGTGTTAATTTTTTTTTTTTTCCTGTTAAGAGACTGACTTTCATTACATTACAGAAATGTGCAGAAATGAAATAAATGTACACAGAGGTCCATAATGATGTGATCTAACTCGTACATAAGTCGTGCTTATGCTCAGTGATTCTTAATAGACAAGTCTTTCTAAAGTCCTAGAGGAAGAAGCTCAAGCTCCAGGGTCGTGAATGAAATTCAGGCTGTTTGCATTTTTCTGGACAGTGTAATACTGAATTGAATATAGAGCTGATTGCCTCTGCAGTCTTCTGATCCTGATTTTGGTTGCAGGTATTGCTTGTTAAGAACTCTCAAACAGTGTCAGACACTGAGGGAAGCTCTGATTGCTGCAGGAAAAGAAATTGTCTGGCATGGGCGAGCAAAGGATGAGCCAGCTCATTACTGTAGCATTTGTGAGGTCAGTAAATAAATACATGTTGAGCTTGGGTACTACTGCAATGTTTGTTGAAATTTTGACGTATCTTTTGTTGCTGCTATAAACTGCAGCATCTACAGTATGCTGTAAGCACTTGGATGTGACACAGTGCTGTCTTCAAAGAGGTCGTCAAGCTATTTTTTAAATACAGGCTATATTATACTGCTGCCTTTTCCACAGTGCATAGAAATTGTTATTCACGAGGTCAGTTTTCCATTCTCAGTTGTTCTAAGAAGTTGTTACCCCTTCCTGCATATAATTTGATCTGCTCAGCTACCTTCTAAAGGTATATCTGTCTTCATTCCAGTAATCAACAGCAGCTTCAAAAGAGGGAAGAATATAAGTGCATTTTCTTCACAGAAAATGCTTTACTGAAGTTTGTAATTTTACTTTCTATTAGTAGCTTCTTTAAAGTATTGAATAATAGTCTTTGTGAAGCATAAAATAAACTATTTCCCACCTGAAAATCAGCTTAAAATTATTTTCAGATCAAGCCTCTTGGGCAGGATGAATGTGCAACTGAGTAGCAAGGGAATAAATTATGACTTTCTTTTTACAGGTAAATTTGAAAAAGAGGAATTAGGTATAACTGTAATACATACTTGACCTTACTGAGTGACCCCTATTCAGAGTATGAACCCTGCCTTGTTAACACTGACCAAAAGCACAGGCACCCTAATTGTAGTGTTTAGTAATGGTTTTATAATATTTCACCTCAGTGCCTAAGCCTTAGGAGGATGGATTTTCCCTAAACAAACCTATTTTTTCTCTTTGTATTTTCAGAATAAGACTGTAAATCTTAAACCTTGAAAGCTGTATTTTCTTTAACTTTTTACAAATGAAATTGTAACAATTGACTTTCTGTTTCCTATCTAACAGGTGGAAGTCTTTGATCTGCTTTTTGTCACTAGTGAGAGCAATTCTCGAAAGACCTATGTTGTACATTGCCAAGACTGTGCACGAAAGATAAGCACGAACCTGGAAAATTTTGTGGTGCTAGAACAGTACAAAATGGAGGACTTGATGCAAGTCTATGATCAATTTACATTAGTAAGTCAAATTAATAAGTGGATGCATAAATACATTATTTGTAAAGCAGTTGTAGGCTGTCTTGGTCCTCCATTGTATGAGTATCGTGAACTTTCTGATTCAAATGGAGGTTTGGGTTATGTGTGATATTTACAGAACAAAACTCTGCAGAGTCAGAATTATGTGAAATAGTACAGTAACTTACTGCAGAACATAACCACTGAGTTTTCAGGAAAAGTATGATGTTACAATTCATAAAGTTGTGGCTTTAAAAATCCAATAGAGATCACCTGGAGACCATAACTGGATCAGATGGAGATGGGAAGAATCAGGACAGTGAAGCTTGGAGAAACTAGCACCAGGTTCAAGAGCATCTCTAATACATTGGTTGTGGTATGAAGTCAGTATAGCAGCAGAGCATCCTATGCACTGAGACCCCTTCCTCCCCCTCCCTTTCCCACCCTCCTCCAAATCAGCACTGTCCTTCTGCTTAGCAAGTGGATGCTCTCAAACAGTTCTGTCTTTGGCTTGGGGCCTCCTTTGCATTTCAATTTAAAGCAAAAAGCCACTTTGCCATTATAGCTTTGTGCTATATATGGCAGCCTCCTGCTTTGAACTGTGTCAGCACAACTGTCCTAACATTTCACCCAGGTTTCGTTGTTTCAGGCAAAGATGGCTTGTTTGTAATCACAATGAAAGCGATGCTGGATTTATTTATGATAAGCCTTGCCTTTCTGTCAAAGGAGACAAACATTGGACAAAGCATTCTGAGAATTTCATGTTGCATTAAATACGGCAGCCCAGAAACAGCTGTGCCTTTTTGATTCATTTCCAGGTGCTGCAGAAAGTGTATGTTTAGACAATTGTTTCATGTTATACAGGCATGATAAGTTGCAACCTTTGAGTTAATGCCTCAAGGTTCACCAGCTGAGGCTGGTGAAAACACAGGACCTTGTCCTTTGAACTTAGTTCTTTTCATTGGTTCAACAAAGCCTGAGATGGCTGAACTTGTGTTCACTCTTTTAGAAGCCCATTGTTATTACAGCTGGTAAAATACTGCAATTCTGAAGTGATAATATGTTGCAAGAACAGCATCTAAATAAACACCTATTCTGAGATACACATCCGAGTGGAATGGGCAAGAACATTTTTGTATGGAAAAGAGGGAGGAATGAGGGAGAGTGGGAGGGGTAGGTCTGTGTTTGTATCATTATGTAGGTAATTGTGGTAGTGCAACTGTGCCTAGAACAAGGGTTCTCAACCTGTAAACAGCTCTTTGCCCCACCAGAGCCTACACCTGCAGTGCTAAAGAACATTAAAAATTGTTGTAGTGAAATTTATGCACAGTATCACTTATTAAAAAGGCTTATAATTTTGATTGAGAGAAGTCATAACCTACAGGAAAGGGGTTGAGGTTTGTGGCACACTGCAGAACAAAGATAACCTCAGATGGCAAAGGTGGTGTAGGACTAACAGGCTCGATGCTTGGGGTAAAGTATCAGGAGTAAATGCAGGAATTACATAGAATTAGTATTGCACAGTTGAGTACTGTAGTGTGATTTGCAGTGTCTTTGAAGACAGGACAGCTTCTTAAAGGGATTCCTCATCATGGCAGGACTGATGTGTAGAAAAAGAGAAGAGGAGGTGCCATCAGAAGTTCAGTATTTTTGGTGATAATGCCACAAAGAACAATACTGGGGAATAGGGATCTTCTGGACCTGCACTCTTAAGGCACTAATTAATGACAATTGAAAATAAATAAATAAGTAAATAAAAGCTTTATCCCCATATCAGGGAATCTTGATCCTTTCCACAGATAACCTCAGGGTTATATGTTAATGTTTATGTAGCGAGGAAGTAAAATGCAACCTGCAGGATGTTTGGAGAGCCGCAGAGGGATGATCCACCCATTCCCCAGGCTAAACAGGTTGAGAATCCCTGTTTTAGAGTATATAAAGATACATCTACATAAGCCCACATGGAGCTCTTTTCTGCTTCAACAGGACTTGTTTTGGCAGCTCATGCAGTATCTGCTCAGATGTCCCCACAGTGTGATCTAGTGTGCAGTATAGGCAAAATCCTAACATAGAGTAGTTGAATAAGTTGGAAAAAAAAGAAAAAAAAAAGCTGATACCCACTGGACAAAGTCTCAGTGTATAAAAACCATAGTGTTTGACTTCAAACTGTCATGCTCACCATTTGCACAGATTTGGTTAAACAGCTGAATTCTACACCTTTGTAGAAAAGGTAATTTAATGTTTTCTTTTTCAGGCTCCTCCATTGCCATCCTCTTCATCTTGACATTTTTTCATGGACATTAAATGAAAACTTTTCTGATATTCAGGAAGTGACCCAGTTCTGCACCACTGATTTTTGTAGCTATCCTGTAAGGCTGCTGGCTGAAAGCTGTGTCTATGCAACCTTCCAAGTGCGGAGTGTCAACCAACTGGACAGGAGAGAGCACTGCCTCCTACTCCAGAACTCAAAACAAATAAAGCTCATCCAGCTGTACTTCAAAAAAATAATTCCATGTTTTGTATATATCTGACAAAACTGGCAACATTATACAGACTACTGACTTGAAGACCACCTCTTTTGTATTTTCTCTGTTTCTGGGCTGATGAGTTGGTTTCATCCGTTTTTCCCCTTCAGAATTTCCCTTGGAAAAAGTACTAGCTTAGCTGGTCATTTCTTTGTAAGGTAGTTAGAAATTTTAAGTCTTTCTTTGGGCAACTTTTTTTTTTTTTTTTTTTTTTTTTTTTTTTTTTTTT
>NW_024884364.1:34389926-34428566 GCF_019232065.1 Centrocercus urophasianus | reverse complement strand
TTTTTTTTTTTTTTTTTTTTTTTTTTTTTTTTTTTTTTTAATGTGAAGAGTTAGGTGATATAAATTTTTTTACTGCTTTTATGTTTTTCTGTCTTGTTTTGAAACCATGACGGTTACACTTTTGGTTCCTAAATAAAATTTAAAACAATTAACAGCCAAGTCACAAAGATAAATGGGTTGCACATAGACTAAGGAATAAACTTCAGATTTGTGATTTTTGTTTCTAATCTTGATGTAAATTTACACTATTTATAAATACATATTTATTGCTTGAAAATATTTGTGAATGGAATGCTGTTATTTTTTCCAGATTACCTGCCATTGAAATTTTAAGGAGTTCTGTAATTTCAAACACTACTCCTATTACATTTTCTATATGTAAATAAAACTGCTTAGCATTGTACAGAAACTTTTATTAAAATTGTTTAATGTTTAAAGTTTTTCTATTGTTTGAGTTTTAAAAAGATTTTATGTACAGTGCCCAGTTTTTGTTCTTTTTTTGAATCTGATTATATATATTTTATATATACTCTTGTGCTTGTGTATATATATAATATATATAGAAACTCGAATATAAATATGTGTATAAAGATTTAGAGACTAAATTTTTCTCGTTTTAAGTTTTACATCTATGGTAGATTTGAGGTGTCTACTGTAAAGTATTGCTTACAAAAGTATGATTATTTTTAAAGAAATATATGGTATGTATCCTCAAGACATAAAATGACCTTCAGACTGGTTTATTGTTAAATTGCACTTTTTGCAATAACAGACCAATAAATAGTTGCTGCCAAAACATAGTAGTAGAAAATAAGTAACAGCTAAATTTTGAAGCTCTTCAAGAAAATGCCGGGTTTGACAGGAAGTTTGGCACTAGTTTCAGAGGAGAGATGAAAAAGGTGAACTTAAGTTTGGGTGGGGATGGTATCTAGAATTCAACCAAATCACAACTCGTGTTTTACGGTATGTTCTATTGACGATTTACAGAGTTAAGACTGAATCACCTTGGCGTCATTGTTGACCCCAAAAAAAGGACGTTGTTGTGGTATTCTGTTGTATTTTCACATATTTTGTAATACAAATTCACTGGTAAATTTTTGAAGCACTAGGTTTATCTAGGACAAGTTTATAATATATCATTGTAACAGTTTGCAGTTTTAATTATGGTATTTATTTTAAGTTGCTCCTTTCTCATTAGCTTCTTGAAAATGCATTAAATCTAAATTTCGAAATGGATAGCTTTCTTATCGATCAGAGTTGACTGATGCAGGAGGTTCTGCATCAAACGATTTCTCATAATTTCTCATTAGTGGGGTATGTTAGTGATTGCATTGTTAAATTTTCTGTAATCGATGTGAAGTGTTAAAGGCACAGAGCATGCTGATAGTTTATTTTGAACAAAAAGAATTGCCTCTTACATTTGTAGCTTCAAATGAAGGGTGTTTTAATGAAGAATCAGTATACAGCTTGTCTACTGCTGTTACAACAGTTTAACTGTAGTTATAAATGACTTTTTTTGCTAGTTCTTAAAACAGTTGGGCAAAAGGTTATGGGGATTGAAGAAAAATATAACAAACGCTCTTGCCAGCAAAATTATCAACTAGCAGTTAGGAAGCCAGTATTTACAGTTCTGTAAAGATGTAAGTCTCAGCTCTTGATAACAAACTCTACAAATCATAATTTTTTACTTATGTATTTTATGCAGTCGTAAATATTGTAATCTTGACAAACCATGCTGCAACTGAAAAGCTACTCCTTTACAGTAGTCTTAAACCCAAATAAAAGCAAGATAACTTACCTCAACTAATGGCAAACAGAAAGTCCTCGTTTCTCAGTGCTATGAAGAGTATTGCTAACTAGGGAAAGAGCTACCGCGTGCTGATCAAAAGGGCTGTGTACCTTTCCTCCCCTTTGGAAAAGAGGATATCCCATTACCAAGGGAAGAAAAATTGTGTTTCACCAATGAACAAGTAGACCAAATCAGTTGAACATCAGGCAGTATTGTTCACTCTGCATGAAGGTTTTGTCATGGATTTGAATTGCTGCAGGGCTTTAATATTTTGCAGTTTTAATACTTCTTAATTACACTATGCTCCTAAACTATGGACAGTTTTGAACTATAAGCTGCTATGATTTAGAATGCTTTTGTTTCATTTTATTAAAAAAAGCACAAGTTAATATTTTATCAGTTGTAGTTATTACGCAGCAGTTCTGCTTCTTAATTGACGGAGCGCACAAATGCACGTGAAGCATTGGCAATCTGCAAATACTTCCAACAGTTGGGGGTGGAAGGGAGGTGGGATTCCTGAGTGCAATGGAGGGAACCAACTCACTTTTCCAATGAACTTGGTCTTGTGGTCTTTGGACTCCACACCTGAGCCATACTGTGAGGGATCCTGGTTTGCTTATGCTTACAGATTACAGTAGCAAGCACATTAAAGGATGAGAGTGGCCAAAGATGTGACACTTGTTGAAAGAATTTTGAAAAGGTGTACAGGGCTAACAGAAATAAGGCGTTATTAATGTGTGGATGAAACTGATGAGATGAAATTGAGTGTTTACAAAAAAAAAATAAAAAAAAATTGAGAGAGAATGAGAAATAAACAGCACCTTTTGCTAAAGAACTGTGGATCTGAGGAATGTCCTGAAGAAAAACTAGAGGAGCTGGCAGCACAGGGATCCAATATGTGGAGAGAACAGAGAATCACATCTTTCTGAGCTAAATTTAAATTCCTCCATAAATATATTCAACAGAGCTTTGATCTTTTAAGCTTACACTCAGATATGTAAATTGGGAGCAGTCTCTGTGCTTTTTTTGGGAGAAGTGATGTCTACCAGTTTTTCCATTTTATGTTGGTAGCCAAATAAGTGAAATGGATGGTGACAGGGCCTAAAAGTTCCTGAGTCTATATGGCAGGTAACGTGGTGGTCCTAAAGGCAAACTTTTGTGAATCTGCACTTTTATAGTTCGTAGAATCATAGAGTCATAGAAAGGTCTGGGTTGAAAAGGACCTCAAAGATCATCTAGCTTCAACCCCCTTGCCATGAGCAGGGTTGCCAACCACTAGACCAGGCTGCCCAGAGCCACATCCAGCCTGGTTGGAGGAAGAACTTAGATGCATTAGAAAGAAGCATTGAAGTGTCATTGCTTTGCTGAAATGGATACAGTTACCTCATTTCAGGATAGTAGGTTAGATTGTTGGAACAAAGGTAGGCATGGACTGGGGACTCCCCAGCTGGTCCAGCCAGTGGAAGAAAGACAATAATTGCTTAAAGAGGTGGAAGATGCTAGGGTTCAAATATGATGTCACGGGAGAGGGTGCTTGCCCTTGGTTGCTGCCCCTGTCCCGGGAAGGGGCTCAAGTAAAAATTTTCTTGGCACAGGCCTAACAGGAGGGCTTTTAAGCCTGAGCATACCTAGCTCAGCTGTTTTGTCTGGATCCATAGCAAAGAGTCATGGCCCATCAATTCAATGTTGGTGGTGGTGCCCCACAAACAAGTCTTCTGCAGGACAGGGAAGTTTCATCTTCCATGTTTGCTTTAGCTGGTGTGGGAAACAGTCAGAGGAAGCGCTCCAGCTGGGTGATCAGAGGGAGGTTCGTACCTGCTGCTCTTGTGTGCTTAGGTTATGACAACACTGACAGCAGAGGAAGGAGGAATGCAAGTGATGTCCATACAAGTTCAAGCTGAAACTCAGGTTCAAGCAAGCTCAGTGCAGGACTGCTGCTTGCAGGGCCCCATGGAAGAAGGCCACCAAGGAGGATATTGTTAGCAAGGCAGGCATGAGGTCCCTGTGTCCCAGGGCAGCCTCATTTTGAGGAAGTGTAGTCATGTCCTTCAAAATAAGGGGAGCAAATGTGCCCTACATATTTAGTAATTGGGGGAAGAGTTTCTGAGGTCGGCGTGGGGATGGGGCTTGAGGGAACTGAACACATTTCTTTGTCAATGGTAGCAGCTACCTACAAAGCCATAGAAAATAGAAGTGGCTGCAGGGAGAGCAGTTTCCTCATTACACCTGGGGTTCAGTAGATGCTGTGGGAGGTTGTGGGGGGCATTGCACAGCCAGATGATGTCGGTCAGGCCTAAACAATGGACATGGAGACAACAACTGTGACCTTAAGAGGGGAGGAGGCTGAGACCATCAAGGAGTGTGAGTGGGAGATCAACTGGTGGAGTGACTCCTGGAGTGCTAGACAGAAAGGTGCCAGGGAGCTATTCCCTGAAAAGTGGTGGCCCCCTGCCCTGTCACAGTTGGACAGACCTGATTGATGAGGAGGGTTGGAAGAGAGTCCCGATGCGGTGTCACAGGAGTTTCCCATGCCTGCCTACCCCACTTCCCCAGCTCCCTCTAAACAACAGGTTTCAGATGCTAGAAATTGAAGTGGAGGTGAGTGGGAAGGCACTGGAGGATCTGCCTAGGAGGGAGCCTAAGGCGAGGCAGTCACCCCCACACCTTGAGACTGCCTCTGTCAGGAAAGAAAGAAGGGTGGTGGTGGTGGATGACTCCCTTCTTGGAGGAATGGAGGCCCCATATGCAGGCTGGACCCAAGCCGTCGGGAAGTGTGCTGCCTTCCTGGGGCTGGGTCAGGAACATAACTGGGAAACTCTTACAGCTGGTTAGGTCCACTGATTATTTTCCTTTACTTGTAGTTGAGGTGGGCAGTGATTAAATTGCTCAGAGAAGCCTACGAACTATGAAAAGATATTTCAGGGGTTGAGGGCATTTAGTTCAAGGAGCAGGAGCTCAATTGATTTTTTGTTCTATACCTTCAGGGGCAGTGAGGGACACAGAGCAGGCTTGGAAAGCACAAGCAATGAATAATTGGCTCAGAGGCTGGTGTCAAGCCAGAAACTTTGGGTTCTTTGATCATGAGGCAGTTTACTTGGCCCCTGGCCTGTTGTCCATCCATGGAACCCACGTATGTCAAAGGTGGCAACGAATCCTAGCACAGGAGTTAGCAGGGCTGATCGAAAGAGCTTTAAACTAGCTATGACAGGGGAAGGGGACAAAACAGGGCTGACAAGAGATGAGCCTAGGGGAACAGTGCTTAAGCTGGGGGTGAGGCAGATGGCTGAAGTGTGTCTACACCAATACACGCAGCATGGGCAACAAGCAGGAGTTAGAAGTGATTGTGCAGCAGGCTAACTATGACCTAGTTGCTAATACCGAAGCATGGTGGGACCACTCCCACAACTGTAGTCCTGTAATGGATGGCTACAAGCTCTTCAGAAGGGACAGATAAGGAAGGAAGGGTGGTGTGGCCCTTTCTATATTTTGAAATAGAATTTTGAAATAGAAGAGCTTGGGGTTGGGAATGATAAATTTGAGTGTCTATTGGTAAGGATCAGGGGGAAGGCCTGTAGGGGCAACATCTTGGTGGGGGTCTGTTACAAACTGCCTAATCAAGATGAAGAGAAGGACGAAGCATTCTATGAGCAGATCATGGAAGTCGTGTAGTCGCCAGCACTCATTCTCATGGGAGACTTCAATTTCCCTGATACATGTTGGAAATATAATACAGCACAGAGGAAGCAGTCCAAGAGGTTTCTAGAGTGTGTGGGAGACAGCTTTCCTTACGCAGCTGGTAGTAGAGCTTACCAGGGGTGGTGCCCTGCTAAACCTGCTCTTCTTTAACAGAGAAGGACTGGTGGGAGATGTGAATGTTGGAGACAATCTTGGGCAGAGCGACCATGAAATTGTAGAATTCTCTATTCTTGGAGATGTCAGAAGCGTGACTAGCAAAACTGCTATCTTAAACTTCAAGAGGGCGGACTTTGACCTGCTCAGTACGCTTGTAGCATGGGTCCCTTGGGAGTTGCTCCTTAAGGGTAAAGGATCCAGGAAGCTTGGATGCTCCTCAAGATGAAAATCTTAAGGCATGAGAACAGGCTGTTCCTGAATGCTGTAAGGCGAGCCGTAGGGGAAGAAGACTGGTGTGCATGAGCCAAGAACTACTGTTCAGACTACGGAAGAAAAAGAGAGCCTATGTCCTCTGGAAGAAGGGACAGGCTACTTGGGGAGATTACAAGGAAGTTGCTACAGTATGCAGGGAGGAAGTTAGGAGGGCAAAAGCCCAACTTGAACTCAGATTGGCCACTGCAGTAAAGGAGAATAAGAAATCCTTTTATAAATATATCTACAGTAAGGAGACCTGGGGAAGTTGGTTGATGTTTAGCTGAATATGAGCCAGCAGTGTGCCCAGGCGGCCAAGAGGGCCAACAGCATCCTGGCCTGCATTAGAAATTTTGTGGCCAGCAGGAGCACAAAGGTGATCATCCCCCTGTACTCAGCACTGGTGAGACCACACCATGAGTACTGTGTTCAGTTTTGGGCCCCTCACTACAGGAAAGATGTTTGAGGCCCTGGAAAGCGTCCAGAGAAGGGCAACAAAACTGGTGAAGGGTCTGGAGCACAAGTCTTGAGGAGCGGCTGAGAGCTGGGATTGTTCAGCCTGGAGAAGAGGAGGCTTGGAGGAGATCTTACTGTACTTCCTGAAGGGAGGTTGTGATGAGGAGGGGTTTGGCCTCTTCTTCCAGGCAACAAACGGGACCCGAGGAAATGGCTGCAAGTTGTACCACAGGAGGTTTAGGTTAGACATAAGGAAAAACTTTTTCTCTCAGAGAGTGGTCAGGCACTGGAATGGCTGCCCAGGGAGGTGGTGCAGTCGCCGTCCTTGGCAACACTCTGGATGAGGAGCTATGAGATATGGTGGTAGCAATGGTGATGGAGGGCGGTTGGATTAGCTGATCTTGCAGGTCGTTTCCAACCTTGTAATTCTATGATTCTATGAGGCTGGACTCTCACAACCCATAGCATCAGTGCTGGGGATGGGAGGGGGGAGGTTGTCGCCAGGAGATTGATTACCTATTATGGTGATCACAATTGCTGTTGCCCCACCCAGGGCTTGGCAGGGCAGTGGGTGCATGCAGCAGGAAAAGAAAATGTGGGAGGATGGAGATGGGATGGAAATGTTTGGGTTTTTTTTTTTTTTTTTCTTAGAGACTGCTGCATTCCTACTGACTTTCACTGAACGGAAGGATGATGGTTCCTCTCTGGCAGAGGGCAGCATGGTCAGGCTTTTAACACAGTGGAGCACCTCTCTCAAGAGTCAATCCTGCACCACCATTTTTCTAATGGAGGGGATTGTCAGGCCCAGCTTAAATGCACATTGCTGCTCAGGATGTAGGAGATGACACATTGTTTGGGATTGAAGCTGGTGAAAAGGAAGACCAGATCCGAACATGCAGAGGATAGCAAAGACCAGGTGATTGTTAATTGAGGGGGCAGTGCCTGCAGGAATGGGCTACAGCACTCCCTGAATTCATGGGCTAACAGACCCTGAAAGACTCCCACCCAAAGGTGGGAGGTGCAGCCTAGTTACTGCAGAGCCTATGGGAAAAGGTAAACGTGCAGAGCCATGTTTGACTGAGCTGGCTGACTACTGCATGCAAAAGCTTCAAATGGTTGAAAGAAAATTTCAATCTGTTCAGTTTTAAGGCATGCAAAATTTGGGCTTCTGTGGTTTATTTTTCCTTATACGTCATTGCCAATTGGCCATCGTACTTTCGTTGTGGAGGGAAAAAAAAAAGCCAAGAAAAATAGCTATCAAGCAGTCACCATCACTGCAGTTTGGTTTTGGTTGGGAGTGTGGAGGGATTTTTGAGGGCAGTGGCACTGGGCAGCGAGCTCAGCAGCTGCTGCACTGCACTCCATGTAAGGCCACCTTGAAGGGCAAATGTCCACAGGGCTGAAGATCTGGAAATATATTCCAGCAGCTCAGGAGCTGTGGAAAATCTTGGGGTGCTTACTGCTCTGTATTTATGTGCAGGACCTTGTCTTGCTTGAGATACCAGTGCTATCGATGCTATTAAATGCTAGCAATTTGGAGGATGTGTTCATTTTCAACAGGGTGGCTCTGCAAGCTCATATGTTGGACACTGGGAGGAGAATGGGGGGCAACTGGGTCAACTGAGAGCAAATTATCCTGGCCTTGGGGTCTGCTTGGCTGCAGCATGCTGAGCTGGAGTGTTTTTAAGGCTGGTGTTCTGTATTTGGCCCAACCCTCTGATGCTGCTTTGTTCCGTGTGGGTTATCCGTGTGGATATTCATTGTTATCCACCACAGCACTAAAGGAAATTGCTGTGTCTGCGTACACTGAACGATGTTTGTACTCAGTGGCTATAAGAAAAGATGCAGCTGGGTATGTATCCTCCTCAGAAGTTCTGCTGGGCTATGCTGGAGACAGAGCAGGAAACAATCTCCCCAATAAACAAACAAACAAACAAAAATGAAAAGAATGGGAAAAAATCACTGCAAGTATTTGAATGAATGCTCAGTGCACCTCTCTCCATCGTGCTTAATGGGTCAGCAGTGCATGTGTGTGTTTGGTAGTTGGCGATACCTTTGAACAGCCGTTTCATGAACAGCTTCAAAGTAAAAAGCGAAAGTGGGATGAGTTTTCCAACACAGATCAAAATGAGCTGGCAATTATCCTAAGTGCAACTTAGGTTCTAATTTTCAAAATCAGTGCAAAATGCTCTTTACAGAGATTGATGGAGTCTGAAGCAAATATTGCAGCATTTTGAAGAATACCGTGGCTAATGGTGTCAAAGGCTTATTTACACAACAAGATTGGAGAGCATAAGACAGCCGTGAATGAAGTGTTGTTGTGTTTAAATAGGTGTTGGATTGGCCCTGCTCATGGGCAGGACCTGGCTCCAGCCTGCCCATCCCACTTGTCCCTGCTGGCAAGTGGCAGGTAGAAGACTGAGAGTCCATCAGCATCACCCTGTTTTCCTACCCTGCAGCCATGAGCGTTTGGGTGTGTGGCTGGGTGGTGCCAGGCTGCATTTTGGTATGGAGATGGTGATAGGGGAAAAAATATACACAGATAAGCAGTTCTGCTGAGAAAGAACCTTGGGAAGAGATGAGGAGGTTTGCGCTGGCAGATTTTGGCACCTGTGTGGAGGACAGAAGGCTGAAGTGTTGTGCTTCACCATATCCCTTCCTCTCCACCAGTTATTACCCGTGTTTGGCATTGTTGCCATTACAGCAAATACCCAAGGAACTCGTGCACTGCATGGGTGGTGGAGATAGGAGCTAAAGAAGAAGTTTTACTGTGACCGGGGGGAAGTCCATTTCTGCTCATCTTCTGGAAGCCGGATGGCATGTCTGCTGTCAAAAACTTGAAAAAATACAGAAAAAAATCCTACTTAAAACAGGAGAGCTGCTCTCTGCTCTTTTTTTTTTTTTTTTTTGGCCTCCTTCCTAGCCCAGATGCTATTGCAAGCTCTCAACCTACCACTGGAGGAACTCTTCTCTTCTCACGTCTTCTAGGCTTTTCATGCTCATCTCGGCACTTCTTTGTGGTTGTGCTCATCTGTCCTTCTTAAAATACACATCACCTTCTCTTAACCTTTAACTCCATACTTTTTACCTTTCTGTTGTCACTAAGCAGCCTTAACAAAGGCATTCAGTGCATTGAC
The DNA here is from genome assembly GCF_019232065.1 of Centrocercus urophasianus. Lineage (NCBI taxonomy): Eukaryota > Metazoa > Chordata > Aves > Galliformes > Phasianidae > Centrocercus > Centrocercus urophasianus. The sequence continues at coordinate 34,419,080 of NW_024884364.1, read as the reverse complement.
ATGCTTCTTGCTTCTCAACCAAGCTCATCAACTTCTCTCAATGCAGGTAATGCTCAAATGAGAGCAAGAATTTGAGTTTGAGGAGCAGGTTAGCATCAGGAGAAACTTCAAGTCTAGAAGATGTGATGGCGAGATTAGATCAGTGCTGTCCATGAGTCTATGACTGTCACTGATGATGACATATCCACTGGCTACAAGAGAAATTATTTGGAACCTTTTTTTTTTCTTTTTCTTTTTTTTTTTTGGCAGGGTGATGCACTTAGCTGGGCTAGTTGATTAGGGTATGGAACTGGAGTTTAGTCTGGAGAAGAGGAAGCTCAGGGGAGATCTTACTGCTCTTTTCAATAACCTGAAAGGAGGTTGTGGTGAGGTGGGGGTCAGCCTCTTCTCCCAGGTAACAGAGATAGGATGAGAAATAATGGCTTCAAATTGCACCAGACGAGGTTCAGGTTGGATATTAGGAAAGGTTTCTTCTCCAAAAGAGCAGTGAGGCAGTGGCACAGGCTGCCCAGGGAGGTGGTGGAGTCACCATCCTTGGAGGTGTTCAAGAGCTGTGTGGATGTGGCACTGAGGGACATGGGCAGTGGGCATGGTGGGAATGAGCTGCTGGATGGACTGGGTGATCTTAGAGGTCTTTTCCAAGATTTTTTTTTTATCTACGGCATTATATGCCTTAAAGTTTGAGAACTAGGAGGATTTCATGTCCCTCCAATTCTCCTCCACCTTAGTTTCCATTACTGAAATTCTATTTTCATGTTGATTTAACTAGAATTATTATGACACTGCTTATTTTTTTTGGTTTTGCCTCTTGGCAGGTTCATTCTCTATGGCACCGTGATTCCCTGCCCAAGATGTCCTCCTTTCACCACTCGCTCTTCTTGTACCATCTCCGGGAATGCTCAACCCACTCTCTCTTCTAACAGCTTGTTTATAGGTGATTTTTCATGGCAAATTATCGGGCTGGGAAATGCTTCCATGTATGTTTCCAACCTGTGAAGTCAGCTTAATGGTGCGTGGTTGATCTGATGGACTCCGAACTCATCAAACTGGGAGCACTTCCTGCATTCTGTGAGCTTAGGAAAGGGCAGTATTTTAATAACAGCCCTTTTGCCTTAGGTCTGCAGTTGTTACTGTCAGGTCAGCAGAGGACAAAAACTAGGTTCAATGAGGAGTAAATGGACTAGCAGTTGGTCTGCTTTTCCATTCCTTTTGGTCTCCTTTTTTCCATTCCAACCATTTGAGGTTCCTAAACTCCAAAAAGCAAACAAACACCTGATTGACTCCTTTGGACCATTTTGAGTCTAGCAGAGGAGGGATACTTGTTTTAATCCATGCACATCCACTAGTAGCTGTTTCAGTTGTTGAAACAAAAAGTCTCTCGAGAGCACCTGCCCTCTATAACTACACAAGATCCGTTTTTGAATGACTGTTTGGTTTTGATTATGGTGAAGGTTTGTCCTGAATGAATATTTCCAGACATGTGAAGTGGCTGTGCTGGCAAGCTAATGTAATAGATCTGGGATCTCAAAGCTCCCATGTTCTATTACCCATCTCTCTCCCTCCCACTCACAACGCAGATATTAAGACGGTGTTTATGTATTAGGATAAGCTTATTTCCTTCAAGAGTTGATGTTCTTTTTTCTCCAAAAGGAAATATTAGTGGAAAATTAGGGTGTTTCCCTGAGAAGGCAGTGAGTCATCGGTAGCTATGTTGCAATAGCTTTATTCATAAATATTGTTAAATTATTCACATCTTTAATTTCATGGATATCACAAAGCAGGCGGCACCTCTTCCACCCAAGAAGATGTTTCTCTGCTCATCACAATGGGAGCCCAGCCATGTCCTGTGCTTCCCTGGGGAGCCCCAGCCCTCCTTGCCAGCCATCTCCGTGACCTGGGAAATTCACTGGGGCTGATGCAGTGGGCCAGAACTCTGCTGCTGTGTGTGGGAAGCACAGCAACACTGGAGTCCCATTTGTAGAGGGAAGGTCTGTGACACTTCTCACTTCCAACATACTCTAAAACCCAGGGAGGTCTGGATAAATTTCACCTGATTTTGCTGTAAGCAGATGGGCTGAAGCTCCTATTCCTACTTCCTCCTTGAGGCTCTGCCTGTGAGTATCTTTGCAAAAGACTGATTTCATTTTCTTTTGCAGCCTTCTCTTCCCCAAGTCTCCTTGTGTCGAGGTTGCTGCTGGCCACAGCACCTCTTTTGGCAGATGTTCTGCTTCTGCTGTGTTGGAGAAATGTTGGGTTTTTCCTTTTTTTTTTTTTCTTTTTCTTTTTTTTTTTTTTAATCAGCATCCATGCTGTTAGCGAGTAGCTCCTTTTATTTTTATTTTTATTTATTTATTTATTTTTATTTTTATTTTTATTTTTATTTTTCTGGGACTGCCTTATTCTGATTCTACGCCTAACTTGCCTAGTTTCTACATTTGTTTTCTGCTTTTTGAAAGGTGTCTGTTTCCTTTGAATCACGCTGCTGTGCTGCTGTTTAGCCACCTGGGGTGTAATTTGTAGTTATTTTTTTAATTTATTGTTGGTACATATTTACTCTGAGTTTCTAATGCGGTGTCTTTAAACAGATCCCACTGTTGCACGGCAGTTCAAGAAGAACTTGGGCAGCCATCACAGCAGAAGGCCTTCCTGCTGGGCTCCATACACAGCTCAGAAAGTTGAATTAAGGGGTTTAGACTAATTTTTAGAGTAACAGAATGCACATTTCTGTGAAAGCTCAAGGTCAGATTTGTATTTCTGTTCCCCATTTGGAAGCTACTCTGCTCAGCCTCCCCTTCCCTGTAACTTTATATTGCTGTAAATACAATCCTTCGGTCATGCAAAAGCTGTATTTTTAGCAAGCTCTGCTTGGCTCCTACCTAGGGGAGTGCAACTGCGAAGTTCAGGCCAGCCCCACAGCCCCCGCCACATCCCCCCTCCAGCAGGATGTCCACTCCCGTTGGATGACACACTCAGAAACGCCAATGCTACTGTTGGATAAAAACCTGAACTGCTTCACTTCTGAGAGCTTTCTCAGAGCACTTTGACAAAGCAAGCTCCCTCTGAGATTTTCTCACCATTCTGCTCATACAGTTGCTTTCTTTCAGCCGCCCTGAAAGCTGTGGTGCTCCATCCCTGGAGGTGCTCAAGGCCAGGTTGGATGGGGCCCTGGGCAGCCTGAGTTTGGGGGAGGCAGCCCTGCCCACAGCTGGGGTTGGAAATATATGGTCTTTGAGGTCCCTTCAACCCAAGCCACGATTCTATGATGAAAGTCCCTGAGAATCAGGCATCACCCCAGTCTTCCTTGGAAAATGTTGTGATTCTCTGGGACTTGTGGGGTATGATCCTGTGCAGCCTTCACAATGCCAAAAGAGGCACAAAGACCCAGTCTCCGGTGGAAGGAGACAGGCAATGCAAGCAATGCTGTGAGTGAAAATGGGAAAGAATATGTAACTAGTTTCCCAAAACCTGGGCAACTGTTCCCAGCCTTTGCCCATCTGCTGAGGGGATTTATATTTTGGAAGAGGAGTGGTGATACAGAGACTCCCTTCAGTGACATCTGGAGTGATGGAGTTCCATCATCATTCCAGTGTCTTTTCCCTCCTTTTCCTCAGCAGTACCTGGATTGTAGGCAAGTCCTTGCTTTGTTTGGCTAGTAGAGGTAGTACAAACATTTAACATTTCTTTGTCTCCAGCTTCAGGAGGTTGGAAAAAATGAGTCAATGTTTACAGCGGCTTTAGCCAGAGCAGAGCAAAAATCCAAAGGTGAACCTCTCTTGAGTTTTTCATATACCAAGAACATGAAGAGAGGGAAGTCTTTTCATCACTGTGAAAAGTCTGATTATTCATAATGGCTTGATTATTATTATTATTATTATTTTCAGAAGAAGAAGAAAAGCTCACTATTTTAAGACATCACTAGAGGAATGAAATTGACAAGCCTCTATCCAACTGAATGTTTAAATTTTGAAAGGAAAAAGAAGTACAGCATGACTGACATGGTCCTTTTAAAACACATAATATGCTGAACTTAACATGACATTTCCGTAGGTGTTAATCTAAAAAGCTACTTTACATGTAACATAGCAGATGAACTATGTAAGGCAAGGTTGTATCTGTATGTATTGTTGCTCTATAGTAGTACTATAGGACTGAGAAACCTGACAAACTTGTTACTTAAATTCCCAAGAGAAGAGGTTGGGGTATTCCTGCTCTTTCAAACACTGAACAAGTTTGCTTTAGACTAAATTTATATCCATTGTGTTAGAAAGAATAGAGCTTGGTGTTAAAAAGCTGCAAATCCCAGCCAGTTCGTCCCTGAAGAAGTGAGGTACTCTTGGAGAGGTGCTACACAGGGACCTGGTGGAGGTGGTGGAGGTGAAGGAGGTGCAGCTCTGGCTCTCACCAGCGCTCATTTGTCTCTTCCTGCTGAGGCAACATTTGTTGTCTTCTTCCTAGTAAAATTAGGAGAGGGCTGGGGTCACATAACCAGCCCCTGACCCAGCTTGGTAGTAGGAAGAGGTGAGAAACAGTAGTGGGATTTTCACGGCCCTTAGAGCAGGATCAAGGAGTGCTGGTAGCAGTGGGGACTCCTTTATAGGACAAGCAGCGTCCTTCAGCTCCAACTGGAGATCTGCTGAGAAAGAAGAGCTTCCTCTCATTGCTCTAAAGAGCACAGATTTAAAATGCAGAGCAGAACTATTCCAGAAACACAGTTTCTATCTGTAGTGAGAAAATTGGATTATTCTTGCTGCTCCTTCCCTTCTGGTGGTCCTCCAATTTCTCCTTTTTTTTTTTTTAGGAGGATTTGTCTCCATGTAAGATATATGAACCAAAGCTCTAAGGGCTGACATTTTGTCACACCTGCTGGAGATAACTGAGGCGAGTGGGTCTCCCAGCATCAGTGGCCACCCTTGCATGGATAATCTCCAGCAGCCAGCCTCCACTCCTCCAGGAGCCATGTGCAATCATGAGGCTTCAGGTCTCCTAAAAGCACAGACCTTGCAGATCCTCTACCCATTTCCATGCTAGTCTTACTGCAGCATATCTAGTGTACTATGTACCACATAAACCCACATTCCTGTCCAACACTGAAGTGAAGAATGACACAATCACAGAATTCTAAGAGCAGCTTATTCTCATCCTGTTCTTGCTACCTTCTTTCTGTTTGATTATTCTTATTAAGTGTCCCATCTTTCTGTCTGTTTTTCTTCTGTTTTATTTTTCTGGACTTCTGGGTCAGCCTCACCCTTCCCTGTGGGTCTCTTTTTGGCTGTTCAAGCCTTCCTTGATGACAGTGGCTAAGAACAAGCCAGACACCCTTTGGCTGAGTTCATCTCCTTGCAGAGGAGAGCAGATGATTTGGCCATTTTCTCTAACCAGTAAGGAAGAAAAGGGTACCTCCATCTCTACATCCCCACAGTGTGCTTTCCATGAGCAGCTGTTTTCATTTCATTTTTCTTTCCCTGAAATTCATGTTTACTTGTTCTGAATTTCAAGATGCCTACCCAGGCTCCTTTTAGCAGAGAGTTAGAGTAATATAGGATACAGTGGCAACTAGATATACCTATTAATCAAATTAATGCATCTTGCTAAACCAATTCAGAAAGCCTTGGTGCCGGTTGTTGTGATTTCAAGTGTCTCATGACATTCAAGAACTTTGTTATGGCTTTTCTCTCCAGATTCATGTGATAATGGAAGAAGCTGAGGTTTCACTTAGGAGGAATTAGCAATAAAGTATCTGGAGCACCTGGCTGTAGAGAGTGATTGGCAGATGAGACCCAAGAGCACCCTAAAGTCTCAGATAATCAGAAGGCAAATGAAAAGCACCTACAATGAACATCGTTTGGCTGAGCTTGCTGGAAAGGCCCTCACTCAAAATGTGTTTGTCTGGCTGCTCCAGCAAAAAGGAGCTGTTGAGCACCAATACCAGATTCTTGAAAATGCCACAATGCTTTCTGGATAGCACCTTGTGGGAAGCCCAGAGGGGAGTAGGGAGTAAAGTGATGATCACTTGCTGCCACCCTGAGAAATGAGAGTATTAAAGTATGCCACTAGATGAAACATGGCAGAAAATACAGTTTTATGAACCAAGACTCTCTTGACATAAAAGCTTAAAAAAATGCAGGATATTATATAGCAAGAGAGACACCTAATAAACACATGGACATAAAGACCACAGAGATATAGGAAGCATTCAGACTGCACATAGGATTGGTAGAGGACCAAGGCAGTTTCTCTTCTTGTTGCAGAAACCAGCAGGGCTGGAACGCTCTACGCTGTTAGCAGGAACAGTTTGCAAAGGCTTGCACAAAGCCGCTGTCAGAAATAACTCAAATGCAGAGAGGAAAAAATTACTCGAGAGTTCTTTTGGGGAGGATTAGGTTTAAAATAATTGCCATTTATAAATTAATTTCACATCCTTTTGGATTGTGGCCTACTCGCATTTCAAGGCCTGACTGAAGCTGGCAGACAGGGTGGGCACTGATTCCAGGGTCTGACTGCCAAGAGAAAAGAAAATATTAAAGTAAAAAATTGGCAGTGAAAAAAGAAGGCCAGAGAAATACAGGGAAATAAGATTTAGTTTAGGAAAATTATTACTTTCTGAGCCATGGACTGATTCTATGCCTGGCATATTAGTCATGGTCTTACATAGGCTTGGCCTTTGTAATCTATGTCTGAAGAGAAACTGCTGATCAGCGCAGCTTCTGCTGCTTTTGTATTTTTAAATCCACGATCCAGATATTTTTAATCACATTTGAAAAAAAATAATCATATCAAAGCCTACTGAAGGAAGTGGGGACACCCTTCTCAACTTCAACAACTTTTAATCAAGTTGTATGAAAGTAGACCCTGCGTGCCATAAAACTCCTGCTGACATTTTGCCACCTGGGTCCAGCAGCAGAGTAAGGCCATGGCTCCTCCTTTCTTCCCACATGGCATTTTAGGATCACAGGATGTCAGGGTCCACTCAAAGCCCATATGACACCATAGGTCCTTTTGCCTGGTGCTGGCTCAGACCTGAGTCACGAGCTGACAGTGAAGACCTTTCCGCAGACCCATCGTTTGCAAATGATTTCTCCTGTGGCATGGAGGGAAGGGAAATTTAGGTTAGATGTGAAGAAGAGGGTGGTGAGTCACAGCTGCCCAGAGAAGCTGTGGTGCCCCATCCCTGGAGGTGCTCAAGGCCAGGTTGGATGGGGCCCAGGGCAGCCTGAGCCAGTGGGAGGCAGCCCTGCATGGCAGGTGTTGGGGCAGCGTGGGATTTGATGTCCCTTCCAACCCAAACCATTCCATGAGTCTGTGATTCTATTGGACCAGATGAGTTCTTCCCGTTAGGCCTTTTTGGACAATTTTGCTTACAAATGTATGAGCCCTTCAGCACTGAGTGCAAGATGACAACAAGCATCCCAGGGGGTAGCACCTAATTACTAATTAGTGAGTGGTGGTGGAGCAGGAGATTTTCCTTCCCCAGTGAGGGGCTGCCAGCAAGGGAAACTTGCTGGAGGGGAAGGAGCCTGGTGCCAAGGTGCAGCTTTAGGTAAAATCACAGACTGAGAGATCAAAGATGCAGACAGATTCCAGAAAAACTGTTGAAAACAGATTGTTAGGCAGCTTTATGGATCTAGCAAAGGACATGTTTTTCATACTGGAAGAGAGCCATGATGTAGAAATAGACTGAAATCATGAAAGAAGGCTGCAACAGTAGCTTAGGCTGTATATTTAAACATTTTTTTCTGTTGAACCATCTGGACCTCAAGCTAAATTTACCTACATTTTATTTTCAATGTTTCTGCTTCTTGAGAGGTGAAAGGTGTACTTCATGTTTCATGCCAAGAGGAAAAGTAAATGTCCTAGGTCAGATTTTCCCAGTGTCAGAATGGCATGTGTTTTTGGATACCTGACATGCATTGCCTTCACCCCAGGCCCGGTGCTCTGTGTGAACAGAACCCCTCCACAGCCAGCACAAAATTTTGCTTTCCTTTTCCCTTTAACTCTGTACAATCATTACCAATGCAAATGCACTCTCATCTTTTTCTGGTTTTATGCTTGTTACTGGTTTCTTTTTTGAACCATGGCTAGAGGAAGACTGTTTCCATGATGAAAATACTTACAGGGGGATCCAGAACATTTAGCTTCTGACTCAGCTTAGTCAAATATGGTCGGTGACTCCTGCATGCCTGAATACCAGAAGAGAAGTAGCCCCCTTGAACATAGGGAAAGTTTAGTGTGTTTCTCTGACACCTCACAAAGAACTCGTGGGTTGGGGATCAACACAGATTAGATGGTTACCAGTGACATGATGAAAGGCAGTGGGCACAAACCAGAAAGCAGGATGCTCCATCTGAACAGCAGCACTATGCAGGTGATGGAGCACAGGCACAGGCTGCCAGAGGGGTTGTGGAGTCTCCTCTTTGGAGATGTTCAGAAGCCACCTGGACACCCTACCTTTGGTGTGCCTGCTAGAGCAGGGGTTGGACCTGGTTACCTCTAGATGTCTCTTCAAACTTCAGGCATTCTTTGATTCTAGGCAAACCATGTTTTTCTATTCTGCAACTTCTGCAACCTTTCTGCAGAAAACAAGGCACATGTGTCTAATTCTGTGTGAAAACCGAGTCCACCACCTCAAATTGTAGGTACCTGAGTCACTCCTTTGGGACTGACTTCCAATTTCTCCTTTAAAAAGCAAATGAATGAGGAAGCAGGGATAGATGTTCAGATGGTTTCACTGCTAGGGTAAACTAATATCTCAACCTCTGGCCATGTTGTTTCTCTTCTTAAGGTAATTTTCCCATTTTAATGGTTTTGTTCAAATGCTTCCTTCCTGTTTGCTTTAGAGAGAAAAGTATGAAAGTGTCTTCTGGACAGCCACATCTAAGAGTTGTTTTTTTGTTGTTATTTTGGTTTGTTTTTAACCTGTAAACAAGAACACTTATTAGACTCCAATTACTGCCAATTAACTTGGAAAAGACTAAAAGTAAGTATATTGTAGGATTAGAAAAATTAGGTCTCAAGAGACATTGGGTGATCTGTGATGAATGAAGGTAAGGAACTCATCAGGTGGCTCAGTTTGTCTATGATTTTTAGAGCATTAAAAATCTCCACAAATAAAGTCTTAAATGCTTCCATCCATCTCACATTATATATATATCATCTTGATCAGGAAATTGTACTTGGCAATAAAATTCTGCTATCTAGCTAGCTGTGAGCACACTGCCTTCAGAGGTCTTCTCTTTAATGGATGGCACGGAAAACTCTTCCAAGGCCAAAATACATGAAGAAGATTTATTAATCCTGTAGTCTCTGTCTCTCATGATAATGTTTATAATCCATAAGCCTTACATCACATCTAACATCCCAAGTAACAAATGCATCTCTGGGAGACGAACAATAAATCCTATGTGCACTCTGTTCCCAACTCCTTCATCAACGTGAGGAAGCCCCGGAATTGGTGCAGCTCCATTCAGCTACTCTGGTTCCTTCTTCTTCTTACACTGCTTGGGGATGACCCTGCCCAATCCTTCTTGGGCAGCCTTCCTTCAAAACCATCAGTATTTGTCACTGTATTTGCAGTCGGGGTAGCGGTAGGCAAAACGTGAATCACAAGACTGCAGAGGCTTCAGGAGATGTGCCAGCTTTGCCATTGCCTCATTGACATCCTGGTCATCAGTGAGGCCCTCTACGCAGTGCTGTAGGAAGCTGTCTATTTTCTCCTGTACAGGTGGCAGGAATTTCCCCTTCAGGAGCTTAGGTAAAAGCTCTTGACACACCAAGACAAGGCTCTGCTTCTCTCTGATGGAGTTACAGGACACAAATGCAGACTGGCAGTCCACGGTCAAACAGCTAAATATATCCTTATAGTCCTGTTGGCCATCCATCGGTTGGCTCCCTGATAAAGATAATTAAAACAGTTGTTAGGAAGATGGGAGCAAATTGCTGCACAATCACGTATGTCTATACCTCTGAATTAATATAGGGTTACTCATCTCTAAAGCACAGAGTCTTTCACCTCAAAATACACTGTGCAATCTGTGTATGGGTTTTTTCCTACTGAAATACACATTTCTTGCTGAACAACAGGGCTCTACTGAACTGCCCTGCAAAGGAAACGGACAGACGTCTGTTGGGTCAAAGTGGGGTGGAAGAAATGGGAAGAACCCGAGCAATAACCTAGAACATGGAGTTCCTACAGAAACCACCACAAACAGTTAAACCCGTATTCTTTCCATGTTACCCAAAATCATTAAATCGCAAAAACAGCTCATCTAGCTGGAGTTAAGACAACCATAATATCTGCTGGGACAAGAAAAAAAACACTGAGTGGAAAATCCTCTGACAACTCTTTCTGAATATTTGAGATACATTCAGCTGAATGTTTAAGTTGAGCAAAGGTCTTCTGAAAAACTGAACACTCGAAATGAAATTGTTAAATAATAATATTCTTTGAAATATTCCTTGTCTAGCTCTACTTCCAGTAGTAGACCAGTCTAACCTGTGGAAAGTGAATAGCAATGCTTCATTTTAAGCAAGACTGACAAAAGAGGAATTTTGTTATCACTGTATTAATACTATCACTGTAAATACACCTTAAAAGACCCAATGCTTTACTTGAAACAAATGAACCTATGAAGAATCTCTTTGCAAATACTGACATTTGTATGATATATGTTTTACAAAAGAGAAGTAATGTAGTGAGTGCATAATGGAGAGCGCACTGAATGCTGCTGCCCATTACAGAGAGGAAGATGTAGGACTGAGACCCACATGCAGAGCATCATCAGTCCCCTCTCCACTGAAGGCATAAGCAAAATGCCTGTTCCTTTCCCTGCCTGGAGGGACTGCCTCTTACTGCTGGTAAATCTCTCCTTGAACCTTCTATTGTTTAAGCTTAGCAAGTGATGTTTGGTTGATCAAAAAATAAATAAAATAAATCAGCAGAAGGGCTGAACATAATAGGTGAATAATTTGTTTTGCCCTGTTGTGCCAAGCCCCCCTTTGACAGACGCATGGGCCCAGAGCCTGCTGAGTACCTTCCTCCTTGTCGATGATGCCCAGCGTGCTGCCATCCCGGATGAACAGATGCCCGTTGCTGAACACGCCAAAGGTGCCAACGTCCACACGGGTGAAGTAGAAGAAATAGTTGAGGTCGTTGTTGCCCATGGAGCGGAGGACGGCGAGGAGCTGGAGGGCCAGGTCAGCTGCCACCTCAGGGGCTGCCCTGAAGAAGTCGCTCAGAGGCCGGGTGCTGGCGCTGACCACCAGCCGCCCACAGGAGCCCAGATACCGTGGGAAGGGCCACCCTTCCACATCAGGGAAGATCTGCCAGGAGAGGGGAGAGCAGCGCTGACACCCGACCCTGCTCACTGTGCTCTCTGCCCATGAGCCCACCTCCCTCCAGGTGACTTCAAATGCCCCAGCAGCAAGAGTGCACTGCTCCATACTACGTTTATCTTTTCTTCTGGCAGCTAAGGAAGAAGAGTCTGATATTTCAAGATCTGTTCCATGAAGGAGACTAATTGGAATGCGTAAGACAATAATAGATTTAAAATTCATTAAATTTTTAGATGCAGAAAAGCTAATTTTAGGTTTCTCTGTGGGGTTTTGGATGGCTCCCTCATGAGAACGACAGAGCTGAAGTCACAGCTTGAAGGTGAGGTGGAGCTAGAGTAATTTCAACTGATTTCTAAGACCTGTGTGGCCATTTTGTAAGATGAGACTTTGCAGGCTCCCAGACGGACATGCTGGATATTTGCTGCACTGGGGACATCTGAATGGAGCTTACAACTGTCGTGCTGGCAGTGAAGCTGCCCCAGGCCTTTATGTCCCGGGGTGGAAATTGCTCAACTGCTCCACTGCACATTGTTCCCTCTCCCTGGGTAGAGGAGCACAGTGGCTTGAGGCAGGTGGAAGAGGTTGCATCATTATCTGAAAGGGATGCAAGAAATAGCAGTGACAGCTAGAGGAGAGATTGTGGTGAGGATATTCCCTTGGAGACACCTACAAGGGAAGAGAGGAGATCATGTGCCAGGAGAGGACCAGAGAAGCTCTCTACCTTCAAACTCAGAGCTCAGTTGTATGGTTTGGCTGAATCCAACCAAACACCTCTGCAGAGCTGCCCTCTGCTATGGAGCCAGCAACCAGAGGCATGCAAACAGTGACAGCCACAGCACACTGAGCCTAGGAAATCTGTGCCCTGTGAATTCATGTTCCACCAGAATGCTGCATCTTGACTTCACATGCTAATGCATGATCTCTGGTTTTTATAAATATTCTGGATTTTATAAACAAACTGTGATTTTGAGTAATATATTATCAATTGCAAACATGACAGTGAAACATCGGAGATGCGTAAAACCCCGTCTTTCACATTGCACTATTGTAATAACCCATCTGGCTCTGATTTATTTCAGGGGTTGGGCATTTGTATCTCTCAGCAACTTTACAGTCTGATGCAAGAAGCCTGCAGGAGGCTTCAATCACCCAGCCCCATAGAAGAAACATGCGCCATGAATTTTGGGGAGCTTGCAAAGAGCAGCAAGGACTAGGGCACAACTCATGCTTGCAAGAGGCTGCAGGGTGATGTTTCCAGCCAGGGCAGACGGTACCTACCTGTAAGAGGATAGGGTGTGAATTCACTGACAGTGTGTACAGGAGGCGCAGCTTGTCCTGCTCCGTGAGGTGGTCCATGTAGATGCTGCCAGCATCTGGCACTTCAGCGTAGCGCCTCACAATCCGGTCCAGAAGACGCTGGGATGGGCAGCGCAGCAAGGGGCTGGACAGACCCTGGTGTAGGGACAAAACGTGAGAAGAATGTTAATCTTCCATCCGTGAGATACCACAGATTTTGAAAATGGCACCCAGTCTTCATGGCACAGCCATGGTCTCCACCAACTCCATTTCCTTCCTTGCCGAGCTCTGCGCTCCTGCCTCCAGCCTTGGCAGCACCACTAGCCTGTGGCTGCCTCTCCTTTGCTCTGCCAGTGAGTCACATCCTTCTTCAAACAATGTTTTCAGAGTGCTTCCTTGCTTGCTTAGCCTACAAACGGCATTCTTGGAAATACTTTTCCTTAAGGTCAGTAAACATGCTTTAAAACTGTAAATAAACTTTGTACATGGGTACCAGCACAATACATATTATTTCTCTGAAAAACTTATGCATTAGCTATCAGAAACAGATTGGAATAACCTGGGCATATTTTCTAGTAGATGCCAGCAATGAGTAAAGAAGTGTTGGGCTAATGGCTTCAGCGTCACTGTATTTCACCTTTTAATTTGGGGGCATGAAGGTGTAAAATTGTAATAAGTGGCCTACGGCTGGGATAAATGGCATATACATTTATACCTGTGTTGTAGAAAAAGACCTTTTTTTTTTAAAGTCAGTGTTCAGTTACGAAGGAAGGGTGATGTGGGCAGGGCTGCTGATAGCAGTGCAAAAATGCTGCCCAGCCTTTCCTCTGTTGGAGTTAGGCTTTTGCTAAGTCTTTTTCTTGAATCATTGCCATCATTACCAAATGATTCAAGTAGCCAAATTTATCTTTCGTGTTTACTTTCTAATTTGGTGGCTGTGAGATACTCTTCAGAGGACAGGGCACTTGTGTTCACATTTGCTGCCTGCTGTTCTTCATGCTGGGAGCAAAAATTTGACTCAGGTTCTCCCCAAGTCATTTGGTAGCTCTGAGGTAGATCTCTCACAGCCTTTCCTGCACAAATTGTTAGTTACTGGATTGAGTGCACTCTCAGTAACTTTGCAGATGACACTAAGTTGGGAGGAGTTGATTTGCCAGAAGGGAGAAAGGCACTATAGAGGGACCTGGATAGACTGGATCGATCGATGGGCCAAGATTAACTATATGAGTTTCAATAGGGCCAAGTGTTGGGTTCTGCATTTTGGTCACAACAACCCCAGGCAACCCTACAGGCTTTGGGAGGAGTGGCTGGAAAGCTGCCTGATGGAAAGAGACCTCGGTGTACTGATGGACAGCCGGCTGAATATGAACCAGCAGCATGCCCAGGTGGCCAAGAAGGCCAATGGCATCCTGGCTTGTATCAGGAATGGTGTGGTGAGCAGGACTAGAAAAGTCATCCTGCCTCTGTATTCAGCACTGGTGAGGCTCCACCATGAGTATTGTGTTCAGTTTTGGGCACCTCAGTATAGAAAGGACATGGAGGTGCTGGAGCAGGTCCAAAGAATGGCAACAAGGCTTTCAGGGTTTTTATGACTAACACAGTGACTGACACCTGATGGAACTCGATTATTTCCCTTTTCAGTTGACACAGAGCTGGTGAGTGGGGTTTCAGCTTGGAGCCATGTAGGCACAGGGGAGTGCATGAAGAGAACTCAGCCTTAGCTGCCAGCCCTAGCACCTCCCATTGAGCCAAACAAAATTCCAGATGCTCATCCACTGGTGCTGCCACATATATATCAACTACTGGTGCAGTTTCCTACAGTTTAATGACAACCCTGGTCCACAAAAATTGGGTGGTGGGGACTTTTGGATTTGGCAGAGCTACACGAATGTAGGAAGTTTGGCATCTGCATTGGTGCTTCAGCAGAGCAGGGTTCTTGTTTCCAGCAGAATGATGGAACATACCTACAGCCATAGCTGTAAAACTGTCAGACAAAAACTGCCAATGGAAGAAAAATTTGAAGCATGTACACTTGAAGACATTGAAGAAAGTGATTTATCTCAGAGTATCTCCTGTCCTTTGCAGTGTCTTATCACCCTAGAGAATAAGACTTGACAGGCAGCCTGACATCTTGTTTGTGATTGACAATGGAAATCTTCTTATTTACTTTGATTACATTCCTACATTTTTGTACTGAGTACTTCCTACAATGCCTACCTACACTCAACTGTGATATCTATTCCCTACTGCATAACATGTGATCTGTGTTAAACTCCCATGTATGCATATGTATGCACATCTCATGTCGGTGTACCCAGAATCCATCAGACAGGATGAAAAGATGACCTCTGGAAGACATATTTTCTTCACTTTGTTTTCTATTCAGCCAGTCCGAGAGAGAGCAACACAGCCTAGGAGCACTGCTCAGTGCTGCTCCATGCACTGCTGCCTGGATACAGCTTCACCAAACCAAGCTTGGGATGGGACCCAGCAGAAGACTCCTGATGTAGGTGATGAAGCATATGCAGCTCCTGGCCACTTGAAGCCAAGCGTTTTGTTCACCTCCAAAAGCAGAACCTGAGACTGCCTTATGAAGCTGTGGAACTCATCTCCTCTGTATCACCACTGCATGTTTTCACATCACTGCATGTTTTACCCTTGCATGTTTTCCAGGCCGTGCTTTGTAGCCAGGGTTATAACTTTTCCTGCAGGAAACCTATACTGAAACTGGCCCACATTTTTGTTGTTATTCCCCTCCAACACAGTGAACCAGCAATCTGGTTTGTAGTGACAAGCTTCTGGGCCAAGGTGCAGGCAAAGCAGTGTGCAGTGGTGCTGCTGCATGGGTTACAAAAGCCAGGATAGGCAACAGCACAGAGCCTGAGATGAGCTTCACTCCCAGCAGAATTTTAGTAGTGAAGGCTTTGCTGCCTCTGATAACGATTTTCATTGTGATGGCTGAAATAATCAATGTGGCAGCTCTGCTGGTAGCTGGGGCAGGCAGGGCAGGCAGCGTAAAGTGGAAAAGCTTCACTTCACGGTCTGTCATCCTGATTTGAGGATGTGGAGGGTTGCTGTGATTGCCTGTTACAAAAGACAAAATTAGTTCAGCCCAATAGCTTGTCTCAGTGCCAATACTGCAGTGAGGGGAGAGCAGGAATCCTTGGGTGACCATAGGATCATGAAATAGGCTGGGAATTGCATTGGACACCAGCAGTGCACTCACTATTAGCACTTCCAAAAATTCCAGAAAAGTAGTGCTACAGGAAAGAATTCACAGTGGCTTACTGTATCCCAACAAAACCCCTCTGATGGCTTATGCTAGCCTGCATTTTCTGAGGTGCTCCTGTGGCTGTGGGCAAGTCGGACCAAGTGAGACCAATGTGCTCTTCTGCATAGGTTGGGAAAACTGGGATTGTTCAGAATGGAGATGAGGAAGCTCAGGGGAGACCTTATCGCTCTTTACAATAACCTGAAAGAGGTTGTGGCAAGGTGGGGGTCAGCCTTTTTTCCGAGGTAACAGAGATAGGATGAGAGATAATGGCTTCAAATTGCACCAGGCGAGGTTCAGGTTGAATATTAGAAAAGGTTTCTTCTCAGAAAGAGCGGTGAGGCAGTGGCACAGGCTGCCCAGGGAGGTGGTGGAGTCACCGTTCCTGGAGGTGTTCAAGAGCCGTGTGGATGTGGCACTGAGGGACATGGGCAGTGCTGGGGGTGGGTTGATGGTTGGACTAGTTGTTCTGAAAGATCTTTTCTAACCTTAATGATTCTATTCTATAATTCTATAGCCCAGTCTACATGCTGTTAAAACAGATGTACATACTAATGTCAATTCCTCCACTTGATCTATAGAGTGAAAGAACCATGAAAACAGGAGTGGCACAGTCCTGAGGCCAACATGTATTAATTCAGGTCTTGCAGCCTGTTAAGACCTCTCTTCACTTAAAAATCTGCTGGGACTGCTGAGATGTTCCATGGAGCTTGTCCTTAGACACATCCTCCTTGGCTGGCCCTGAGGTTCACTTCAAAGGTTCAAAGAATCATAGAATCTTCAGAGTAGGAAGGGACCCTTAAAAGTCATCTAGTCCAGCTCCACTGTAATGAACAGGGACATGCATAGTTAGATCAGGTTGCCCAGACACAGCCTCACTTTGGAAGTCTCCAGGAATGGGGCATTCACCACAACTCTGGGCAGCCTGTTCCAGTGCTTCACCACCCTAACTGTAAAATACTTTTTCCTTATATCTAACATAAATCTATCATCTTTAAGCTTGTCTAGGTCCCTCTGGAGCTCATCTTGTCCCTGTGATGTGTCAACTGCACTCCACAGCTTGGTATTATCAGCGAACTTGCCAAGGGTGCACTTGACCCCATTGTCAATGTCACTGATGAAGATATTAAAGAGTATTAGTCCCAGCACTGACCCCTGTGGGTTACCACTGGTCACTGATTTTCATCCAGATATGGAGCCATCGACCACTGCTCTCTGGACTCAATCCTGCAGCCAGTTCTTAGTTCATCAAACAGTCCACCCATTAAATCCATATTCATATCCATATCCATATCATAAATCCAATATGGAGAGAAGGATGTTGTGGGGTAACATGTCAAAGGCCTTACTGAAGTAAAGGCAGATGACTTCAGTTGCTCTTCCCTTGTCCACTGATGTAATGCTACCATCATAAAAGGCTACTTGGTTGGCCAAACAGGAACTGCCCTTGATGAAGCAATGCTGGTTTTCCTATATCACCTCCCAGTTCCATTCGCCGTAGCACAGCTTCCGGGACAATCTTTCCTAGGACAGAAGTGAGACTGACAGGTCGGTAGTTCCCAGGCATCCTTTTTGCCCTTCTTAAAAATGGCTGTGATGTTGCCTTTTTTTCCAGCCAGCTCAGCTGGCGGCTCATTTTCAGGAGATACGGATCCATGAAATAGAAAATGTAAAGTAATGTGTCTGTAGCACACAGCAAAGCTGAGCAGTGTGGCAGTGTGCAGACTGGAGGAAGCTGTTGCCTTTTAGGAAAACAAACAAACAAGTCCCTTTCTCTTCCATCGTGAAAGGGAGAATGATGCTCTCAGGATGAAAGAAAAGAAAGGAGAAGAACTGGAATTATCCTTCCTCACCTAACAGGAGCTCATTCCAGAGCGCACATAGCCCCTACCCTGTGCCAACCGTTATAAAAATGCTTTGCTGTTGTTTAAAAGGGGAAAGTGTTTTTGGGGAGGGTGGTTTTGCTCTCAGAAGCCGCTCAGCTACTGTTTTACAGAATTACAGAATAACAGTGGTTGGAAGAGACCTCTGGAGATCATCAAGTCCAACCTTCTGCTAAAGCAGGTTTCGTATAGCAGGTTGCACAGGCAAGTATCCAGGTGGATCCTAAATATCTCCAGAGAAGGAGACTCCACAACCTCTGGGCAGCCAGTTCCTGTGCTCTGTCACTCACACTGATGAAGTTTTTCCTCATATCTGTAAGGAGCTTCCTGTGTTCCAGTTTATGTCCCTTACCCTTTGTCCTGTTGCTTCACACCACTGAAAAGAGCCCAGGCACCAATGAAAAGAGTTCACCATCAGCCTACAGAAGAAGCCAGGAGCCCCACTCTTGCCCTTCCCGAGTAAAATCAAGAGGCCATGCCTGGCCCACCTGCAGCACAGGGCAGTCCAGGCCTCCTCTTTGTGCCTCAGGTAGGAATAGAGCCTGCGCAGGCTCCCGTGCATCCTCATGGGCTGACCTAGTTTCACGGTGGAGCACTGACCTGCACCAGGTCGGGCGTGAGGCGCTTGGCCCTCAGCCACTTCTGGAAGCGATGGGTGCGGCGCAGGGCCTGCTCTAGGCTGCATGTTTTGGTCTTCAGCAGGGAGGTGCAGATGCGCTGGTCAGCCCGGTCATGCTGGTACTTGGTGGTCAGGCGGGTGATGTCAACCATCCTCCAGCTTTGGGTATCATCGGTGTAGTTGCCCAAGTAGCTGAGCAGGTAGCTGGGGGGCAGCTTTAAATGAGAAGAAAGCCAGGTGTCAAACCTGCCAAACCAAAACGAGAGCCCCAGGGAGAGCGGGTTAACAGACCTCGCCAATGCCCACCGCGCCAGTGCAACCACCGCTTTGCCCTCAGGCACCATGGGGAACTGCGGAAATCTCACAGAGAGGTCTGGGGGATTTTGGGGAGAGTCCCCATTAGGACCCCTGGGGCACCTCTTCCAATGTGGGGCCAATGTGGGTTAGAGCGTGGTCTCATGTGCACTCAGTGAGAAGACCGGGTGGAAATATGCTCGGACAAAATGTCCTCGTTCATTCCTCACTTAAAAATATTCCTTGTTATGGGGGTGCCTTGAGGGGGAGAGGAGAGATAAATGCTAAAATTTGGGCCACATGGAGAGTAAAAAAGAAGGGAGAAGTCTCAGGGTTTCAGTTAAGAGGGAATTTTTGACGTTTTGAGATTTCCTAAGCTGCAAAGGGAAACTGGCCAAAAAAGGAATAATCAACACTTTCAAATACTCTGCAGAACAAAAACTTATGAAAATAAATGTGTTTGGAATTAACAGGATGACCTTTCTCTCTAAGGTGGTGGCATGGACTCGGCACCGAGCTTGCCAGAGTTCAAGTGTCTAGACGATTGTCTCAGATATTTGTTCTGATTTTTGGGTGGTCCTGTGTGGAGCCTGGAGTTCTATTGGATAATGCTCATGGGGCCCTTCCAATGCAGGCTATTCTATGATTCTATGATTTACCTGGTGTTAATGCATGATAGACAGGTGTAATTTTTTTTCATTAATCATGGAATCATAGAATAACAAATGATAGAATGGCTTGGGTGAAAAGAACCAGAAAGATCATCTAGTTCCACCTCCCTGTCATAAGCACGGTTGCCAACAACTAAATCAGACACTAGATCAGGTTGCCCAGAGTCCCACCCAATCTGGCCTTGAACTAATGCTGAAATAAAGATCATGTAAGATAGCATGATCAGCAGGTGAGGGGGGGGTGATTCTGCCTGTCTGCTCTCGTAGGACCCCACCTGGAGTATTGTGTCCAGTTTTGGAGCCTGCAAAACAAGAAGAACGTCAAGCTGTTGGAGCAGGTTCAGAGGAGGGCCATGAAGATGATTAGAGGGCTGGAGCACTTCCCCTGTGAGGACAGACTGAGAGAGCTGTGTTCTTCAGCCTGGAGAAGATAAGACTGAGAGGAGACCTCATCGTGGCCTGCCCGTATCTGAAGGGAGCCTACAGGAAAGCTGGGATTTTTTTAAAAGGGCAGGTAGTGGTAGGATGAGGGGAAGTGCTTTTAAACTGGAAGAGCCTACATTTAGACAAGATATTAGGAAGAAATTATTTACTGTGATGGTGGTGAGACATTGGAACAGGTTGCCTAGTGAGACTGTGGATGTCCCCTGCCTGGAAGCACTCAAGGCCAGGCTGGATGAGGCTTTAAGCAACCTGGTCTAGTGGGAGGTGCCCCTCCCTATAGCAGGAGGTTGGAATTAAGTGATCTTAAAGGTCCGTTCCAACACAAGCCATTTTATGATTCTATGATTCTGTGATTTTGTTTGAAGTTTTCAATGCCATTGATAAATCTCTAGGAAAAAAAAAGTTTAATATAATGACTAAGTGCTTTCCTCAGCTACAAAGTCTTCTCTGGGGCTCACACAGTTTTCCTGGCCATGTCACAGCTCTGGGCAGCCACCTTCCTTCCACCCCTTGGGCTGAGGCCAGTGAAGGAGGCTCAGATGAGGGTGCCTGGCTGCCTGGAGCTGTCCCCATGACCAGGAACTCTCTTGCTATAAGGGGAGATGTAGGATATGGGATGGAAACTCAGTGCCAGGGTCATCACGTGCCTCTGACACAGGGTTTTAGCAGCCAGTATGCAAGACCAGGATGCAAGACTACAGAAGTTTTGGGGGATCTTGGCAGGATGAGGAGGGGACGCTTTGTGCCAGACGCATGGCACTGCTGTGGCCATGAGCACTGTGCACCAAAATTCTCCCCCTGCACAGGCCTCAGAGGGGAGTGTTTGGCCAACCAGTTAAGCTGTGATGATGCTTTTTCGGGCTGCCCCCACAGCCCTGCCTGAGTCGTGCTTTCTGTAAGCTCACTGGCAAGATGCGAGAGCTCAGCTGAATCCCAGCCTTCAGCATGGCCAGCAGCTGAACTGGCTGCCCCTGGGGTCTCCTAATTATACATTGCCAGAGTGCATAAGAAAGCATTTCTTAATTTAATCTCACTATAAATTAAAGCTGATGATAGCTCAGAACTGAAACAGGAGAGGCAAGGGGTGCCCTTCAGGAGCAGCTAGCTGCCGGTAAATGAAAAGGCACTAATGAGGCCGAGGGTTGAAGCTAATTTTTCTTTTTGACTTCCAGTTGGGAACTCCACACTGAGAAATGTTGAGGGGGTTCATTATCTTTCATCCCCACTAAATTTACCCTTCAAGGATCAGTGTGTGCAGCCTCTTTCTGCTTCTAAGAGCTGATGGCTTCTCGTGCCAGGGGTGCTCTCGGACACAGGAATGGACCGGCTCCTTCTGCAGCCAGCAGCTGGCCCCATGCCGAGGTCAGGGCATTTTGGTCTTTGGGGCGTTTTGCCCAGTACGAAATCAGAGCTTCCCTGTGATCCAAGTATCTGACCTAAAATGAACTCCCCCCTCCTGTTTTTTTAAAAAAAATTTTTTGGCTGGTTGTGAGATTGGACCAAAGAGCAGAAAGTGATTGCCGTGCCTTGCTGTGATTTGCTTTGCGTCACGACCCCTCCCAGCGCCTAATCTGTAAGGCAGGCACAGCATGCCAGGCACGTAAAGGAAAGAGATGGCTACAGGCTGGGACTTTCTTTCCTTCTCTCTCTCTCTCTCTCTATCTCTCTCTTTTTTTTTTTAATGAAGCATAAACATGCCTTGTGACTTGGCTCGTGCCCATCTCAGGGGAGCTCATGTCAGGCAGGCACCAGTGCAGAGCCACCTCCTGCAGTCATCAGAGCCAGGATGCATGACGCAGCACAGAGCCCAGCTCTGGGCATACAGCACTGGGAGAGCTGTTTCCCCAAGGCTGCCAGGGGGTCCCAGTTGGGGTCATGGCCACTCTGTGCTTGGCATCGTTTCCAGGCAGCCCAATGCTGTCCTGGCACGCATGCTGGATGCCTATGAGATGCGTCACTGTGTTGTGCCACAGCAGTAAGTCAGCCTCGTGCAGGGCCTGAGCAGTTACTCAGGGCCAGATTGGGTTTAGAGAAAATGGTTGGTGAGATCTGCATGAAGAGCTGATTTGCCAGCTGTGAGGTTTGGATCAGCCCAGAATTGAACAAGGGAGGAAATCAAACTTGCTTTTCTTTATACTGTATGAAACCAAGTCTTTTGTTTCAGCCAAAATAATTTTGCTTGTCTTTGGAGTACTGAATATTTAAAATATGTATATTAAATAAGTATTAAAAAAATAAGAAAGAAAATAAGAAAGAAAAAAATTAAAAACAAACAAACAACAACAACCAAACATTCCAACTTTTTCAAACTTTTCCAGTAGTTCTGGCCAAAACTAGTTACCAGCATTGACACAAAGCTGCAAGGAGTATCACAGACTCACAGAATGGCTTGGTTTGGAAGGGAGCTCAAAGCCCACACTGCCCCAACACCTGCCATAGGCAGGGCTGCCCCCCATCAGCTCAGGCTGCCCTGGGCCCCATCCAATCTGGCCTTGAGCACTTCCAAGGATGGGGCACCACAGCTTCTCTGGGCAGCCTCTGCCTTTCCACCATCTGGGTAAAGGATTTCCCTGACACCTAATCTAGATTTTCCTTCTTTTAGTTTAAAAAAGTTCCCCCTTGTCCTATCACTATCTGCCTGTGTAAAAAGTTGATTTCCCTCCTATTTTTAAGCTCTTTTTAAGTACTGGAATGTCACAAAGAGTTCTCCCTGGAGCCTTCTCTTCGCCAGGCTAAACAAGCCCAGTTCTCTTAGCCTGTCTTCATAGGAGAGGTGTTCCAGCCCTCTGAGCATCACACTAATGTATCATTCCCAGTGCAAATTAAGAGAGAAATTCATCTTTGTGAAGACAGGAAAAGGTACATGGGAGTGGATATAGGAGTGCCTCCAAAATTTTCTACTTTTGCCCCATATTCTGACTGCTTTAGGAATCAAGCAAGGGGACACATTTCGTCCCTGCCTCTCTTGGTGTTGCTGGACATTTCTGCATACCCTCACATTGCCTGCAGCATGAGCCAGAGTCAGGAAGCCAGGGGGCACTGGAGCAGAAGGAGCATTGGGCACAGGGTGCTGGCATGGCCACCTCATCCAGAGCATTCTGGCTTTACTGTGCTGCATTTAATGGAGTCACTCCGTAGAAAAAGAGTAGTTTGCCCAATGTTATACTGCTCATATTGCAGCATTAAGAATACAATTTTGCTATAGTCATTCCTTCTCTCCCAGGTTTTTATATCCATAAAAGCAAGTGTATCCGGCTCTATAAAAGAACATTCATCCGGCTCTATAAATCTTATCAGATCCAATAAACCCTTCCTCTGCCAAGTGCTGTCTTTTACTTTCTCCTCAAACTTATCAGCGACATTTTCCTCCTGCCAGCAGATGTGCTCTGCTTTGAGCCTTTGAAGTTGCTTAGGGCAGCCTGACTAAGGCAGTGGACATCCCATCAACCTGGAGGCAATTCTGCACACACACATTCTTGCAGCTGGTGCAAGGTGGTATATTTGTAGTTAACATATCCAACTGTGAGAACACAAAGTGAATCAGCCCTCACCTTTCTCAGCTGCTCATAGCATCATGCTTCCAGTGACACTGAAACACACTGATTTCTCCCTTCCCCCACCTCCCCCTTCCATCACTGTCTTGAGCTCTTTCAGAGACATCCCTGTGCAGAGAGCTGTGCCTTTCACTCCTGCTTTCAAGTTAAGGTTCAGAGCTGAGGTCTGATCAGGTCTGCATGGTTGTAAGAGAAAACAGAAGCAGAGCAGCAGCACATAGACATGTAAAATAATTTAAAATACGAGGTGCTGCAGTGGCAGCCTGGTGATGTTATCTTTCCATTGGCTTCCAATAAAGCATAGGGAAATGCTAACAGGCAGTTTTCAAGTTATTATGAGAAAATGACTGTGCTGAGTTTCTGACCTTATTTCCTCCTTAAAGAACTTCTTGCAAATGGACGTCCCAATGCAGGCGTTGCATTTATCAAGTCCCAGGAAAGTGCGGCCAAAGCTGTAGCTGGGTCTGACGTGGGGCGCAGACGGTGAAGCTGTTGCTGCTGCAGAAGGGTTAGAGCTACGAGCCAAAACCAGGAGCAGCATCAACCAATCTGCAACTCTGGAGCAAAGGCAGCATATCCAGCGCCCCATCTACAGTAGTGGAGAGCTCTGTCTGTTGCACACTGCCCTTCTGCAGTCTCCCAGATCCTCTCCAGTGATCTCAGTCCAACGTGGTGAGCCCCAAAGCATAACCAGGCGACAGACACGCGGCCGCAGCCCCCATCCTGCCAGCTGCTCCCTGGTTCTACCGGTGTGAGGTTTGGGTGGGGGAGATATGGTGCAGGGTGGGGAGAAGGAAACACATGGAGGATGCAGATAACTTGGGTTGCCGTGGTTACCTTTCCTCTCCTTGCGGCAGCTGCTTTGGCCCCGCTGACCCTCCCATCGGCGGGCTGGGAAACAAGGCAGAGGAGTGCTCATCCACACTTTGTGCAGACAAACGGAGGATATCCTGCTGCTGGAGCAAAGGGCAAGTGTGGGACGCTTGCTGATTGGGAAGGAATAATGGTGTGGCAGGAACACATATTTAATCTGAGTCTTGCCCTTCGCACTGTTTCATTCCTGGAGACTTGCAGTGACACATGGATGGACTTCTTGGATGCTCGCTTGGCTTGGTTTCCCCCTCAGAGAAACACCAAAAACTCTGTTTGGTGGTGTTGTCTCTTGGAAATGGTGCTAAAGCAGACTGCAATGCTGTGTCTCCTGCTGTAGGATGTGGGGTGGCCTGAAACTGCCTGAAAAAAGCAGCTCAGCTAACATGCCTGTGATCAAGTCATGCCCCAAACCAGAGCTTTGCAGCAAGGCTTCTGAGTTCCCAAAGGGCACTGGGAATAAGCTAGAGGATGGGTTGGAACTAATGCAAGAGCTTGCCAGAGGTTCCCAATACACTTATAAACCAGAGATCACACCCACAAACTGCTTGCCTTTGGCCAGAGTTGTGAGGGTTACAGAAACTGCTGGCTCTCCAGCCTGGCCTAGAGCAGGACTGAGGCTGGGCACCAGAAGTGCTGGCAGAGGCAACTCTGACCAAAGTACTCTTTCTGCATTCTGGAGGGAAGGCAGCCTCTCCTCCCCTTTGCATGAGCAGGAGGGTGATGATGGCATTTAGGGTTTGTCTGCAAGGGAGCAGCCCAGCAAGGATGATAAGCACTGCAGAGAAGGCAGGGGATGCAGTGCATCCTGCCAGCTGCAGAGGAAAGAGGCTGTGCTGTTCTGTTACACGAGCATCCAACATGCAGCACTACTCTGCACATCCACATTTGGCTGTGTGCTCTGGTGTAAAGCTGTTTGGAATCTGCTGGTGAGAGTGCCCACGCTAGAGCCCAGTGCTCGCATCCAGAAGTTTATCCATTCCTTGGGAGGTGGCTGCTGTCCCTGTGCAGACATCAGCCCTTTGCATTGCTTCCTGCCAGCAGCTCTGCATCACCCGTTGGCTTAGCGCTGCTCCTACCCCGCTGTTCTCTGGATGTTACCAAAATTAAACACTAGCAATCTGTCTTCATCTTCACTACATCATATATAAAGCCCATATCCCTCAGTTTCTCAACATTCTTCAGGCTTCATTTTTTCCCTGATGATTTTAAGAACAGTAACCTGGACTCCTGGCTGCCAGCTCAGTGACCCAAGGAAAAGGGAAGGGCTTCAGCCCTGGCCTTTCCCATAGCAAGCCCCAGGTACTCCAGAGCTCTGACGTGAAAAACACATTGGCAGTGGAGTTTCTGGTTCTATTAATGCTGTCTGGATGGCCAAGATGTTCGTGCACTCTTGATTGATTTAGGAATGCGAATACCAGGTGCTCATATTCCCAAGGAACAGCACATGCAATTGTATTTTCCTGCAGTGCTCCATGCCTGCGTCACCCTAAAATGTTACAAAAGCAGCTTTTTGTTCAAAAATTGGGAACAGGTTAATTGGAACCACATCAGAAGCTTGTTCATGGCATTTGCACTTGCCCCCATGCCCTGATGTCCTTGTTCCACCAAGCATTTCTGTTCAGCCTTGGCTGTCGCTGAGCACAGATGAGTGCGTAGGAAACAGTCTTGAAAACGAAGCTTAGAAATTATACATAGATCTTTGATCTAGTCTATGATGGCAGCCAGAAAATGGTAGTTTGCCATATATTTTGAGAATTGCTATGCTTTTGAAAGAAACCTCTTCCAAGGAGCTTTGTTGCCTCCATCCTAGTGATATGACATGTGGATGTCATTATCACACAGCTGTCTTCTAAATTTTCTGCTTATGCCAGGCAGAAGCAGCAGCTCAGGTTTACAAGGTCACAGTGAGGTTTGATGGAACTCAGCTCTTTGGGAAGGGCAGCCCCAAAGAGCCCACAAGACCTGCACATACCCTTGTAGCAAAATACTTCCATGCAACAACATGCACAAAGCAATGTTGTGCTTGCTGAGTGTAGAATCATAGAATCACTAAGGTTGGGAAGACCACTGAGATCACCAAATCCAACCACCAGCACACCCCCACCATGCCCACTGCCCATGTCCCTCAGTGCCACATCCACATGGCTCTTGAACACCTCCCAGGATGGTGACTCCACCAGCTCCCTGTGCAGCCTGTTCCACTGCCTCAACACTCTTTCAGAGAAGAAACCTATCCTAATATCCAGCCTGAACCTCACCTGGCACGGTATAAGCTCATTACCTCTCATTCTAAACAAGAGAAGCCATCTAGCATGATGCCTCCTGCAGATCTTACGGATCAGCTTAAGCTGTACTCTACTGCAATGGCAGGTATTTGTCAGTGTGTACAAAAAATCTGGTCTGATGAGACTCACACAGCCCTGACCAAACCCACCAATCAAGCTCAGCACCACCTCCTTCCACCTCTATCCCTCTCCCACCTCCACTCAAGTGGACATGGCTTTGCAGATGAGGAATCCTCTTTAACTAATTAATTAACTGATGGATGAGGCCACTCACCGCATCAGAACAGGGCAGGCAGAGAGGAGCAGGATTTGCAGCAGCATCATTGCCCCTCAGTGCATGTCCCCAGCAAGGCTCTCGTTGCTCTTCTCCTCATTTCCCTCACTATTTCCTCACCAGATTTCCTGCTGCAAAAGGGCCCTCTCAGCAAGCACGGGGTTGCTCAGCAACAGAGAACTGCCTGGTGGGATGCAGGATGGCTGTGTTGCTCTGCCAGGCACAGGAAAGAAAAAAATACCGGAAAAACCATACTTTGGCTGGAAGAGGGGAGGCTGCTGCTCTTCCTGAGGTCTGAGGTGGGTTGTGCTGCTCTCAGGGCCTGATAAGCCCTTGGCGTCTGCTCAGAGCAATGCTGCAGGATGAGTGGGAGGTCTTGCAGGGTGTGGTGCAGAAGGACTGCTCTTAAGTGTGATTTTCATTAATCACATCCAAGATAATCGTTAAACTATTGCCGAGCAACCGGCACGGGCTTGGTTCCGAGACACTTATCATTTCCATCCCATTTCAGGCTGGATGTGTGGATTAATAGCTAGAACAGCTTGAGACATTTTCAATTCTTTCAAAATGAAAAATGCATCTTTTTCAACACTACAAAACTCACAATGTTTGGAAGGATGCAATCATTTCCTTTTTCTGTTGTGTTTTTTGTTTTTTTTTTTTAAATTTTTTTCATGATCGTGAAAGAAACATCTGTTTTGGAGTGATCTGCAACACAAAATTTCTGTTCTAGTTGGAGTAGAAATGGACAACTTCTGCTGCATGCTCTTGCTTTCCTTTTTTCTCCTGCTGAAAGAGAAAAGACAGAGGGAGAGGAGGAGAAGCAAGAAAGCAAACCCAAGCCACTGCCCACACTGCAAACAAAGGCAGAAAAAGCGGCCACTGAGGTGTGGGTGGTGTCGAACACCAGAGTTGAGTGGGTAGAATATGTTTTCACTGCCATTCACTATGAGAAGATTTGACGTTCTGAGCGTATGGATTTTTCTATGTTTTGAATCAATGAAGATAATAAAAAGCAAACAAAAATTTGACCTTTTTTTTTGCCTCTCCAGGAAATAGTGCCCATTGTTTGACAAGCCTAGATATAATTCATCAGAAGCATCAATAATCTACTCTATTATTAATATAAGAAAACAGTCGCTGCTCTGTATCTATAATATTTTTTATTCTTCCTGGCTCCTGCTGCTGCTGCAGACCAGGAAGCCTGCTGCTTGGAAATCTCTGCCTCTGCACACTGGTAGGCAGCTGGAAGCAAAAGTCAGCTAGAAGAAAAGCCTTGGGCTCTGTGGCTGGCAGATAAGGGCAGTTCTTTTTTGCAAGAGGCTGAAATGTCAGCACAAAAGGCCACCAAATACTACCAGCTACGGTGCTGCCTGTGGCATTTAGGGAAGATCATGCAGAGCAGCAAGAAATATAGAAGATCCTTGATTTAGGTACATTGGTGTCTACAGGAAGAAAAAAAGAGATATGGTGAACTTGAGCCTAGAGGAAAGTGATAGTCAAAGGGAAATTGGTTGCAGACCAGATCCCTTGGTAGGGGTGGGGGTGATACTGGTTACTTCCTGCACAAACCATGAAGGAGAGAATTGAGGAGGAACAACCTGGAAGGGGAACAAAGCTCACCAACAAGGAGCACTCATCCTCTACTGAGTGACCCTGGAGCACACTCAGCCCCACAGTGTCTTGCACATCCCCAGCCCATGTGCCTGCAACAGAAGCACTGGTGTGTGCAGCAGGATTTCCTCTGGCAGAGCTATGGCAAGGAAACAAAGGGTCTCTCCCAGGCCAAATACATAAACGAAAATTATCCTCTTTTGAGAAAATGAGAAATATTTTCATGTCATGCAGTTTTCCAGAAGAGAAAGACCTACCAGTGATATTTTTCTTGGATAGATACTACTGAGCCTGTGTCCAAACCACTAAATGGATTACGAATAATGCAGACTTTTTGGTGCCATAACTTCACATTTTCTATCAAATTCATCTGTGAAGCAGAAGCAGGACAAAACAGGGTCAGCTAAAATAAAAAGGGCATGGCAGGAACACGCTCTTTGAATGGGTTGGCTAATGAACCACAGCTACTGAAATAGCAGCTTGGTTTCCAAAGTGAAAGACATTTAAAATAGGAGCATGAAAGGATTTCTTCTGAACTAGTCACTGAGTAAACGAAAAAAAAAACAATATGCAGGGAAAGAATAGAACATTGGAGACACTTGATTCAGTGGCAGACAGTCAACCTTATCAAACCAGATATTTCCTTTTGGATACTCATTGTTGTTTCCCATTTATCTTGTTTGCCAGATTGGAATCCCAGATCCCTTCCCTTCCCTTCCCTTCCCTTCCCTTCCCTTCCCTTCCCTTC
>NW_024884364.1:34074993-34389916 GCF_019232065.1 Centrocercus urophasianus | reverse complement strand
CCCTTCCCTTCCCTTCCCTTCCCTTCCCTTCCCTTCCCTTCCCTTCCTTTCCCTTCCCTCTCCTTTTTTTCCTTGTTTCTTTGGGTGATAGTACATTTATCTGTGCTTTTCATCAGTTTTGTTATTGCAGCTGTCTGAATTCAAGGAGAGGTCAAACAGTTTGTAAGAAAGACATGAAGACTTCTTTGAGTAACCTTGGAAATGGTCTTGACCAACCCATCGCTAGAAGGAGTAAAATCAGATCTGAATTTAATTCATCTTATGAATATCAATAAATATAACACAACCACTACAGTTGCACTTTAGGGAGTGAGCTTTATTTTTCGTATGTACCAAAGAATACAATTCTATAGTCACCACACAACTGCTAATTACAGGTCATTGTAGTGAGAACACTTCGAATCAGGGGAGGGTCAGGTTGGGCTTTAGGAACAAGTTCTTCACCACAGGACACTGGGCATAGAACAGGCTCACCAGGGCAGTGGGCATGGCCCCATGTTGTCAGAGTTCAGAGAGCAGTTGGACACCACTCTCAGGCACCACTCTTTAACTCTGGGTGGCCCTTTGTGGAGCCAGGAGTTGAACTCTATGATTCTTGTGAGTCCCTTCAAGTTCAGGATATTCTATGGGTCCATGATTAACTATTTTTGATATTCAGATATCTAATCCTGGTCAGGTGGGAGCAGAGTTGATACAGATCAGGTGTGGACATTCACTGGTGCAAAATTCAACAAGTTCTTAAAATCTGGCTAAGATAGAGATGTTATTAACTGGAAGCAGAAGCAAATCAAGATGTAAACAATTTTCCTTGTATTTTTCATCTCTCTCTTAAAGCCTTGGCTTCTATTCTCTTCTGCCAATAAATCTGGTGGTTTTGTTGTTGTTGCTGTTTTTCTTGTAGCTATAAGTGTGATCTAGGCCACCCCCTTTCTGTTTATCTATTTTGTCCCAATGGCTTCCTCCATGCATTTCATAAGAAACAATAATCAAATCGATCAGAGACTCCTCTAAAGCTGCCCAAGCCCAATCAAATTGCTACAAGCTGGGAAGACTTTTCATCATGTAAGCATCTGCGTCCAGGACTTGGGCAAGTGGAGCAGTTGAGCATGTCCATAAACTGTATTTGTTTGGGCTTATGGAGGACTCCAGCACATGATTCGATGCTTTACTACTTTGAGGTTTACATGTCTGGATCCAGACTTCCTGGGATTGGCACCAAAAGCCCTGTTAATTAAGCAGGGTAAATGTATCAGTTCCCCAAATGTGATTTAATCTCAGATCAGGTTCAGTCATGAGGCCAAAGTGAATCTGAATGGCTTATGCTCCATGAGCCATGGCCAACCCTAGTCTGTACAGAGACTCTAACAGAGCACCTTAATAGGCTTGTGACATATGTTCCTACGCCTTGCAGATTAGAGGGGAAAAAAGAGAAACGTTTGTTTACCAGGAGACAATAAACCTGTACCAGAAGAGTATTCTGCTAATGAAGGAACATAATAATCTGTTCTTCCCCCATCCCTTGCTAGCTTCTTTGTGTGTTACTTATTTTATTTTATTGTAACTTTTAGCATCCTTAAAGTAAATCAGTGAGTACTCTAAAGTGCTAGAAAATGGAGTGCACATACAAATGCGTGCATGCATGCACTGATTCACAAGGTACATGGGCTGCTCTTGCTTGCATTCCCAGTGACTTGGTAACTGCATCATTAGCACCGAAGGCAACTGGAAAGAGAAAATCAAAGAAGGGTTAATTGAAAAAAAAAAAAAAAGAAAAAGAAAAAGAAGAAGAAGAAAAAAGAGAGAGAGAGAGAGAGAGAAGCAAACTTTGTCTTGTTTGCACTGATCTTACATCAGTTTCCATGGAAATGGAAGTAGAACAAGCCAAGAGCAGTGGTGCAGCCAACTTCAGCTTTTGGCTTCTAGTTCTTGCTTCTGTTTCCATGGAAATAGATGCCAAATCAGCGAAAAATAAGGTAACTTGTTTTAAAATACTAGAGTTTTAAAGGCTTATCCTCATTTAACCTCCGTCAGGAAGATAGCTGGTGAGGGGAGTCAGCCAGCAATTGAGTGAAAACTTTCAGAGGCTCTTTCAGCTGCAGAGTGCTTGTTGAACTCCATAGACTGAATTCATGGGACAGCTACCAATCTTTAGGAATGCTTTGCCATTTTTATCTGTGCTGTAAAAAACAAAACAAAACGACAAAAAACAACACATTTTTCTGTTGGCTTGGATAGTCCCAGTAGTTTCTAGGAGGTCAGGCTTACAAGCAATTCCTGTGCATGCAATCATGCAGCTGCCTTCTTTGCCTCCAGCAGTTCAGACAAAGAAATCCATGCTTTCCCCAGACCTACAACACACAAAGTATGCCCAATCCAATAGCATGTATCTCAAAGTTTCAAGAGGGAAGCAAAAAAGGATAAGCTTGGGGAATTCCTGACGGTGTTTTACAACAAACATCCAACTTTATTTTTTTCTAAAAGGGAAATTTTTACTGAGATAGATAAAAGCAGTTGACCATAACCTAACGCTTATAGCAAAATGTGGATAGAGCAATATGGAAATATGAACAGAATCCAACCCCAGAAATCTGCAATTTAAGAGCTGAAATTTCATCCAAAACTGATTTTATTAAAACCAGTTTTAATATAAAGCTGTTTTGAGAGTACAGGATGGCTTTTGATCCTGAGCTACTGCTTGTGAGGGAACCATCTGTACAGAAGAGAACTTTGTGGTGGGAACTTGTGTCAGGACAGGGATGAGAATCACATTCTCAGCCCCATTGTTAATTGAGCTGCTCATAAATAGGAATTGTTCCCCAATATCCTCCATTTCCTTCTGTCTTTACATCCCCTTTGCTTGCATTCTCTTCAGACATCTCTTTAACAACCTTCAAACACACCCTAAGACAATGGATGATATCACTGGTTCCTTATAGGACCTTTTTTGGTAGCAACATGTATTTCAAAGTCAAAGTATACATATATATTTAAAAAAACACTTGGCTGGTATTTGGGGAGCTATAAATGCAATTCTAATGAGATGTTTCTTCATTTGCAGTATTATTTTTTTCCCTTGAATGACATAAACACTGCTCTTGCAAAGGCACGTGCTTCACTTCATACACTGCATATATTCCCTTGGGCTGCTGAGGGAGTAAATAAATGAAGAGTGCAGGCCAACTTAATTTTAAATTAGTGCATCGAGCCTGGACTGGGGCCTCACTGTTGTTCATTTTAGGTATTATTAGGACTGTGTTCATTTTCTGATTGGTTTTTGTTGATCTTCTTTGAAGAAATCCCAAGAAACATCAAGACCTTCAAGAAACAGCCAAAAAAAAACAACAAACCAACAAAAAACAGAAAACAAGCCTTAGCTTATGTTGCAATGAAAAATAAAAGCTCAAGGAGGCAATAGAAAAGCAGAATTGTCCATTTTAAGGGGTGGCTAAGAGAGCCACTGTTCACTCATATGTTTGTAGTTTAAACTTGCAATTTACCTTTTTGACTTCAATTTACACAACAGCTCAGCATGCTGCAGGCTTGCACCAGTGCTTTAGGGCCTCCCAGTTAGTATTCTGTGTAAACCTTGACTTGCAATGGTTAAATCACTGACAGTGCAATGAGGGCTATTTGCCAATTCTTCTGCAAACAGCTCATAGCATGACTCAAGGGATCATGAGAACAAACTACAAGAACAACATGCTGTGCAGCCAAAAACAAGACAAAAAGAAAAAAAAAAAAAAAGGGAGCAAGGTCTGGCACGTGGTCCTTGCAGCTAAAATCGCACACCCACACTTTTCTGTGAATTTTGTAACGTTGGCAGAATGGCCCTGCTTCAGCAGTGCTCTTCTACAAGGCACCTGTGTTGCTGGATGGTGACTGAGTTATGTAAGTAACTCCAAAAGTAATGCTTCCTATTTGTTTCCATGGAAACTACAGCAGATACAAAGAGCACAATAGCAGTATTTGAGCAAATTCTCAGCTACAAAAAAAATTTCAACACAGTCACCACCATTAGCTGTATGTTTTTGCCAGAAATGAGAAAAAGCCTGCGTATAGAGCTCATAACAATCTGCACCAGTGCAGGTGAACATTGTCATCACTGCTGAACTGCACCACCCATCGACTCACTATGCCCACATCCACTGCTTGATCTCCAGAAATGTTCAGTAAGTATTTTTGGAAGTCAATGGGTGCCATTTTTTTCTGCGTGGAGGAATTCAGTGACACACCTTTGTTTCATACGAACTTGTCAGACACCATTGTGTCAGAGTGCCCCTCTGCTGCCATCTGTCACATGGCAACAACATGTAGTGAGATATTAGTGGGAAGGTTCAGGCTCTACTGCCATACCACCACCGTCTGCCTCTGATGTTACAGGCCAACATATGGAATAGGAGGCATTACTATTGGAGCAGCCCTTGTACAAGCAAATGCATTGTCACACACGTCCCTACTTGTACTGCACATGGGCAGGACGTGGGAACACTGGGGATGAAGCAGAAGCAAGGGCTGAGCACCCAAGGATGCTCTCCACTGTTCTGTGCGGTCTTACTCATTCTGGTTCCAGGCACACGCCTCTCTTGCAGTGTTCTCCAAATGTTTGCAATTTTCACAGTATCTGCAAAAATGTTAGGTGACTTTAAAGTCTAATTTGCTCATGAACCAGGATCATAGGGACTGTCGGAGAGTGAAAGGCACTCCACCTTTGTTTATAGCTCCTTCACCCATGATTGGATAAGGCTGCTGTTTATGGTTCGCAACATGCACCTGCACAGCTTATTAATCTTCTTACTGTTTCAACTAATGGTTTTAATTCTGGAGGTTTCTGAATTGGAAATGGAAGACCCATAGCTTTCACAGCACAGATGGGAGATAATCACAGAACAGGGTCAATGAGACTATTTCCAGGAAGATGCTGAAGGCATTATTTGGCATTAACAAAGAAAGGGGTAATTAGAAAATATGCAAAGAAGGCTTTATTCCTGTAATTAATTTCAAAGTTAGAATTTCCCTAGTGCTCTTCTGTTCAAAAGCGACAGTACATGAGCCACTGCAAAGGAGATATATCTTAAACACAAATCAAAAATGGGAAAAATTGAAACTTGTGTTTCCACTGACTGTAGAATAAAAAGCGGCAGTCAGCAGTTAGTGTGTATTCCAACCCTACATGAAGAAAATACAATTATAAATAGGTATTGACATGTATGAAAGGCAAGAAGAGGTTGTATCCAGACTTGGTTTCCTGGGAGACTGGGCATTCCCCTCCAGAGAGAAATAAAGCTCAGAAGTAACTCTGATAGCTTCAGGCTGCACCCATGTTTGCAGCTGCTTTTTTGAACTAATTTCCTACAATTACTATCAGACCACTGATGGCAGAAATGACGGGAGAAGAGTTTAGCAAAATTCCTCTGTCTCCCATCATTTTAACACTGTCAGAAGCATTTCTGAACAAGTCTAAATAGCTCTTCTTGAGGAATGCCATCAGCCACAGACACTGCAGTTATAGCATTGCTCCCATCTGGATCTTCAGCTTTTTAACAGGTAACTTTAATGTTTTGCTGTGCAGTGAGATCAAAAGCAAAGGAAAATGAATTGTTCAGCTCTCTATATAGTTTTTCTCTTATGGCCCCCAGTCCATGGCAAATCAACCATGCGAGCAGCTGCAATATTTCTTGATGCAAAACTTGCGAAGGCATCAGCCTTGCTATGAGAGCTCCACTGTTTTTACATAGAAATCTTGGATCCTCTCAAGGCAGCTGATGCTGCACATAGAGCCAGGCACTTCATATCAAATTGTTCAAGTTTACGGGTTGATTTTTTTGGTTGTTAGTTTATATTGGCAGCTTTACAATTGGGCTTTTTAGTTTAATCTGGGTTCAATTGATACTGTTGGCTTGATATTGTAGATAATGCTGGTTTGATGGATGACCAATACATGTGAACACAACTACCATCCTATCTCCTCATACCATGAGGAATTCAAGTCCTGCACATACTTCCAAGTTCACATTTATGTACGTATTTTAAAGACTGACTGTAGGACAACCATCCTTCCAGATATCATGCAGCATATACATATAGATGTGTATCACTATTCACTCAGCAAAATTTTGCACATACACACAAGCTCTTTGTGTTATAAAGTTCACCCTCATTTGCTCATGAGGTCTCTATCATTCAAAACTAGCTTTCTCTACCTCTAAGCTTTCTGCTTGTTGGCAGGTGACCTTGGCATCTTGCTCTGCCGCTGGAACAAAATGTACATAAAGGTAGATTACATACAGCTTTCATATGTGTTTTTTTTTTTTCAAATTCCATTCAAAAACAATTGTTCTTTTATACTTACTACCTTGTTTTAGCTTCTACTCTAAGATTTCTTTGCTTAACATGAGGTCATGAGTATGCATGAACTTATCAAAGCATTATTCACAGCAATTCAGAATATGCACTAACTGATGGCATTGGTACCCTGATTGTGTACTTCTCAATGCACAGAAAGGATGTCTTTAAACAACAGCTTCCTTTTCTATTCCTTGCTGATTGCTAAATTCTGTTTTCAGTGCATGAGCTGCAACACAGCTCTCAAGCAAATATTGCTCTATAAATTATTCTAGAAATATTTCTTACATGTGCAGGAGTTACAAAATTAATTGTGCGTCCCTTGCAGGCATATCCTATGGAAATGCCAATGCTTCTTTTATCTCAGAACCTTTTCCAGGGAACATAGTTGTATCTACCTTTCCAAGTCACTGCAATGACGGCTTAACCGAAGACACACAAGTCACTCTGCTTTCCAGGGAAATGACTCTCTCCTGTCATATCGGGTTCAGTCTCATTCTTGGACTCAAGCTGGGAAAGCTGCCCTGCTGAGTGCCTTCAGCTAGTCCTTAGACAGTGGTTGGTCCTGCATATATTGCTTTGGGTCTCAGCTGGTGCCACAAAGAACCCAAGTGTTGCAAATATATACATAGTTTTTCAGTTATGCATATGCTTCTTTGCTAATTACACTTTATTAACTGAGATGGGAAAGAAGGTCTTAAATTTTAAATGTGTGATCTGCATTATAAAGTGTCACTAACTATATTTGAATTATAATAATAAATGAAGTTTGCAAAAAGGCATAAAAATAAAGATCAAGTACTGGAGGTGCCTTATAAAAACACAGAAAAAGACAAAAGGAAAAAGAGACCTGTTAGGAGAAACAGCCATAGCAATTGTAAGGCTCAAAAATAGATAGTTTCCCAAAATATTTAGATTTATTCTAACACAGGAAAATATCTTTGTTTAGAACACAATGTAAAGACATGACAGGATATAAAGCCATTCTTTCACAGTCCATGTAAGACACGTTATCATAAGTCACTGTTGTTCTAAAGAAAAAGCATCAAATACAACTTAGTCATGCAACTACTAATGTAAATTCTATGAAACATTCAGAAAGATATTAACACAAGTCAAAGTATAGAAAGTAATCCAAAAACATAACATTTGGCTAAGCCACTTTTGAAAACTACACATTCAGAACTTTCCAGCTGTTGATCACACTTTAGGGTGAATTTTTTGCATAAGTCTTGAGCTTTTTTATTACCTTCCCAGTCATCACTGGGAGTTAAAAATAAAATTAAAAAAGAAAAAGGAAGAAACAAGCATTAAATTAATTGAAAGTTCTTAGGAGGAAGGGGCAAATATATTTGAATTTCGTTTTAGATGTTGTGCCATTCTTGCTCTTTGCCCTTTCAGAGGACAGGGGACAATTTTGGCCTGTCTGGGACAGGCATCCAGCTCAACTCCATGCCTGTGGAGGGAACCAAAATAGTTGCCTGGCTCACACCCAGGCAATAGTTTCCAGGTGAGCAACCACATAGCTCAGCCTCAGCAACCTCTTAGTCACAAAGAGGGACCCTGCCACCCTTGTTCATGCTCAGTGGCACTTCAGTCTCAAGAAATAACAAAGGTTCCTTCCAGAATAAAGTGTTATTCTCTGTGAATAGGCTTAGCACACTCCGGAACTTTGAAAGAGCCTTTATTTGTGGAGAAAGACATCATTTATTACAAGAGCCTTGACTGTGGCTGTCCTGTTTCACCTCCATTGGACTCTGATGTTGTTGTGGTCTGCAGACAGGAGGCAGGTCTATGAGGGGAGCTGGGTCTGTGGGTTGATCCCATCCTTTTCAATCTGCCATACTGTCACAACTCGTTGGTAAGGTATTTGGGGCTCAAAGTCATCATTTTCTTAGCTGTGAATAGGGAATTCATTTCTTACCTCTCCTCCTTCCAGACTAGTTCAGCCTCTTATAGTTTATAAATGATAAGAGTTCACAGTGGTTTTTTTTTTTTTGTTTTCTGTTTTTTGTTTGTTTGTTTGTTTGTTTGTTTTTGAGGGGGAGATCTGTCACTGCTGTACTAATAAGCTTAAGTTAAAAAAACCTTCTGCTACAGACTGCCTCTAAGCTGGAAAACAAACTAGAATTCTTTAGGCTGCATTACATAGACAGAGGTAGATTGCTCTTCATCTAAACTTCAGTCAAATTTATAATTTTAGTATTTCCCATCTAATAGAACTTAAAATTCTCAGAAAAAGAATGAAACATACTTGAGCAGTTTGTGTAGTGGAGGTAAATGGGGGCTAGATATCAGAGGCAATGGCTTCAGAAAGGTTTGACTTTTTGCTGGGCTTAAAGCAAGAACTATCACAAGGAAACACAGGTTAATTGTGGTGCTAACAATGCACATTTTTGAGGGTCTCTGGTTTCCTGTGGCGCCTCATTCTATAATGCACTTGATTGTGAATGTGTTGGCACACATCCTTTTCCCAAACCGAAAGCCACCTGGCAGTTGCAGCAGGAAGAATGAAAAGCAACATCCCCCATTCAGCGCAACTTCAAAACCTACGTGTGATCCGTTGTAATGATCTACTCATTTACTCTCCTGCAGTGATAAATAACCAACGCCTGCACAATGCTGTAGAAGGCAGATTATTTCATAATACCACCTAAAATTGTACTTCAAAGCATTACATTCTCTTCATTATTTGAAAATGTGAGAATATCCACAGAAATATACTTCCTGTGTTGATTTGAAAGAATTTTTTTAACATCCACGATTTTATTTGATCTCCAATATCAGCTTTAAGTTAAGAATTCAAGTAAACCTTCTCACAAACACACACACACACAAAAAACACAAACAAAACTGCAAAACTATAAATAAATTAATAAATCAGAATGAGTCCATTTGTACGCCTGACTTAAAAGTATTCTGGAAATTTGTGTCTTATTATCAGATGGTTGTAATTGGTCACATTTTGAATACTAGTTACATCCTAAGTCATTCTGCATAGAATGTTTCAGAGCAGAATACTCACTATTACTATTCATTTCTGATAATCTTGACTGAGAGTGACATTTCTGTTGGCTAGATCCCTTTGCTCAAAGTAATAGAGAGCAGAAAAGAACCACTTCTCTGCACATATGTTAATGTATTTTTAAAACAGTATTTTTGAGCTCACCAGTAACTACTGAAACAGGAGTAGTTCAATCAATGTGCTAGTCCTTAAATATAGTAAACCTCAAGATGGCAGTCTTGAACTACAGAGTTTTTCGGGGAAGCTGATTATGAATTTCTTGCAAGGAATTTGGAAAAAAAATAAAAAATAAAAAGGAGAAAATTTAATGATGAATTTGAACCTGTGCAGGAATGATGAAAGTAAATATTAAGCAGAACAGCAGTATCAGAATAGGCTGACAGAACCTACTGGTGTTTACATGGCAAAATTTATTTGAAAGCATTGATTGCAATTAATAAAATTGTTGATTAAAAAATGCTGCAAACAAATTAATGTTTCCTTGAAGCCTCTTTCAGTTTTGTTCCTTGTTCATTGCCCCTGCTCTCTTATTCGCCGTGTCCTTTGCCGACCCTGAGGATGTTTTCACATTTCCTCGTGAGTATCTGGAGGTTTGCTTAGGTATTGCTTGGGTTTTGTTCAGATGTGATGTAGAACATATTTTGGTTCAATATTTACGCCAGTGTTAATGTTATATAAAGGCTGTGCCTCTCTGTTCACTCAGGTGATTCACTCACTCTCCACATGCGACAGAGGGTGTTGTGCCAGTACCTATAACTAAAGTCCCTGTCCATTTCTCCATGAGTTTTTTTGTTTGCTCCTTATAGGCCACGTGCATTATGGGGGCAGAAAAAGGGAGGAAGCCTTGATGTACCCAAGCACAGATGGAAAGAAGGACTCTTACCCACTCCTTGTTTGGGTGCTGTAGAGATAACCTACTCCCTGCCAGCCCCAGCACATGAGCTCTTTGCTCTTTACTTTCGATTTTTCACATATTGTAACACCATTGCGCTCCTGAGTGGAAATCCCACATGTGGCTGCAGAGAGGCCACTCAGCAACACTGGGGGT
Organism: Centrocercus urophasianus; assembly: GCF_019232065.1. Classification (NCBI taxonomy): domain Eukaryota; kingdom Metazoa; phylum Chordata; class Aves; order Galliformes; family Phasianidae; genus Centrocercus; species Centrocercus urophasianus. The sequence goes on along the minus strand of NW_024884364.1, from coordinate 34,379,501 downwards.
TGGATATGGCTGCTGCCTGATTGCTCCCACACAGCTATGATGCAGCTGCTCTCAACCTGGGCAGTAGTGACTAGAGAAATAATAGAATCATAGAATAGCTTAGGTTGGAAGGAACCCAATCCAGTTCCAAACCTCCCTGCCATGGGTAGGTGGCCACTCACTAGATCAGTCTGCCCAGGGCTCCATCCAACTTGACCTTGAACACCTCCAGGGCACAAACAGTTTCTTTGGGCAACCTGTTCCAGTGCCTCATCAGAGTCTGAATAAGCAATTTCTTTCTAACATCTATCCTAAATTTCCCCACTTTTAGTTTAAAGCCATCTCCCCTCCCCCTCGTTCTATCACTGTGTAAAAAGTCAGGCCATGTAAAAAGCCAATCCAACTCCTGCTTATGAGCTCCCTTTAAATACTGGAAGGCTGCAATGGAGTCTCCCCAGTGCCTTCTCCAGGCTGAACAACTCCAGCTCCCTCAGCCAGTCTTCACAGGAGAGATGCTTCAGCCCTCTGCGCATCTTTGTAGCCTCCTCTGTACCTGCTCCAACAGCTGCTCATGCTGACATGGGCAGACAGCAGCCTCTGTTTTGGGTTATATGTGCGCTTCTGCACCTGGGCTTTTTGCTAGGAGCCCTCAGGCCTACTGGAGCCTTCCACCTTCTCTCCCACATCCTTCTCCTCCTCCTCCTCCTCCTCCTCCTCTCCTTCTTGAGAGGAAGTTTTATGGAAGGCAGTGGGATGCAAGAGGGAGCAGCTATGATAGAACAGAGAGGCTATCTGGGACTATCCTGCCTTGCAAAGGCTTTGGGGGCCTTTCTCCCAAGATGTTTGCTCCTTCTACAAGAGCCTTCTCTCTCTCAGCATTTTTCCTCAGTTCAAGTCTTCCCATGTTGATTTTGGAGGCTTGCAAACTTGTCTGTATGCTATGTGAGTTTGGGGTCACGGCTGCCCATCAACCTCGTGAGCCTCCCTCCTCGTTGTCATGTTGCAGCGGCTGCCAAGTGCTCTTATGAAATCATCTGCTGACTCACTCTTCCCTTGCTTGCCTCAGTGCTGTCATGCTTGCCTTAAAAAAAAAATCACACTGCAGTACTGCATGACATATTTATCCAGTTCTTTCACTGTCATGAATTGTTTCAGATAAGCAGCTGTGAGTTTTTTTGGAAAGATAGTTGGTTGGTGTTTTTGTTTTGTTTTGTTTTGTTTTGTTTTGTTTTGCTCCAGGCTCGTTGAAAAAGGCAGGGCATTTTTTGGGGGCATGCTTTTTTTGCTGGTTTAAACCTGCATCTGCTGAACCAGCAGAGTCATTGCTCGAAATCATGGGAATTGCCTTACCAGAGCTGGTGCAGGTGGTCTCACAGTTGGCAGCCCAGCTCTGGTATTACTGCTGTCCACCTCTCACATGGTGTTTCTCTTCATTGCATTGTGTGAGCACAGTGCTGTGGCCATTTAGGGCAGCACATCAGTGCCTCTGCGGATGCTGCATTCATGTCAGCGTCCTTTCCTATCATCACCTCCTACTGCGACTGAGGCTTGCACAGACAAATCTTTCTGGGCCAAGCTGTGTTTCAGTATTGTGATTTTTTTTATTTACTGGACCTAGATCAGAAACCTGTCTTGCATCCTGCTTTGCAGAGCCACTGTGTCATGCAATGTGTATGGCAGGCTCTGGCACAACAGGCAGATTAGTGTCCCAAGACAAGAGCTTAAATGAGTAATGGATTTTGGAGATGGACAGATAGATAAAATAAAATAAAATAAAATAAAATAAAATAAAATAAAATAAAATAAAATAAAAAAAAAATAATGTTTCACTTGTGCTTAGATTGAGCCAACACAAAACATCTTTAGGGTTGATTACTTTTTTGACTACTGAATAAGCTGTTATACAACATTTTGGCCAATCCAAGTACTGTTGTTGATTATGATTTGATTACTTTCTGATCCAGTATTGCTTTTGATTCAGATTCACCTGACTCTTTAAAAACTATTTTGCTTTAAACAATATTGGTTTGATTTTTAATTGGGAAAAAACTGCAAGCTGAAAGTTCTGATGCTTCAGAACTTACGCAGAACATAACAAAAAGAAAGTCATTTCTTCAGCAAGAGAAACATTTCTATCTGACATTAAAGAAAACACTACCTCCATTTCTTTCTCCAGAAAAAAGTACTACCCAATTATGATAAATTCTCAAGAATTTTAATCTTTTTTTTTCTTTTCATAATAATATTTATTTAATTTCTAGTGTGTTTGTCTCTATTTACTCTGGTGGGATGAAAGCAAGGGAGATTTTATTTTCTACATGAGTACTTTTGTCACAGTGATTATCTAAGTTTATCCTTAGAGGCAAGGACTGTAAACGGATTTCACTTATCAATTATTGCATTACTGTTAGGACAAAAAAAAAAAAAAAGACAAGACTTCAGTACCTTGATCCTGGATTTTATTTCACACTTCTGCATGTGAACTGTTCCCCTCAACACTTTTTTTTATCTTCGCTACCACGCTCTGAGGCAGAATGACCCTAGAGTTGCAAGAAACTGAGAGCTGTAACAGTGGGCTTCAATATGAGCACAGCCTGCATGAATGGGAAGCAGCAGATACTAAGTGATGCTGATTTAGCCCTATTTTGATGGAAATAGCCCAATAAAACCTCTGGAGCAACTGCTATTTTTTCACTGTTTTCCTATTCCTGTACTGCATCCATGTCCACTCTGCATCCCTCCACACAAGCACACCACAAAGGTTCATTGAAGACTACACACAGGAGGGGAGTTTTCATTCATATTTGCTTCCATCAGTGCTGGGACTGTGAAAGAGGTAATTCTTTATAACACCCAAATGTGCAGCATTGTCCCTCACTTCACTGAAAACAAAGTTGAATAAACCCCTCCGAGAATTGTTTGATCCGCAACACCTCTGAGCAAGCAATGAAGATGCCCATATGAATGGCACAGCACAGTGCCTGTTCTGAAATCTTAGTTCTTTCATTTTGTGCTGATTATGAACACAGCAACATGTTTGGGATATCCACTACTCTGTGCTCTTGCCATGCTGTAGAGCTAAGTAGAGCAGAAAAGTGGGCACTTTCAGTTCTTTCGATTGTCTCAAGGACGATGAGAAAAACTTTCTATCTCGAGTCAATAAAATTGTTTCAGTCCCAAAAGTCTGTGCTCTACTCCACTACTAGCAACTTTATATTATGGCTAGGGCAATCTAGCAGCTGGCTGCTTCCATAAAACCCATGCTGCCAGCTTACACCTTTCCTAGGTTGACTCTATAGCCCCACCATCATTCCTCTATGCCAGCACCAACACTTGGCCAAGCCAGGGATGAGCTGTAGAGAAAGACATGCAAATACCTAAGTTCCACCAGAATTGAAGATTAGTTTTTATTCCAGTTTAGCCCCTTAATTCTGCTTATCATGGAAGCCCAGCAAGGCACCAGTGCTAGCAAGAGAAAAGGACCAAAAGCAGGACCATCCATGTATCTCAGTAGCATTTTCTTGAGTATTATCCATGGAAAGGTGCAATTCATGAGTTTCAGAATTTTGACTTTTGGGGATGGAGGCTGATGATTTCCATTTTCCTCTAGAAATTTTATAGGCTTTCAATAGTCTTCTATGTGAAAAGCTTCATTTCTATCACTTCTGTTATGCTGGTCATTGCCAGATCTCACATCTTCATGTACTCATGCGCTTCTACCTGATATGAATAAATTCTGTTTCTTTTTCATGTTTAACCTTGAAAAAAAAGTAAGAGGCAAACACTCCTTGATCTTTTACACTAGAAAATTTTACTATCTCTTCTGCAAGATGAGAACTAACACTTCCCTCCTGGACTACTGATTTGCAAATTTTTTCACCAGAGAACATGGTAGATATTTTAAAATCATGCTTCTTCTTGATGTGGAAAGCCACATCTGGGAAAAGTTTGCAAGATCAGGCCCATGGTCATCATTTTGTCGAACTGCATAATTCCTAGGTCTTTTCATCTTTCATCATAAATCAATCCTCCAATACTCTTAACTGTTTCTGTTACTTGTCTCACAATTACTTACAATTTTGCAATTTACATTACAGTTAGAGATTAGTGAAACTGATGAGAAAATGATACTTGGGGCCAATTTCTATATTGCTTGTAAATATTCAAAATCTTTCTTTTCCCAGGGTTGTGAGAGCCCCAAAACTATGTGACAACGGAGGGGATCTGAGGAACTCCTAGTCCTAGGGCAAGGACACATGTTTTCCCAGATTCTTCCACTGTGATTTGCCACTAATTAGTACTCATTATCCCATTGATTTCCCTGGGACTATAACTGCCTCCGGCACAATTCATGGTGAACAAGGACAGGAGGATTTGCCCCAGCCTGCGCTACCTATCACTAAATCATTGCATGGTTTTACTCACAGTGAGTTGTGTTAGACAGCAGGCAGGACTGTTTGGGGGAAAACAAGGCAGCAGGCAGGGACCTTCACAGAATAAAGGGCTGAGCTTGTGGATGAAATTGCTGGGCAAAACACCTTACCCGTGTGTTTTTGGCTGTAGCCAGCTGGGACAAATAACGAAAATAGAGCTGGTACGGTGCTCTTGCTCCCCCATGCTTCTCCTTGCCACCTGCGGCCTCCATCTGGAATATCGCTTACACAAACTCTGTGGGACTGAAGGAACTTTGCAGCTGGGTTGCCTGAAGGATAACAATGGTAGAGGACCGCCTGTTGCCACTGCCACTACTTCCTCTATGGGGACATCTGCCCATAACCAACGCTTGTTCTGCAAGTGGAGTGGAGAAGGAAGTGCACGTGATCCTGCCTGCTGGGGAGGGAAGGCTGGCCATCATCAAGACCTGATGGTTTGGAACTTGCTCAGCCAGTGCAGCTGACTGGAATTAATGCTTATCCATAGCTGAAGGGGTGACTCGGAGTAAGGCCATCTGTACCATCTCTGTAAGGCCATCTCTGTAGAAGAAGCCCATGCAAAGACTTCTATCTATACGTCTCAGATCAGCTGCCATCTATGCCTCCTAAGGAGCCAGAATTGGTTTCTGATTCTGTTTTTTCTACCTTTTTTATTTCTTGTGTGATGGCTAAAAAGAATTGGAAATCTGCCCTACTGGCAACAGACTGAAGACTCCTGTGAGAGACTTAGCTCAAACACAAGCTACTGAACAACTGAATTATAAAATAAATAGCTGTATCCCTACCTACCTATCTAAAGCCCATAGCCATACCGGCTACACTGTCAGTCTGTTTCCTCTTCCTTTAAGTGCATGTATGAGATGCTGTTGGAATATATCCACTCTCAGTTACCACAGGCCAAAGAAAATGACAGTTCAGTCGTGCTGTCTGCTACTTCAGATATTTTGAAAATGGGGAAATGCAAATTTCTACTGTTTTAATATTGCTCTATAATAGTATACTCTTATATTAACATACCTTTTTCCTTAAAACACAGATACTAGAACCAAAATCAGAATGAATTTTCCCATGTAAATAGAATGTAGGAGACAGTGCATGCTCTGATAAACAGGCACGACCACAAGGGAAGAGCAGCGTTGTTATCAACATTTTACAAACTGTAATGTGGGGAGATGCAACTGATGTGGCTCTTGAACTGGGAATGGAAAAACTCTGGAATTGAATCAGTCCCAGCTCCTGACTGCAATCTGAGGAAGCCATCTTATAAATACTTTCTGAAGCACCATGTGTGTTCCAGCCTCTCTTCCTTCTCAAGCAAAACAGTCACCAAATGTGCTGAATGATCCCTCAAATCAAGACTGAGTGGTTCTCTCTGTGTGCCACATTGCAGGGAAAAGAGACCAACAAGTATATTCACTGTCCAAATACATCACCATGGCAACTAAAAATTACAGGAGTACTGTAGTTTCTTGTTTTTGTCGTGGCCTTCAAGTTCTACTTAGTGATAAACACTGTCAATTGTTTTAGTATTGAAGTACACATTGTAGACTAATGGCAAGAGCACTCCCAGCATGTAAAGCGAAGAACTTTTCTCACATATTTTTCTTAAGTCAGTCCCAGAAGATAAAAAAGTAGCAGAAAAAAAGAAAAAAAAAAAAAAAGAGCAATCTTAATAGATAAAGATAACCTTAATCTAGGTTCTGCCTCTGCAGAAGTAAGAGGACTATAAACCATTTTTCTTCAGTATGCCGCATGCTGGATCCTCAGAAATCTGGTGTTGGAAATCACTGTTAGTTATGAAAACAAAGGACAGTTTGTCACTGTGCTTTGAATATAGCCTTGGAATGGAATTTAGGAGATTTAGATACAGTTCTGGCTCTGCCACAGACCTATGATGTGGCTTTAAATAAGTCATGCTATCTGTCTGAGATTCAGCTTTCAATCTGAGAAGAAGCAAAAGTGGTTTTTCTCTTCATCGTTAATACTTGTATTGCAAATGTTCAGTTGAGGACTGTGTATCACAACAGCCTCTTCATTCTCAAAGATCAATCACAACTAGTGAACAACAATGTGGCTCTGCACCTAGTAAAACAAGCGTAGTATTACTTAGGCAGTAATACTACTCACCAAGTTCGGTCAGAATGTGATGTCTGCAACATAATCTGCACCAAAGACATCTAGGCTGTCCTCATTCAAGCATATAAACAAACTGCCACAGTCCTGTTTTCAGACTGTGATATAGATATCAGCAGGTACTAACAATGAGGAATATAGATTTTCTCTCCATCAGGCAGATAAGCATGGACAAGCCTATGAGAAATATCGAGAAAGCAGACGGGACAGTGGCACACCATGCCTCAGCACTAAACTTGTTTTTATCTGAGCCTACAGAAGGCTGTCTGTGCACATCCCTGTAGCCAGTAACCCATCACATGCAGGACAAATGGCAGTAAGGGGACTAGCCCATGTCCTTGTGAAACCACTCTCATTTATCCTTGAAAGGTCATGCCTGGGGGATCTTGAGGCCAGGGCACTACAGGCCAGTCAGCCTCACCTCCATCCTTGGGAAAGTGACAAATAATCTTGGAAATAACTTCCAGACTTGCAAAGGACAAGGTGACTGAAAGTAACCATCATGGATTTATGAAGAAATTATATTTTACTAACCTGATAGCCATCTGTGATGAGATGAGAGCTGTGGATGTTGTTTGTCTTGACATTGGTAACACTTTCCAAACTGTTTCCTGTAGTATTTCCATTGACAAACCAATGAAGTACCAGTTAGATAAATTGTCACTGTGGTAGACTGAAAACTGGCTCGTTTGAAAGGGTTGTGATCAATATCACAAAGTCCAGCTGGATGATAGTCATTAGTGGTCTACTCCAGGGTCAGTGCTGGGACCTGTACTTCTTAGCGTTTTTATAAATGACCTAGATGTGGGGATAGTTTATAAATTCAGAAAGTTTGAAGCTGACACAAAACTAAGTGAAGTAGTTGACAGATGTTTGTGCTACCATTCAGAGAGACCTCTGTAGGTTGGAAAATGACAGAATAGTTGAGTTTGGAAGAGACCTTAGGAGTTTATCAGGCCCGAACACGTACCCACACAAGGACACCCAGAGAAGATTGCCCAGGATTGCAACCAGACAGCTTACGAAGATCTCAAGGAGAAGACTCCACAGACTCTCTGGGCAACCTATGTCAGTGCTCCATCACCTGAACAGTAAATAATTGCCTTCAATCTTATTCATCACTGAATAGATACATCCCAAAACTGACGTCAGCTCCACTTGCTTCAGAAGGGACTAGCTGCTGCAAGAGCTGAGCCATGAGCGTTGCTGGATGTGCTCTAGGAGAGCAGATGTAAGGAGGGGAAACACTTCTGTGCAACAGCTGCTGGGAAAGGGAGTGAGAAAATGTTAAAGAGACAACCCTGCAGGCACCAGGGTCAGTGCTGGAAGAAGGCAGGAGCTACTCCAGACAGAGACACAGTAGAGCAGCAAAGATGACTGCATCATTATGGACTGACTGCAGTCCCCATTCCCTGTTCTGCTTGGGGAAGGAGACAGAAGAGGGTAAATGGAAGGAAGGTGCTTATAGTTTGCTTTTAGTTCTCAGCACTCTGATTTCTTAGACAAGAAATTACACTAATGCTGAGTCTGTTTTGCCTATGACAGTAATTGCTGTGTGATCTGCCTGTCTTATCTCCACGCATGAGTTTTTATTTTGTAATATTTTCTCCCTCTATGCTCTTGCAGAGGGGAAGTGAGAGATCAGTATTGTGGAGCTCAACTACTAATGGTGTGAAAACACCATGCCAGGTTGTTACAACCAAGGAAGGCTAGAGGAGGCTTACATGATTAGCTCTGCTGGTAGACCAAGGGATATTACGGCCTTTCAATGGAAGTGGTGATAAGCATCTGGGTACTGGGTGAGAATATTAATCTCTTCCAGCACCTGCACCCCCAAATGGAGGATATTCAAAAGCTCAGAACAAATTCTTCCTGTATGAATCTTTATAACCACTTCCACTAAAATACAGCTTAACCTCTTCTGTACACATGATGAAGAAGCTTGTGAAATTTCTCTCAGCGGGACACATGTAGAAAACAACACACAAAGCAATGACTGCAGAGTTGAAATTTCAGTCCTATACTTTAAGTCCTATGTCAATTTACTTTGAATTTCAGTAGGAAGGTTTGAATGCCTGAAACTTCTTGCCAGTGTTCTGATGAATTTAAACAGGTGAATTCAATATGGAGAAAATATGAGCTGGCAAATGGCTAATATCTTTTGTTATCTGTTCCCAAGAACCAGCATTAGTAATGGTACTTCGTGGATGGAACTAAAGTGCTGTGCTAACTGCTGCAAGTTACTGCAAGCAACTTTGGACATGACTTGTATGTGCGCATTTACTGTAGCTGTGTCTATCTTCTGAGCTACAACCTTATTCTCCATTGTCTTTTAACAGAACAGGCTTCCCAGGACAGAGGTCACAATACAAAATCTGCTAGAGTTCCTAAGTGTTTGGACATTCTCACACATTGGGTTTGAATTTGGAGTGGTCCTGTGTGTTGCCAGGAGTTGAATTCCACTATCCTGTGGGTGCCTCCTAACTCAGGATATTTTGTGATTCTACAGCTTCAGACGCTGTGACTGGAAAGGAAAGCCTCAAAAACTGGAAATGAAAGAAAGCAAGGCAGATGGACAAGTAAAGAACCTGGGACCATAGGCACATGAAATGACCCATTCACTGAGGTATTTGTTCAGGATGCTTCTGTGCCTAATAAGAAAAAGTTCACATTAATTATAGCAATGCTCCCATAAAAATGGTGTAGGATAATGACAAATTTCCCTATCTCAATACCATCTTTACATCTTTCATACATCTTTCTTGGCCCATGAGTCAGTAATGTTTACAAAAAGCCATGTTTTTCTCTACTACCTCTTCCAATGTCAAGAAGAGACTTAGCCACCAAACATACTGAAGTCTGAGATATGATATTCGGGTAAAGCAGATTAGTCAGAGCTGGGTCATTCATAGGAATTTAAGGCCAGACATGGCTAAATTCTACAAGTCTTCTTTATCTCGTTTTCTATGCAGAACTTCCCCTCCCAGCACCACCTAGCCAATAGATCAGCTTAGCTATAATACAAAACCACAAAAGGGAAATCTGAGCAGCTCAGACCATGAAATGACAGTGTTTTTGTCAGCTGCACTGTCTGCGGCTATGAGTTGTCACATGGGCACCCCCATCTGGAAGCTGGTGGTAAGAATGGTGTGCAATGTTTGTACTCACCAAATATTGGAAGCTTAAAAACAGTGAAATAGAACCTCGAGAAGCTCCTGTCCAGCAGCTTAAATCATAAAATGGTTTAGTTTGGAAGATACTTTTGTAGGTTATCTGGTTCAACCCCCCCCCCCCCCGCCTTCACAAGCAGAGACACTTGGAACTACTTGTCTTGTTCTGTGTCTGCGTGGCTTTTGAATGTCTCCAAGGAAGATTCCATAACCTCTCAGGGCCAGTGTTCCTAGTGTTCAAGTGGAATTTTTGGTGTTCCACTTTGTGCCTATTGCCCCTCGTCCTGTCTCTGTGTATGACTGAAAAGAGCCTGGCATCCTCCTCTTTGCACCTTCCCTTCAGATATTTACAGACTTTGGAGTGGCCTCACCAGCACTGAGGGGAAGTTGCCTCCTTCCACCTGCTGGCAGTGCTCCTCCTGATGCAGCCCAGGATACCATTACCCTTCTTCCCCACATTGGCATATTCATAGAATCATAGAATGGCCTGGGTTGATATTGTTGGCTGATGTTCAGCTTAGTGTCCACCAAGAACCTCAAGGTCCTTTATTACAAAGCTGCCTTCAGGGCAAGGTTATTCCTCCCCACCTACAGGACCTTTTACTTCCTGTTGCTAGATTCCTGTAGCCTATTCCTCCAACCCATCAAGGTCTCTCTGGATGTCAGCATGACCCTTTGTTTTATCAGTCACTCCTAGTTTTGTGTCATCAAAGGTATATTCTCATGCACCTTCTAAATCATTAATGGTAAGGTTGGACTAGATCAGACCTCGTATTGACCCCTTGGGAGCACTGTTATGAGACAGAGGTCAGTAACTAGCAATGCTCTAATACATCTGGGGAGACTCTGCCAGACTGGGGTTCGTGGCTTAGACTAATTTTCGAGTGAACATGATTAAAAACACTCATGTTTTAACTTTCATAAGCTTAAAGTGGCTGAAGAAGAGTATCTTTGAAATGCAGCCTGTGCAAGAAGTAGAAGCCAGGGAACTACAGGATGATCAGCTTCACCTCCATACCTGAGAAGGTACGGAGCAGCTAATCCATCACTTGTTTAACTATCATTTTGCCCAAACTCAAAGAATGGGAGAGAGGTTAAGAGTTACAAGGATGGTATTTAAAAAATATCCTTATTGCGGACATTGGAAATATCAGAAGGGAAACTTCCCTGGGACAGATCACAGATAAAGATTTGATGTCAGAAGGCTTTTCTGTGTCCTGTGCACAGTATCAAATCTGACCAGAGGATGCCCGGATGTCAACATCTGATTTAAGGAGTCAGCTTCCAGCACTGAGACACCTCTGACTCTGCTCAGACTAGATCGTAAAAAGCTGAGCTTGATCAGTAACAACACTAGGAATTGAGGAGCTAGTCAAAAACAGCTTGCAAACTTTTGTATTCAGATATAAAAGTGTAAGAGAGGTCTTCCTCTAGCAACATTTTCCACAAACAGCCAATTATTTCCATCTATTTCAAGACTTCTTACCTTTGTTTCTTTAACAGAACTCTTTCTGATGGCAGATTGGTCTTTTCTGACCTTCGAACAGCATTTATCACAGATGTACTTTCCAGGTCTCCTGGAGTCTTTCCGTGTGAAATGTGTATGTTAGGAACTCTGTCACAAGCTGGAAAAGTTAATCTGAAAGACGGTTTGTCTTTTTTTTTTTTTTTTTTTTTTTGGTACTCCACTCTTTATAGGTAGGTTGTATCCTCAGTATGTTGCTAACTTTCTTATCAGTCAGATCACTCATATCTCAAGACAAGTGCTGACTTCTGGCACTGGTCAGTCCCTTCTCTTTCAGGAGACAGTAGGAGCTGCTTCCCACTGCCCCAGCCTATAGTGCACTCAAGCAATTATGAAATGGGAAGCAGGGCAGGGAGTCTGTCTCTTCCTGGAGCATGGTGCTGCTGCTGATGGGGCAAGAGTTATTGAAAAGGCAAGGAGAGGACTTTCTTCTCTCTCATGCTGTCTTGTTTTCTTTTAGTTCAATCTCTGCTGTGCTGTTAATCAAGATAGGGAGTAGCAAAGCGATTATCTGAACAAATAGAGTCCAGTGTTTGATTTGGATATTAGAGTGAAATGTTATATTTTGCTTTAGTGGCCAAGAAATCAACCCCTACTGCCCAGCCATCTGTGCAGTACAGACCCATCACAACAAGTTGGTGCGCTCAAAGTGGCTGCAAAGATCTTGCCCTCATGACTGCCTTTGAAAAGAGCTCCAACAGAGGTGAGGATGGCTGTACATGTGCTTTCCTGCAGACTAGGGAACTAGCCTGGAAGGAGCACCCCAGCAGCGAACAGGAGGTACTGCTTCTGGCAAAAAGTTTAAATTCTTTGCCAAAGCCTGTCACTACCTTCTAAAGCTCTCTTGGAAGCTACCACTGGTTTACTTTTTTTTTTTTTTTTTTTTTTTTTTTTTTTCAAGCTGGTATTTGGCTCCTTCTTTCCTCAGTTGCTGAGATACTCCCCCTGACTTTGGCAATGGAGATCCTGGCCTCAGTCTAGGTACCATCCTTAGATGGAAGAAAAACTGCTCAAGTATCCAGGATGACATCTCTGCTTGCCATGCTCCTCAGCTCCCTGCCCTGCCTGCAAGGTGGGAGTATGGACACCCCCGGAGTCTGTACTCCTTGGGAGTTTAAACCCATTCCATACAGTGAACTACTGGATGCTGCAATGCTCAGGGCTGCCATCAGATCTGCTGCTCCCAGCAGTGCCCTGTAGAGCAGACACAGGTGCTTCCCAGGGGCTCTAGGAGAACTCGGTGGATAGATGAGCTCTGGCAGCAATGCTGCATGTGAGACTGGAGGTTGGATACTGGAGTAGGACAAGTGAGGGAGCCAAACTGAGCTCTGCAGAGAATCTACTTCCAACACTTCAAATATTTAACCGAACAGAAAGATTCAGAGTATTCTGAATTAGCCTGATACTTGGGTGGAGTTTTGGGTAATTTTTTTCTCACAGAAGGAGCTTTCATAAGGTAAGATAAGATATCGGGTATGCATAGCCATTTTTTTTAAGCACCATATCTGGCCTTAAAGAATAAATACGTGACTTATTAATAAATTAGGTAGTATTCTTCCCCACAGTGTATGTTGTCTTAACCTCTAATCTCCTGTCACATTAAGGCACGATGTTAAGCTATTTCAAAACATACATGTGCACATACACACATGCATAGCTATGAACATATGCTGTCTTCTTTTTGGCTTTTATCATTTGATGATACTACAGTTACTCTGAATAAAAATGATTTAGGAGATATTCCAAGAGAAATGAAGATGTTTCAGTTGAAACAAAAAGCAAATGCAAATGATGTTTTGAGCAGAATTGTCCAGCAAGAGCAATGATTTGTCTCTCTGTGTGTATCTTTGAAAAAGCAATCCATGTTTTTCTCCACTCAGTGATGTACTATCAGTATTTTGAAGCTACATATTTTTAGGGCTTTTTTCTTTATTTTATGGAGAAGATGCATTCCTCACAGAAAATGTTCAGGGGAGTAATCAATACGGAGAATGAATAGTTTGTTGTTAGATCTGAAGTGATTATCTGCAGATAGTGCAGTTTTGTACTCTGTGTGCTCTAAAAAGCATCATGCCTGAATCTTAATGAACATTTGATTCCCCTATCAAAAACACACACAAATTTTACTCTGCCTTTACTGTCTTTGACAGTATAAATTTTAAATGCCTAAAGGGATTTATAAAGTAGTTACGATACAAAATCCATATTCAGACTTTAAATATCATAACCTTTGAGAGACAGAAACTAGCAAAGCAGAATTCAGTGAGGTAAATATTCCATTATCTTTGCTTTTTTTGCATTCAGAAAGAATTCATTTAATAAATCCCCCCATGCCTCTATATCCCCATCTATAAGGCAGGCGTGCAAATTATTTCAATGTGAACATCATTACTGAAGATTAAATATTTATGTATGCATACCATTCTCTTCCTTCTTTCCCTTACTATTTCCTTGCTCTCGCTTAGGAGACTGGCACAGCTAGTGAAGAACTACTTCCCTCGTGCTCTTTCTTGTGAGGATGGATGATGGAAGAAAAGTATTGCTGGAAAAGTGTTGCCTCCATTCACACCCAGTCAAGGGTGGTGGAATTGCCACTTCCATCAAAAAGCTAGGCTGGAGGTCATCTGCCTGTCCAGTGCAAGTGGAGAGGGTAGGTGACTGGTAGATTTCTGAATCATATTCTTTAAGGTACACCAGCAAAAATAGTTCTGACAAAAAGTCTTTCCCACTAGCAGTTCTTCAAAACAGCCTTGATTAAGTCAACCTACTGGCCAGGACTCTATTTCTCTACTGCAAAACCTGCTTGTCTTTGTAGTTCTGATTTGACACCGGTGGTCTTGTTGAAAAGAAGTTTTTACTGATTCAGTCCAGAGACGCAGAATAGGAAGCTCTGTGATTGATGAGGGCACATCGTTCCTAAATCTTACATAGGCATAATTTTTTTTGCTTGAATGTTTTGAAATTTGACATTTCAAAGCACAGTCATTTGTAAATTAGAGGGAACTGAAACTGTTAGACTTGCAATCTGGAAGTTGTTAAGTCTAGAGGGAATGCATTTACCTCTTACGCATTCCCAGATTTACAGGCTGGATTGAATCTCTCTGGGGATTATGGTAGCAGCACTTAGAGATCTCCATGGTGAAAAACTGTGCAAACACAAGGCAATTGAGAGTCCTTAGAGATACAGTTTAAGCAGACAAAGAAGAGTAGAGAAAAAGAGACACGGAAAAATAAAGTTATTTCCCCAAGATGATACCAAAACTCAGTGGAAGAGATGGACCATAACTCCACATTCTGTGATTTTTAAGCCAGTGTTCTATGATGTATCACACTATTGTCTTACAATTATGGAGTGTGGGGTTTTTTTTAAAATATGCTCTGCATATCTCCATCTATCTATCTAGTCACATTTGCATGTAACGTACAGGCAGATCTCTCTATATGAATACGCAATTCTATGTATACAACAAAAAACGCTGATATTTCAAAGGCTCCTTTGGAAAATATATCAGTTTATTTTTCTCCTTTAGAAATATCCAGAATATCACACTCTTCTCCTTTCCATTATAGAAAGGAGTCCTTTCTTGCCTTCTGAGTAAGAGGTAGCAGTACTGAAATTTCCACAAAGAGAGTTTGTCCCTTGAGTGTTTTTACAGGCATTTGTGCTGAAGAGATGTTAACACAAGAAGCATTTCACATAAAATACATTCTTGTTGCTGAGAATTCTTGAATGCTTGTGATGCTACAGCTCTTTGCATTTCCCAACTCTCTGAGGAACTCTACAGCAGAAATAAAGAAGCTGTGACTTAATATTGAGATTTGGGAGGAAAAAAAGGAGAACTGTAGAATCATAGAATCATTTCAATTGGAAAAGGCCACTAAGATCATCTTGTCCAACAGCCAATTCACTTCCTGCCATGCCACCAGCCATCTCTCTCACTGCCACATCCACATAGTTCCCCTCCAGCATTTGTGACTCTCCCACCTCCCTGGGCAGCCTGTGCCACTGCCTTACCTCTCTTTCTGAGAATAAATATTTCCTAATATCCAACCTGGACTTTTCCTGGCACAACTTGAGGCAATTACCTCTCATCCTATTGCTGTTACCTGGGAGGAGAGACCAACCCTCATCTTTCTACAAACTCATTTCAAGATTCTCATGGCAGGTGGGTGCTCACTCCTAGTGCTGTGCTTTCCTCAGCCCCTCACTGGGAGGATGAGCCACCATTCCAGATAGCCCAGATGGCCTTACTTATGGTAATCTGGAAGAGAAGAACTCTCTCAGGCTGGCCCCTGCATGGGCTTTGCTCACAGTGGCAGAGTGCTTCTAAGGTGAACCATCAGCATTATGTAAATGCTGGTTTTCATTGCTTTAGGTATAGGTAGAGAAGAACCACCCCAGCTGGCAAGGGAACTGAAATGAGGCCTCGCTTCCTTCCCCGCCTCTGATCTCAGATCAAACATCCCAGCCCTGCCTGCCGCACCCCTCTCCTGTAGCTGGCAGTGCTATGGGACAAAGCCAGGGACACCTGGATGGTGGGGCACCTGACATGGAGCTCAAGGCTGCTGAGAGCAGGAAGAGGCCATCCAGGTGGGACAGGGAGGGCAGAAGAACAGAGAGTGCTATCCCACAGCATGCTCAGCACAGGCACTAGGAACCGGGAGGATTGCTACTAATGTTGGCAAACTTGGCAGAAGTGAAGCTGGTAGGCCTTCATAGGATTGTGTGACTAACCACCGGATGCCCTCCAGGCACAAACTGGCAAGGCTGTGTAAATCTTCCATAAAATGATGCTTCTGACAGAGGCGGGGTGTTGAAAGGTAGCTGTCCTTCTGTGGGGCAGAAGCTGCTGGGGTAGGGGTGGAGGTGTTGAGGCATCATGTTAAGAAATAACACAACAGCAAAGTGAAATTTCATTACAAAGCCGCTCTTGAGAGTGTATTTCAGGAAAACATTGTTTTTTCTGGAAAAGTGGAAAAACCTCAGATACTTTCTTCCTATTTTGCTCCCATCTCTCAGCACAGCTGTCCATTGTCATGAAGAGAGGCGGATATTTTATGGATGATCTTGGTGTGTCATGGGAGAGAGGGTTACTTTGGATTTATCTAAGAGTGCAGTAAACCACGTGGCCCATTTCTCTCAAGCCTTATCTTTGAAATGTCTCAAGAGACATTTTTATTTTTATGACTGCTCAAGGACTGTAAGCCTGAGGAGCTGCTTTTGGGAGTGCATATGATCCCTGTCACATCAGATGATTGCATCGTAACATCAGCAGTCTCTAGAGTACAGGGTAGCTGCTGAGTCTCAGCTCTCAGTCTGTAGTTCTACAAACTCCAGGATTTTGAATCCAAAGTTTGCAGTATTTTCAATAATTTGAAACTATTTATTAAACAGGCCAATGCATGATGCTTTACCTCCATGTGTTCTGTGGTCAGCAAAACATATAGAAATTGCTCTAGAGAAATTTTTTATCTGTGTTTGTTGTTAACGTGAATGATTCCCTTAGGGAATGTTGTGGTTCTGTGCCAGTGATTCTTCTTGTTCCAAAGTACAATAAAACTTCACAATTTTAAATCATTGGCACAAGAGCTTTTTAGGTTATGTGTGTCAGAAATACCAGGTATTGGCTTCAATAAAGTTGCAACGTTTCTTATTTGATGTTTAAATTTATTACTAGCATGAGAACAGTAATCTGCAATATACCTGCAGGTCAAAATGGGGAAATTAACCTTCTTGGAAAGAAAAATTCAGGGCTTTTTTCCCCTTTTAAATCCCACAAAATAGAACCTTGGGTTTTTAGAAGCACTACTTTCTGAAGGAAGAAGTCCCCAGACTAAAGTGTATAACTATAATTTATCGGGAGGAGGGAATGCGGAAGAGGAAAGCTGGGGGATGTAAGTATTGTCAGAATATTAAAAAAATTAAGCATATTGGCAATACTTCAACACAAGTTACTGCACACATGAGTGGAAGGGGAATTCAAGGTCTTGAGATAACAATTCTTTCTTCTGGAAGATAAAATTGGAGGGTGTTTCTCCGAGCTGGTTTTGTGAAGCTGACGTCAGATGCCCTTGATCCCTTAGTGAACTAGAATCTCATGGAGCACATAGCTAAGCTTCAGAGGAGGAAAAAAATACTTTTAGCAAGGGCATATTCCTCTCTGGTTACGGTCACCATCCGGCTGTTGAATTTCTCCTGGCTTTTCCTGATAGAGAAATAGCCCCCACAAATGTTACTGTAGTGTCAGAAGATAACTGGTTGATCTCATCTTCCAAACTACCATACCTATTTATCTCCGTGAGCTTGATTACTCATTTTAGACTTCCATTTCTTTCAGTTTCATGCAGACCTAAATTATGCTGCCATATGTCACTGGCAACCTTGATGGCAGGAATGATTACTTTTGTACCTGTGAGTCTAAATGTTAGAGGTTAATTAAATATGTCTCTAATGATTGCTTTTTGCACGTTGCTGTCCAGAGTTTTAATACAAGTTTGAAAAGGATAAAATCTATGAAAAGGCAGCAGGTTGAGAGAGATGACTTCACAGTAATACTTATTTTCTGGAATATGAAAACAGTACAGTAATATAGGAGAAACAGTCATCTGAATTACTGGGTTTTGTGTATTAATGGCTCAGCATGTGTCACACTAAAGGTCATTCATTTCACATACTACACAAATATGCAAGCCTAGGTCTGTCTGATGGTGACTCGTGGCAACACATTGTTTTGCCTCTGTCATCTGGGTTTGTGATTATAGTGGGAAGGCCTCAGATACATGAATTTTCTCCTGCTGATATAATTATTGCAGAATTAACACTCATAGTTCTCCAGAGGCTGAGGGAATTGTAGTAGACAGAAAAGAATGGCTTTCACAGCAGCCAGACCTCTAACCAGGCTATTCTGCTCTTCTCACCATCAAGTAATAATGACAAGTTTGGGTGGACACACTGCTTTGGTGAGTGAGCTGGAGGATGCTTTATGTGAGTTCACAGAGATGAGTCCACATACTGCAATCATAATTCCAAAAAATGATCCCAAACAGACTGAGTAGCTCCCATCAGATCTTAGCTTGGGAACTATTTACAAACCCAGTATTTTTGTCTAAGCAACTTCTAAGGACTTGTTTCTATATGAGCAATCGTTAATGTATGAGATTTCCCTCTAACTAGCAAGCCAGAGAACACTCATGTGAATCTATCAATAGTGTAAGGAAAAACTTGTGCTTTAGCATAAGAAAAACCATCTCACCTAGAGATGTGAGCAGCCTCTGGCGAGTGTTCCTCATCTACCAAGAGATGATGCATAAACAAATCATCATGACACAAGTTCATGTTACAGCACAATGACAAGTAACACATGCAAAATGAACATCAGTGTTACTGCCTTTGTTCAGCTACAGACATAGCTGCAGCAGGGCAAGTGGCTATTTACTTCACAGAAAGGCCATGACATGTTGCAGATCACACTTCAGTACTACCATGCCATCACCTAACCTGGGAATTTAGAGTTAAACCAGCTGTGATTAAAAGATAACTTGAATAGAAGAGTCCTGGTATGAAGAAGTCCCTGCGACAGTCAGGAGAAAGGAAGAACTTTACTATCTAAATCAGAAGAATTTCTCTCTGTGGAAGCCCAATGCTAGCACAACTGAATATCAGCTATGTGCTTTGCTTTCCAGTGAAGGTTGGCTCTCTTGGCAACAGATAGTCGTCATTGTAGCCAGAAAATGTATTTACATTTTTAGATAAACAGTCTTCTTAAACTTGCATTTCTGACCCTTTCTGGCTGATAAGATGTGGAATTTCTTGCTCTCACCTGTTTTAGGCTGAGTTTGACAGCACGCTGATGAGTTAAAGGAGTGCCAAGAGAAAGGAAACACTTCTCCCTCATCCCCCTTCCACAACTAGGTATTTCTAAAATAGCAATAAAGTTGGACAAGGGTTGGAATTTAAAAAAGAATGATATTCCTTATTAAAGCATCATTACTGCAGCAATTGTTGTATAACGATAGGCTTTGACTGAAGTGAAGATTTTTTCTCGCTTGTTTAGAAAATGTCTCCTTTTCACTTGAACTTTCTGCTGTTATACATTTAATCTATTATTGTTATTTTATCATTATTACTTTAAATGTCTGTCTTGAAAGTATTTCTGTAAGGCTTAAGAAACTTGATGGTCATTTTTATGGGACTGATCAGTCAGTTCCACTTGCATACAAATTGCTCCATTTCAATTGACTGTTGCAGCACTTTTTTTTTTTTTCATATAAATTGTCCTATTGGTTCTGACATAAATAACATACAGAGTACTTCAAATCACAAAAACATCATTTTGGGGCATTCTTACCATAATCTACAATGTACCGTGCAGCAGTATACCAGCCTCTCTCCAGACAGATTAACTAAAGAACAGCTTAGTGTCTCAGCGAAGATGCTTAAATTCATTGGTGTGGTTTGCTGTTCCAGAGGATATTTTAGAAACCCACATCTCCTTGACCCACACTCCTGTTCCTTCATTTCTGCAATGGATTTAGGGTTGGTCTTCAATTCTCTTTCAACTGAGAGATTCCATATGCATTTTATGAGCCTCATATTTTCATACGAATCACCACCCAGATTTTGGGATCACTTTCGCTTCTCAAAGACTCCGCAGTAAGGAAACAAATCTATTGACCTTGGTTTCCTACCTAGATATTATACTAAAACTTGGGTCACAGTGCCCTACTGTGACTCTGGTGTTTTATTTGGGGTTAGTGGCAGCCACGGAGTGCAGCTCTGATAAGCAAAAAAGTATTACGTGACTGGATTTCCTGCACCAACTGTGAGGAAGTCTAATGCCACATTGTTGCACTTCGTAAAACAGGACACAGCGGGTGTGGGTGTTTATTTATTATTATTGTCATTATTATTGATTGATTGATTGATTGATTGATTTTTGCTTTGAAAAAGGCTGTTTGAATCAACAGGGGGATGTCACCATTTCATCAGGTCATGGAGGAATGGATGAGTGGATGGCATTTGTTTCTTCACAAGGGGAGTTTTTTAAAGAATACAGGGAAGAAAATTTAAAAAGTAGAAGAAATGTTCTCACCTATCTGTCAGCAGTCCATTAGCAAACAGATCCTTGACAACAGGGAAAGGAAGAGCATGGTAAGTGTTCTAAGGTAGACAGTGGGGCAGAAGTGATACTGCCTGACTTGTGGCAGCATTACATCCTGTCTTTTGGGTCACAACCATTCAGCAGCAGCCAGCTTGACGCTGATTTTCCCTCCTCCCCTCTGTCGACTGAAATTTCCCTTTACAAAAAATGCAGCGTCATGAAGTGGGTGAGATTCCATGTCTCCTGCTGGGTTTATCTGATTATCACTCAAAGAGAAAGCTACTTTCCAAGACTTCCCCACACGGGCTTGAAATTCTTAGCAGAACTTGCTTCATCAGTAGTTCCCATGTTTCACCAGCAGCTTCCTCATCCTTTGGGCAGACTCTTGAGAATCCAGAGGGCAGTGTGGTTTTCATCTACAAGAAGCAAGAAGCTCTGGCTAGCTTGCCTCCTCCTCCTCACCTCACACATTTAGCAACAGTTTAGATGATCATAAATACATCGTGAAAAAGTTCTGTGGAAAAAAAAAAAAGAAGTATCATCATCTTAAACTGTGAACTACAGGGACAAGACGAGGAAAATGAAGCTGTTTTTTAATTTGCATTATACTCCATGAAGACAGTGAAGGTTTTCTATGGCTTGGTTGAATAATGAGCTGCTTAATAGAGAAGCCTGCACATGACTACGAGCAGTTCCTCATAGAATTTGTATTAATTATCCCATTCTTTTTTATTAGATTCAGCTGATTTCTCATTCACTCTCACATGACTTTGTGAAATGCTCCGTGATGCCTTGTGAAACTAGCAATGACACATCCATACTGATATAGACATTAGATATCCTGAGAACTCCTGCCTCCTGGTCATTTGCTTGCAGAGATACACTGCTATAATGCCACTAAGATGCAAAAGCTGCTGTAAATTTGCTATGCACATTATCAGTTGGAAAAGGCAAGAGAGTCAAATCTGCTTTCCAGAGGTGTCTATAATTTTCCATTTCTGGCATATGGCTATGAAAATTTACCCTCATCACAAATTTGGTAATGCAAATATGTGTGCTCATGAATTTTGTCAATTTTTAGTTTTCACTCTCCTCCTAATATTGTGTTGTCTCATGCTGCACCTGGGCAGATGATGGCTTCAGCATGGCTGAATGACTATCATCCTGCATCAGGAAGGAACAAGGGTGAAGGAACACACTTTCGTGGGCACTCAGAGATTATAATGAGCAAGCACATTCTGATCTAGGCTACAGAATATAGACAGAGCTATATCTTGAACATTCAAATAAATTTCCAAATGGAGTCTGGTACCTTCTTTACCTGCCCAGCAACTCCAAGAGTCTTATGTTTACCATTTTCCTCCTAAGCGTTTAAGAAATGGCCAGGCCTGAAGGCAAAGAAAAGCAAGGGAAGGCAAAGCAAAGCAAGGCAAGGGAAGGCAAGGGAAGACAAGGCAAAGCAAAGCAAGACTCTGTGTTCTTCAGGTCAGAACACGCTACTGAGTCGTGTTCTTGGAGTGTGGAATACCCTGCTGCCCATACACCACAAGTATGCTAGTAGCACTCACTACTTGGAACTTGTTGCAGAGGTACGAGCAGTTTCCTTTGAGTGGGAAGCTGCATGGCTGCATCACAGCAATCTTGCTGGTGAGATTTAATAGCTTGCATCTGATGTCTTGTCTGTGTGAGCCTCACCACTGAAGAGAATCACAGAATCAGAATCACAGAATTGTAGGGGTTGGAAGGGACCTCCAGAGATCATCGTGTCCAACCCCCCCTGCCAAAGCAGGTTCCCTACAGCAGGTGAAGAGATTGCTGGGCTGTCTGACTTAGACCGACACAAGCTCAGGGCCCACCAAAACACACTCCCTTGCAGAGTAAAGACACTTTCAAGGTGTTTGTTTCCCTTAACAACAAAGGTTTCATTGATGATCTCTTATGAACATTTCCTAGTGAGCTACCAGCTCATTGCTGTCTCAGAGCAGGGGAGCAGAGCTCAGATACAGACAACAGGACAACATCCCATCAGGCTTCCCTATCTTTCATGCTGTCCAAGGCAGTGTGTGTGTTTTGTTTCGTATCTTGCAGGCCCAAGAATGAGGGGAAGGTGGAGTAGAAGGTGGGGGAAGGAGTAACACACAGTACTACCCTTATTTTGGTTTTCAAATAATTTAATTTGATATAGCTGAGGAGAAAAGAAAATTGTAGCAATTATTTTAGTAGCTTTTATTAACTGTTCTTTTATGCTAGGCAAAAAATACTGACTTCATCCTCTGCTTGCATATCAACATGTCTCTCTAAAACAATTCAGCTATAGCACAAGAAATTGAGCCTTCTATGTTAACCAAGGCAACAATTGCAATTGTGAACTTCTCCCTAGCACCACTGCTCAAAACACTTATATTTGTCTTGCATATGAACTTTGTTTATGATCTTACTATGTATATGCACTCCATTGCAAACTGTGCAATAAATCATTACATCTCTTGCAGTGTAGGAACAGTGTATAAAAATCACTTTGAATCCTTTATTTATAGCTGTCTAGAGACAGATGACGGAAAACATCTTCTGCTTGAAGAATGATTATTGTTAATGCTTCCTGGGAACCCCTTTCATCAAACACTAGGAATGTCCTCAGCATCACATTTGCAAAGTTAGAGCCAAGAAAAGGTCAGTAACTCCATTAATTTCACACATGCTTGCTCACACAAATACGAAAGCATTTTAAGCTGAAATTTGGCATAAGCATTTGTAATACAAGAACAAACTCATTTCTGCAAAGCAGCCTTCATAGTTTTGAAGCTGAGAGAACTCTAAAGGTGCTTTCATTTTGTTTATTTTTTGAATCAGATTTTTGGAACTGATACAATTGCACTTGCTATCTGGCAAAACCTCGTTTGTACATCTTTAGTTCTCTGAAAGAAATGTGATTTACTGTGTTATATATTCTTGTTTTTCTAATAGGATTTTCTCTTGATATCAAAGAAAAGGAGCTGGTGAAGTTCAATTGTAGCAGCAGAATTCCTCTTACACTTCTAAATTTGCTTTTAAAATATTCCATCTTCCCATTGTTTAATGTTCCTTTATATGTGGCTGAGTAGTATGTGTAAGGAATGTTTTGCAGGAAGATGTTATTGCATAAAGAAACCAAAAATCAGAGTAACTCCCCAAAGGCTAGAATTAAGTGAACCTAGTTCACTGTGGTGTTTTTTTTTTTTTTTTTTTAACTTGATCAACATGATTTTTACAAAGATATTAACTGTAGCTGCAGGTTTTCCCATAGCTAGTTAGTCTTCCATTCTTTCTGTCCCTCTTGCCATTTCTTTTCTCCAGTGCAAATTTTAATTAATATATTCTCTGCTTATTTTAATGACTTTGAATGAAAATTGTATCTGATATCTTTTCCCTTCTCCTTATTATTAATTTTTCTTTTAAATTGGTTAAAAGGAGCAAAAAGTGTTGTAAATTTGCACATAATTAAAAATACACATACAGTGTGAAGGCATAAACCTCATTAGCTTAGAAAAGCAGACTGAAAACTGCCCTCTGGCCTTCTCAGCTTTTGTGTGACAGTGTCTCAGTTGTTCAAGAACCCCTAATAATCCAAGAACCTGCAATAATAGTGCGAATGTCTCATCCATCATTACCCAATTACGTTTGGACACCTACGCAAAATGTAAATACACCAATGTGCCAAACTTAAGGCAGTGTGCCCAGTTTCATTTTATTATGCAACCGGCAAGTTGCTGCATTACAGAAGTGCTGGTGAAGATGCATTTGAACAGATGTTTTTTGTGGTCACCTAAAATCTTGTGCGAACAGTCAGGACTCAGTGATATTTTGAACACTCACAGAGCTAGTGTTAGCTAGTGTTGATGAAGGAACACAGCCTGCTTCAGCTTCTTCCAGAGACCTCATATGAATGCTTTGTGTTACCAAATTGTTGGCTTAAATAATTCGCTTGCTCTGTACAAATACTCTTGCTTCCTCCCTCATTCACCTCTCCAAGTACAAAAAACTTCCTGAATATAGCACAGTGTATTTCAGCTTGTTAAACAAGGCATTTCAGGACTTTTGCACAAGCTCTCTTGACAGTGCTCCTGGTGTGGAGGTGTGGCATGATGAGTGCCCAGAGCCTGAAACCTAAGTGGAGAGAGTGGCAGGCATTTGATACACTCATCCATGCACAAAAAACACTACAATAATCATCTGTTGAGTGCTCAACGTCACAGAGTAGACAGCTGGAATAGGAAATGTATGTTTTTGTGGGGAGTAGTCTTTATTTTCTCGTTAAACTGGTACCATAACTGGTACCGTTAGGTAAGGAACAACCCTACTGAGAAAATTTGCAGTAAGAAATGTGGGCTAGCAAAGCCCAAAGACCCCCCTTTCCCTGAGGACTGATTAACCATCCTCAGAGGGAAAGAAGCAAATCCACAAGCCAGTCATGAGAAGCTGAAGGTGTGGACAAGAATGTCAATCTAGATAATACTTGCTTGGCAGAGACCTACATTCCATGCCAGCTAAGTTTTTTAACAATACAGAGAAACTAGATAGCCTTACAGGTGATCTTCAGGTAACCTCAGTGGGAAACACTTGAAACAAACAAACAAAACAAACACCCCAATAAAACAACTCACTGAACAAAGTTCCTGAAAACTTTGGCTTCAGTTAGAGTACTCTCACACTTCAACAAGCTGGAGTCTCCTGGTTTAGTGGTGCCCTCATAAAAAACCACAGCATATGCTATTCAAGTGCCAGGTAGGTTATGAAAGTAGACACTCTGTATGGCTTTGTGCCTTCTGAGAAAGTGCATTAAGGAATAAGCTGGTATATGTTAAATTGAACTCTTCATAAGACACATGCTTTGGTCATGAAGATCTCTACTATCAGGGCTGGGTGAATTTGTCCTGTGAAAATATTTTCTGCTTCAATACTGACAAAACACCTTCAGTGGAATCAAGACAGATAATTCCAGATGTAGAGAACTAGAAGAATGTGGAAAAGTCAAGGCAGTGGTTTAAAGGCTGGTAAGTAAGTTGACAGATAACAGCACTCATCTTCTTCAGGATTCTGTAGCATAATGTGTAGTCTGTTCTTGTCTGTAGAAATCACCCAAAAACCTTTATGAGATTTTCTGCTTGTACGTTTTTTCTACTTAAATTATGCTGGTATAATACTGGTGAAATAGAAAGAAGCATCAGGGTGTCTGTCATCAATGTCCATATCAATATGACAAGCATGAAAAAGAGCCCATTCCTCAGTACTGCAGAGAACGAGCACTGCAGTGGATTGTATTTCTGGTACTATTATTATAGAGAGACTTGTAAGAAGCATGCATGCTGTGGATGAAATGGGTATGGAATCACAGAAGCTAATGATAGAAAAAGGCCACTTATGTCAACTGTTACGTTTTCCTGCTGGTATAGGATTGTTCCCAATGAGATACAGAGTATTTTTAGTGCTTTGTCCAGTATGGTTTTATATGTAAATAATAAAGATTGTCAGTCACAAAGTAGCCTGAAATAGTTTTGTTCTAGTTCTGCCTATCTCTGTCTTCCCTTCTCTCCTTCTTATTCAGGCTAAATGGGAACAGGAAAGATATCCATTCTTTTTTTAATTCTCCTTTTTCTGTTTGGCACTCTTCATAGACAGGATTTCTCTGACCTGATTTTTGAAAAACTGCATTTGGACAGTTCAGCATTATATGCTATTTTATCACAGGTCTGATTTAGGAGGTCTCTTTGAAATACTAAGGCTAGTTTGACAGGGAACAACCCAATAACAAATCAACCTGGAAAATAAATAGCAAACAAAACAGTGATTTTGGGAACTGAACTAAAACTTCTGCATATATTTCCTTGTGTTCTCTGTCTCACTACTGAGAGACTCTGTCTCATTATTGAAGATTCTGAGTGTTGGTTCACTCTCTGCCTGTCCATTATGCATAGCCTTCCAGAACAGTGGATGTGGTTTAGGCTGAAATCAGGTAAAGGCCATATCACATAGTATCAAGCAATTTAAACAATAAAAAACAAAGTAGTCTGCTTAGTGTAGAACGAGAACCATATGAGTGCTTCAGCATTTCCATAAACACCCTTCCATGTTTGGGAGAGCTCTTTCCCTTTTTGACTTTGCACCCTTAAAAAGTTGTATCTGAAGAGGCACAAACCAGTATGACACGGTTTTCAGAAAATGAAGTCTTTGATTTGAAGTTCATCTGTATTAGGAAACAAGAATCTCCTCAGTGTTTTGCCATTGCACATGCCGGCAAGTTGAAAGACCAAAGAAGTTAAAGCTGCAGTGTGATTATCTTGATATGTGAAACGCCCTCAGCATACCTTGTCTTTGATCCGTATACAATTCCATTTCTGTCTTGAATCTGGGGAGCATAATGCCTTCTAGACAGTGAGAGAGTGGGCAGATTAATGCTGCCTTTGTTTTGGATGGGAAACACAATGGTTGCTACCATTGAAGTGGTAGCCTGAATGAAAATACAAAGAACGAAACTACCTAGGGATTGAATTAATACCAGCTGAGTGTGAATTCCCTATGTGCAGCAAAAGGAATAAAGAGAGAGAGATGGAAAATGAGGACACACCAAAAAATTACTTGTCATCTGCTACTAAGATAAAGCTGCGGAAAGAGAGAGAGCAAAGAAAAAAGAATTTGAGTTATGAGTTATGTTGGCTGAAAAGAGCCTTGAAACAGAAATTGCATCCTATTGTCTGTCCATACTGAATTCAGGGAAACAAACCTCCTGACATCCTAATTCAATCAGCTTCTTGCAAAGCATCCAGCTCCAGCACCAGTTTCTTTTCCAAAGAAAACAACCCTTAAGGTGCTCAGTTTTGGCTAACTTCTGTGATCACTTTGAGAAAATAAGTGCTGCTTTTTCTCAGAAGAAAGCATAGGCCAAGCCATGGGGAGTTACCTAATCCCCATTACCACCCAGCAACAAGTCACAGTGCCCTGGGTTTGGAGAAGTCTTCCCAGAAACTGCTGAGAGCAAATGGGGCCTTACTCATTCCCATTCACTCCTGATTTACCTCAGGGAAAGAAGAAACACTACACAGGAGGAAAATGTTCTACAGAGGGAGAGTGCAAATGTGCTAGAAAAGGAGGAATATTGGAGACAAGCTGTTAGCAACTTCCCTGGTGACTTTGGAGTTGCTGGAGATAAATGAGGCCATGTAACATAATCTAGCTATAAGCCAAAAGACTTCAGGTATGTAGCATGAGGAGCAAATAGTGATTCTTCTCTTTACATGAACTCTTGTTCTACTTTTCTTCCTCTTGCAGAGCTAACAATGCTCTGGTTCACCAGACCACGGTCAGTAACATCCCCATCTTTCCAAGGAACCAAAGCACAGAAAAAGAATGTAGGAATCATCCTGCATGACTTCATGCATGTCATCTAGACTCTAAGGTCAGCAGAGTCTCAGAGACGCTTCTTGCGAAAAACTTGTCTCACCTTCTTAAGGAATTCTATGTAAGCTGAGATGCATCCCAAGTGTCTGTATACTCATCAGTGCTAATGGAAATTCAAACTATTACTTCTTATGTGGATGCTTGTGTTGCTGAAGTCTGAATCCATGTAAGAATTGGTTTTGGGACAGGACCTGGGACCCTGATCTTCCAAGTACCCAAACATGGGCTTTGGATTTACAGCTGTCCTTCCAAGTGTATATGTCCTCACATTTATGACACTGACATTGATTTTTATGTCCATCATGCTTTCTTACAACCTTTCTTCTCAACTTACAGCAGCATGCCTGGCTTTTTGAGTATAGTTGCTAGATTTTATCAGCGTATTTTCCATGAAACGTATCTCCCAGTGTTTAAGTTTGCTGCTTTTCATGGAGTACTCTGGTCTTTATATATTCTGCCTGCAACAAAGTCACCCAAATGTCTTCAATCCTTTCTTGTTTGTCTTAAACAGGTCCCTTCAGAGCAGTCACGTCCCATTTTGTCTTCTATTATGCAACAACCAACATTTTTATTTCTTCAATATGTTTCCATGGTGAAGAGAACATTATCTTTTCTTGTGGTTTACCAGCTTTGGATGGTATAAACTGCAGATCTGGTTTGTAATCCTTTAGCATATACTTTTGCTTTGAACCCTTTGTATTCAAGAGAAGTAAATTTGAAACTAAGTGATTAGTAGATACCTGCACTTCAAGTCCAAATAAACTGATAGTACAACTTCCAGAAAATTTCACTCATCTACCCTCATTCTGAGTTCAACTTCTTGTATTTGCCTAAAGCATGTCTTCCAGAAAGGCACCTGGGTTTGAGATGAAGGATTCCCCTCTTCATGTGGTAGTTTGCACAACAAATTAATCATTATCTTAAAGCATTGTTCTTTAGTTCTCACTTGAATTTGCCCAGGTTTAACTTTCAGACATTGATTCATCTTTGGCTTCTGCTAGATTAAAGTACATAAGGTACTTATAATAAAATGTTATTCAGTCTTTTTTTTTGACGAGTTAACATATGGAGCTCTTGATGCTCTTCCTGAACTAAATCTTGGAAACAAATCATGCTGCATTCAGTAGTGCCATGGGGGGGAAACAATGGGGAATACCTTTTACACAAAAACATTGTGCTTCAGTAGAGCTTGAGAGAGAAAGAAGAGGAGGAGAAGAGGAACAACTAGGTAGGGCAGGAGACAGCTTCTTATGCAAGCTGCAGTGAAAATCTTCTGGGGATAAAATGAGGACTGTACATAGAACCTGATGTTCTGGAAAAGAGGTATGGTGCAGACTGCCTAAAGCAAAATTAATCTCTAACTCTGCATTTACTGGGGGTTGGACCCTACCAGATCCAGAAACTCACCTGGTAAGGATAGTCTGCAGGTTTCTCTGCAAACTTGACCACATTATCAAAAACAATAATGCTTTTCAGTTGGAATAAAGAGGCTGTGCTGGGAAGAAAAATAAAACAGTTTCTTCCTCAGTAATGGAATACTTAGTTGGTCATGTATAAAATGTGGGGGAAAAAAAATCTGGAAGAGTATTAAAATTATACCTGTACTCATATCCTGATACAGTGACAGCAGAAAAAATCCTCAATTGAAAGCATTATCTCATTTATTTATGTGTTGGCATTTTTCACTTACTTTAGTATTTTGCT
The DNA here is from genome assembly GCF_019232065.1 of Centrocercus urophasianus. NCBI lineage: Eukaryota > Metazoa > Chordata > Aves > Galliformes > Phasianidae > Centrocercus > Centrocercus urophasianus. The sequence goes on along the minus strand of NW_024884364.1, from coordinate 34,350,025 downwards.
GCATTTTATATATATGTATATGCATTTATATATATATGAGTTATACATTGTGCAAAAGTGGCTAGAAATATAACTTATTTCTAGCTTCCTAAAAATTGCATAGAAAATGCAATGTTGAGGATAATATTTGTGCACAGCAAAAATGAGTTCCCAAAGATGATAATAAAAGATGGCTCCTCCAAGGAAAGACTATTATGGTGAGCAGGCCCAGGTTACAGGTTTAACACAATAACATATTGCCTCTTCTGAAATAGTTGGTGTGTGGTTAGTTCTGCATCCTTGTAGAATTTTAAAGTAAAACCAAAAATGAACTTGGTGAGCCCAGACAAATATCTTGAAGTACACGATATTTTTCCAATCTAGGCCAATTTGTTTTTTCTGGTTTGTGCAGCAAGTCTGCTGCACCACATAAAACATACAAATGCATGGAAAATTCAAAACTTTTGCCAAGACTGTCTGATGTGACAATCCATCCCTCTTGACTGTTGTGAACACTTCCTATGCCTTTCATTTTCCTGAATTAGAGTTTGATATTTAAAACCATAAATGACACAGAGCTTGAGAGGTAAAGAGCTCTTTGCTCCCATCCTTAGGTAAAGATAGAAAGTACTACTGCTTTTTGACTAGCTGCAAGCAAAAGAATGCTTTCTTTTGAGGAGGATCTCTAAAAGGAGATGAGAAAACAGGAGCATTTGGCAGCTCTATCAAGGCACTCCACCAAGGGCTCTCCAGATTGGATATCAGTGTCGGATAAAATGCCTCAGAGCAGACTTGGCCTTGAGGGCTTAGAGGACAGCACAGCATCTCAGGTGTCAAAGGACCTGGGTACCAAATGGGGAAGAAATCTCAGGCACATCCCGGATTGTTTGCAAGTCTTTCAGCCAAGAGATCCAAGGAGAAAGGTGACCTTTGCTCCTCTGACAGCTAAGTGAAGGGAAAGCCTGGACACGGAGACTTCACAAAGGCAAACAGCAGCAAACTTCAGGCTTCAGGGAAAGCCAACAACAGCTGAAAGTCAGATCCTGATGCTCTAGGGGGAGTATCTTCTGTCTGCAGAGTTCATCTGCAAGTATTACACAGAATCACAGAATCACAGAATCACCCAGGTTGGAAGGGACCTCAAGGATCATGTAGTTCCAACCCCCCTGCCTAGCAGGGCCACCAAACACACACATTCAGATCAGGTTGCCCAGGACCCCGTCCAACCTGGCCTTGAACACGTCCAAGGACGGGGCATCCACAACCTCCCTGGGCAGCCCGTTCCAGGGCCTAACCACTCTCCTTGTAAAGAACTTCCCCCTAACATCCAACCTAAATCTTCCCTCCCTCAGCTTGGATCCATTTCCCCCAGTCCTGCTGTTGTCAGCCCTTTTGAAGAGTTTACTCCCCTCGTGGGTGTAGGTTCCCTTCAGGTATTGATAGGCTGCAATGAGGTCACCCCGCAGCCTTCTCTTCTCCAGGCTGAACAAGCCCAACTCCCTCAGCCTGTCCTCATAGGGGAGGTGCTCCAGCGCCCTGATCATCTTAGTCACCCTCCTCTGGACCCTTTCCAAAATCTCAATGTCTTTCTTGTACTGAGGGCTCCACACCTGGACACAGTACTCCAGATGGGGCCTCACAAGAGCCGAGTAGAGAGGGACAATCACCTCCCTGTCCCTGCTGACCACCCCTCTCCTGATGGAGCCCAGGATCCCATTTTTGATTGTTTTTAGGAGGGATGCTCATATCTTACATGGCCAGGTGCTGCCTCTCATATTTTGCTGTAATGTCATGTTCTTCTAGGCATATGGGACCTTACAGTGGTCCCTAAGAAATATCTTATTGCTGGAGATTTTTGATACTGGATCAGACAGATGTCTTTTAGGCATAGAGAGAATTATCTCCTCAGGAAAATAATAGACCAGTGAGGGTCCATCTAACCTTCTTTTGTGCTTTCTTTGCCAGCCTCTCCAGATTTCAAAATCTAGAGGAAAATGATGGTAATATTTAATTCTGTGCAATAACGGTTTGATATAGTGCTTTGGAAATGTTGCACGGCATTTCAGGACTGCCAGCTACTCTAGTACTGCTGTTAATTGGGGAAACTAAAGATTGTTTCAGTATTTCAGGCTACTTTTATGTAATATCTCATGTATTCTGATGAAATAAAGCTGAATGCATATGTACCAAGGAGCAGAATTCAGACTGTTTGCATTTGTCTGGTCAATTCTCAGTATAAATTGATTCTCATGATGAAAGCCCAAATTTGATGCTTTGTTTTTTTTTCATTGCCGCAATTGACATGGAGTCCAGCTTTTACTAGTTCACTGGGAAACATGGAAACCTCTCTAAGTACTTAGCATTTTGTCACTTTTTTGTCTCCTTAAGTGATTAAAAAGGACTGAAATTTAACAAACAGAAACAACATGATATTAAATTCTAAAATATTCGTACTGATCGTATTAGAGTTGCATTGTGTACCTAAAGGCACTCATGATTTGCAGTCCTTTGACTATTCACTATCAATTGCATAGACTGGCCCTGCTTCCTTTGGCATGGATTTGAAAAATGTGGCCTGGGCAAAAATTTCCTGCAAAAACCATGTTACTGGAACTAAACAAGACATCTTGAGTCCTTATATTTCGTTGTTGAGGTTGGTGGATGTCACAAGGTCTCTGTTTTCCTTTGCAATTGAGATTACAGATGGTTGTCTTCTACATATGGCAATTAAAGCAGTCTTCCTCAAATACTTGTTATGGGGTCTCAGAAGACCAAGTGATAAATTCATACTCACCAATATGACAAATAATGTGAAATGTGTAATGCTCCTTTGGATATGACATATGTGTAGTCACTGAATTCAACAGCTCAGACACCTCCCAGTGCTAGCTCTGCTCTATTCCAGTTGGCTCCTTCAGTATGGTTTTGCAATACTACAGATACTTCGTTTACAGCACAGAGGTGTATGCATGAACATATTTGCAGGCCAGGAGGGTTTTTTGGCTGGAGATATTTATTTTGGAACAGTGAATTAGAAAAATACTGTGTGGAGTTGGCAGCAGTGTCTCTCTACATGTTAAGATGCCAATTTAGCCATTCACAGACCCTGCCTGGGGCACATGCTTTGCTGAGCAGGTCTCTGGGTCATCTCTAAGTTAGCCCTATTCGTAAGGAGACTGTGCATCTCATGTGCATATCTGGAATATGCAAGCAGGATATAAATGTGTAAGACAAGGCATCTGATCAAGGTGGAAGTGCCAAAGCTAGAAAAGACTGTGCTTGTCTAAAAAGATTTTTTTTTTTTTTTTTTAAGCTGGTGTTCCCGTATTTATATCTTAAGTTGTATAGAAAGTGAGCGAAGAGAACAAAGTCTTTTTTAGTGATGCTTATGTCAGTTTGTGGATGAAAAACTGGCCCAGGCTTCAGCTCTCACAGCAGATTTGGTAAGTCTGTATCCCTATGTATCCCTATGCTATTAAAAGTGGCTGAATCTTGGAAGCTGATCTCAGTCTCGCTTAAAAATTCGAATAACCCAGAACTTTAACTCAGGTTACAATAAAATGTAAAGAGATGTTGTATTCATGGATAGTTCTGTTTATCGAATCTCTTTTAGGTTGATGCTCATGCACATGTATGCAGAAAACATGTTAAGTTGTTCAACTGCCTTTTTAAAATATATTTGAAGAAACTGTCCTTCCCTCATTCTCTGGATAATAATTCATTTCCTATGAGAGAATCCCCAGGGGAGGATGTGTAGACCCACAAGTCAAGCACTAGTATTTGAGGGCATTCAGATCCGGATTTTTGTTCTGGCCAATGTACTAAACTGAGATCTGGATTCATATTTCAAACAATCTAGAATTTCTGATGTGCCTATATTTACTATTTGAATTTGGGCTGAATATAATTTTACAGGGGCAATAAGCGAACTAAAATACAAAAGTACAAAGCACTACCAAAATCAACTTTTGGGAGGCTACTGTTAACTCCTTCCATGAATAGAGCCCAGAAAAAAAGAATATAATTTAAAATACCGCTATTTTCCCCATACACTTCTCCATCACATTCTGACATTACTCTCTTAAAATCTCTCTAAACATATAGAAGACTTGAAAAATAATGTTTGGTAAGCATAGTCATATTCTTTTCATCAATATTTTATTGTGAAACACAGTGAAGAGCTGACTTGCAGGATAACAAACATCTCTCTCTAAACATCATTTTCTAATGGACTTTTTTATGTCTCATAAAATGTGCTAATTTTTACTTGTCCTCTGATGTCAATGAAACAAAATATTATTTCTTTCCACAGAACCAAACTCAAAACAAGAATGTCTGGAATATCAAGAGTAATGACATACAAAGTCCCTTCTGGCCCAAGCTCTATTGAAAAATAACTGGATGAATTGGTGATGCTTACATTTCATCTAGCCTGCCACTATGAGTAATTCCATGGTGCCTTCTTGGCCAAAGCTCAGCCATTTAAGTGCTTGGTGAAAGTCTGTTTGGATGGACTCAGTGTAGGAATCTGTTAGGTAGCAGCAGAGTAAAAATGAAAGATCTTTGGAATAGTGTTGCGTATATTGTTACGGCATTTAATACTATACAGTTCATCCCGATTGTGACTTGAGTTTCTGCTGCAGTGTAAATAATAAATAATTTTCTTTCTATTTCTTTTCTCTGCCTTAGTGTTGATGGGTTCTAAAAATGTTTTTCAGATGTTGCCAGATTTTTCTACCATCAGAGATTTTGTGAGAGGTTTGTCAGATGAGCTGTGGCAGTAGGGCACGCTGACACCATGGGAAGTCCCTGATGGGGTCATTGCTTCTCACCAATTCATACAGACAGCTTTTGTGCTCATTTTACCTGAGTTTTAGGAGTGCAGGGTGCAACGTGGGAGGGAGAGAATCAAAAACAAGGGCGGAGAAAATACGGAGATTTTACCGAAGTCAGTACTCAAGGATCAGACATCTCTACTTTCTAATGAAGTGAGAATTTGAACCTGTGAAGGAGAAGGTAGCTTTGGAGGTCAAACCAAAGAATTAAGCGTTAAGTGCAACCGTCTTATTGCTACCTCTTGCCTTCTTGAACAGACACTTACTTCCATGTGAATAGCTGCATTTGAAATGATCTTATCTTTCTCCTTCTTTTTGGTAGTTAGAGTTTGTATATTTTTTAACAAACACTGCTGTAATGAAGTATCATACCATGACACATACATCTGTCAGACAGGAAACTCACCCATTAAGGGCTGTGAGGCATGAAGCTTTGCCTGTTCATGCCTATGGTGTGCATCTATATGCTGACAAGCACTGACTGTGGTATGTGCTATTGCTTATTTAGGGCAGTCTAAAAAGGTGCTATCTTGATTTCATTCTGGCAGCAGGGTAACTGATGGGAGGGAAGCAGGAGGATCGGAAAGTATAAATGTCGTCTAGAGTGAAGCCTTCTCAGACAGCCCCATGACTTCATATGAACTTATTACACATCGAGTCATTCCTTTGGACAGAAAAATAGCAAAGGCAAAGCTGTGGTCTAGGCTCTAGACACCTCACCAAATGGATACATGAACTTCTTCCTCTGCCTGAGTGAATGTACACAAAAAACTGAATACACACACACTCAAAGTGTAAAAGTCAATGATTCAGATCAGTCAGTGTAGGAACTGGAAGGATCTCATGACAGTTTATGGTGCTCCTCATTGTGCACATGAATTCAAAAGATCTTCTTGTTCCTATAATGAAGAACTTACATCTGACATGCTGCATGTGATTTCTAAGCGCTACTACAGTACTTCACGAGCGCTGTCCTATGGTAGTATGTTGGATGTTGACTGCCTGAGACTTTACCTGCTCTTCATTCAGCATGATTTATTTCCTTCACTTGGTTGTAAAAATGCTTCCTGGCAAAAGTTCTTTCTTTCCAAGGGTTCTATGGACAACTTTCAGATACTCATCTGAGAAGTTGGTTGTGATAGGATCTCCCTAAGATCTCATTAGTAGTGGGGTTTCTGCAATGACTTGAGGAACCTCAAATCATTATAACTACAGGATGAGGGGAAATGGTTTTAAGTTGAGGGAGGGGAGATTTAGATTGGATGTCAGGGGGAAATTCTTTACAGAGAGAGTGGTGAGGTACTGGAACAGGCTGCCCAGAGCAGTTGTGGATGCCCCGTCCTTGGAGGTGTTCAAGGCCAGGTTGGATGGGGCCATGGGCAGCCTGGTCTAGTATTAAATGGGGAGGTTGGTGGCCCTGCTTGTGGCAGGGGGGTTGGAGATTCATGATCCTGGAGGTCCCTTCCTACCCTGTGATTCTGTGATTCCGTGGACCCAGAATGGTCTTTTCATCAGGGGGTATGACCTTTATCAAACCAAGGCAGCAGCCATAAACAGATAACTTGATAGTGAGTGAATTCCAGAGGAGGAGATAGCCCCACTGTCGGAAGACAAGGTGAAGAAAGCCATGTAAAGTAGCAACCAGGTGGGTGAAGTTTCTATCTAGTCTTCAAGAGAGCTGTAAAGAAGTGAGGTAGTGTCTCTTGGCATGGAATGGATAAGAAAGCTGAAAAATGTAATTTTGGGGTGGAGAGCAGAGCTCACAACAATGACAATGTAAAAACAAAACCACTAAAATGTATCTGTGAACTCTGGCTCTGCATTTCATGAAAATGAAGAGAGCTGATGTTACAAAAACAAGAGCTTGTTGAGGTTGCTGTTGTATGGAACTGGCATGCGATGTTTTTCTAGCAGCCTCTCTTCACTGTCATCAGAGAGCAATTTCTCTACAGTCACTGTGGGATGCAACAGATTTCTTGGAAAAGAAGGCTGTGTTGACACCCACAGGCTAGTAATGTTTTCACAAGAAGGAACATGACTTTATATTTGACTCTCTTGAAAAGAGATTAGCAACACTGTGATTTATAAGAATTGCCACGATTTTAGGATGGATTTTTTTTCCCCCTCTCTCTGAATCTAAGCTCCAGCAGGTAGGTGTTAAGTGAGTGAAGCATTTCAGGCAAGATTTATATGCTCATACAGTCTAATGGGAGTGAAATCTGACAGTCTAGAGAAGGGGGAGCAACTGACAAATACAGGGGGTGGAAAAGGCAGAGTGGCTTGGATTATTTTTTTCCATTGCTTTGAAATCAAAAGCCTTTGAGATTCTTCACTCTTGGGTTGAAATTTTCATCTGCACAGACATTTCCCTTCTCTGTCCTTTTTTTTCTAGAAGTAAACTTGGGTCCATGGCATGCCTGTGGGAAGCGAACACAGCCAAGACTAAGCCTCCCTGAAAGAATGTATTTTCTAGAAATAGATGACAAGCTTTTCCCCTAGAAATGAGATCTCTACAATTATACAGTTCTTTTAGAAGAAAGACTTTTCTCACTATGAAGTCTCACAGTTAAGTAAGCAGTACTGGAAGAAAGTGTGTCCTCATACAGTATTTCCAGCATAAAGAGCAACAAAGCCTTTGCTCTCCAGAGAGATGAAAACTATCCTGCTTGATGTTTTAGATTGAATGGATGCTTGCAGCCATAGTGGACACCACATACTTGCCTTTGAGAGACTAGTAAGCAGTGCCAGAACTTCTTGAATATCAAGGAGGATGCAACCCATAAGTATCTAAGATTCCTAGCATGAGGTAAGGAACAGTACTCAACACTTGATAAATAACAGATTACAAAACTAGAATGAATGGGATGATTTCATTAGTCACATAATTTCTACTGATCAATAATATAGGAATACAAAACAGTTATATAGTTCAGATTATCATCAGGCATTCCACATATTGCACTAATGCATGTCTTCAAAGAGATGGAAATACAGCAGCAGTGTAAGCTACTGAATACCTATTTAAATGTCAAAGAAATGTTAGAAATACATTCTGAACTTTGGGTGGAAAATGAAGAAAAAAGAGCCACACTTGTTAATTACGTCTTGTTTCTTAAGTTCATGAAAAAACATAGACAGATGGGTAATGACACAGGTTTTATCTGTAGCAAAATCCAAATGTGTGATTGTGTCTAAGTTCTACCAAATAAAGAGTGCCCATCAGCTGTGGAAAAACAATGCTTAACTCAGAAATTTAATAAATATGAAGCTTTTCAGAGGAAACACTTTGACTGAAGCGTGCCTTTTCTGATGGAGGTGCAATATCAAAAAATTTCCCACCAGCAAGAAAAACACAGCACATTCCTTACAACTTGTGTATTTGTAAGGTGAACAGAGTGACCTTCTGCTTGTACAGCAAGGTTAGTAAGCAGTAATCAAAACTGATCTGTTTGTTGATTCATGCAAGATTTTAAAATATTCTGCTTCTCAGAGTAAAGAACTTGAGAAGATTTGAACTTTCTCAGAAGAAATGAATCTGATATTGTGGACATAATCTAATGAAAGATGACCCTGCCTGTGGCAGGAGGATGGACTAGACGATCTTTAAAGATCCCTACTGACACAGTCTATGATTCCATGAAAATGAGAAAAAGGTGATATGTTTCCAGAGCCACCAGTTGCCTAAAGATTAAGCACTGATGTGAAGTGGAGAAGCTCTGAGGATCAAGGCTTTGAATGAGTGACTTGATAAAACAGCATCAAGGAGAACCCACAAACTGGCTTCATCTTAAGAGATCATGATTGTTATGGCAGTGTGTAGGACAGGGAAACCAGGCTCAGGTCCTTATCTTGCCAAAAAGTCCAATTCCCCTGTGTCAGTGATTTAAATATTAGTGTCTTGGCTAAGCTGAGCTGTTCTCTTCCTTTGTTTTTAACAAGAAATTGAACTCTGTACGAAAGTAATTTTTCTGATGAAAACTTAGGCAAAACTGCTGTGTTTCTAAATAAAATTTCTGTTTTGACAGATCAACATCTTCCAATAAAAAACGTGTATCACTGGAAAATTCCCATCTAGCTTTTCTGATGAGTAAAGTTTTGCTTTACAGATGGAGTTAATAATAGTTTATAAGCTAAAGTGAAAAGGATTTCGGGTGAGCTTCCTAAAGAGGAAGTGAGTCAGTGTCTCGGCAGGAAAGTGTTCCAGATAGGCAGGGTTGGAAAACTTACAAAACAACCCCCAACTGTGTGGAGTCACAGGGAGTGGACATAGGATTATCGTGTCCCAGACTGCAGAAGGATGATGATTAGTAGGGGGTCTTGCGTGTCTTAAGGTATGGTGTTCTTCCACCTCACAGGCTAAGAAGGGCTAAACTGAGTCATTCCAGGGAAGGCGTAAGAGCTAAGGAAGAAGCAGGTGCTGCAGATGGGTGGGTGATTCAGTGGATGGTGTTATTCCTACTGAGTCAATGCTGAAGTAGTTTGTAAGCAGGAAGCTGGGGACACTGTGGCTAGTGGATCCGCTTTCTAAATCCAGTGACATTCAAGGAGCCTGCTATTCCCTCAGTATATTTTCCACAGGGTGGGTTGCCTGTGGTAGATCCCTCGGCACAGCATTTTCAAGAGAAAAAACTGAAGAGATGTTTCTAAGTTGACTTTCAGTGAGACTGGCAATCCTGAGAGTCTAGTTCACTTTTAATCATGAAAATGTAAGACCTTTTTGGAAAACAGAAATCTTGCATTCTTGTGGCTGACTTCAAAGACTTCCACTGCCTTCATAGAATCACAGAATGACCTGGGTTGAAAAGGACCACAATGATCATGTAGTTTCAACCCCCCCTCTACGTGCAGGGTTGCCAGCCACCAGACCAGGCTGCCCAGAGCCACATCCAGCCTGGCCTCAAATGCTGCCAGGAATGGGGCATCCACAGTCTCCTTGGGCAACCTGTTCCAGTGCATCACCACCCTCTGTAAAAAACTTCCTCCTAATATCTAAACTAAACATCCCTGTCTCAGTTTAAAACCATTCCCCCTTGTCCTATCACTATCCACCCTTGTAAGCAGCCATTCCCCCTCCTGTTTATATACTCCCTTCAGTATTGGAAGGCCACGAGCTCTCCTCAGAGCCTTCTCTGCCCCAAGCTAAACAAGCCCAGTTCCCTCAAGCTTTCTTCACGGGAAATGTGCTCCAGCCCTCTGATCATCTTAGTGCCCTCCTCTGGCCCCGCTCCAAGAGCTCCACGTCCTTCCTGTACTGGGGGCCCCAGACCTGGACATAGTGCTCCAGATGGGGCCTCACAAGAGCTGAGTAGAGGGGGACAGTCACCTCCCTCTCCCTGCTGGCCACCCCTTTTTTAATGCAGCTGGAACACAGTTGGCCTTCTCCCTTTCTGGAGACTCTGGGTTGGACCTTCACATCAAAACTCTTTTTAGTGAGAAGTACTTACATTTTGTATTCTGCAGTGCACCAGGAATGATGCTGGCATTCCCAGGTGAACTTATATAACAAGTAATCTCTCCACGGCCGTTGTGTCCATTGAGGTGCCAGTGCTGTCTTAGAGAAGTGGAGCTGCTGCTCCTCCTCTAACTTAACTTATTTCATTGCCAAAATAGAAGCCAATTCTACAGAACATGTCCTTTAATATCTATCATGAATTACGTGATTACAAGAACTACGTTATTTACCTTCTGTGGTTCCAAAGTTCTCTTGTAATTTAACTTCTCTGAGCAAAGATGATCTTTCTCAGTCTTGTTTTCTCTCTCTGTATATGTATAGACACACATTCATTGATCAAAAATATATACATCATATAGCACAAAGGAAGAGGTTTTGACCTTAGAAATCACTGTTGTTTTCCCTGCAGTTTTCACAATTTGGATGCATCTTTTCTCTTGCTGGAAGCACTAAGGGTTTAGAAGGTGGGATGTTTTCCTTCCATGCTTTAAATAATTCACTACTCAATCCTTTACAATTTCAGGTCATCTTCCCCTCCAGTCAAAAAGAGGAAAAATTACAATATTATTTCTGAATTCTGTAAGAGATGCCATAAGCTTTGGTCCAGATGGTGCTTGGGAGGTTGGCAGATACTTCTGTATTTCTCCGCAGCGTGAGTAAACGGTTCTAAGATTTGGGCTGGCAGAAGTGGCCTTCTAATTTCTGGTGCACAGAGCGCTTTCTGAGAAGACCAAGCTTTTTGAACCCTCACATTCAGCTTTGAATTGATAACCAGCTATCCCTCCAGATTGGGCAAAATGAACTTAGTGCCTTTTCCTAACTCATGCTTCACATTTGCACTTGCTGTTTTCCACACATTTCACTGAGTACTGCTATTGGGTTTTTTATCTGCTGAGCCTTTCTTCCATTTTCCTCTAACTCCTTCCCTTCTCTCTCACTGAGGGTCTGAGCTCACATGAGCTCAGTGGAATGAGATTAGAGAACAGATTGCAGATGGGCTTCATTTCTGAAAGGCTGTAATAACATACACATATTATCTTTTTCTCTTTAAACAGGAATTTTTGTTATTAAAGGATTTAATTTTGTTTTTACCAAAAAGGAAATCATCCAAGCTGTAATTTGGAGAAAATTTCTAGGTAACAGGGGAAATTATGATTTTATGTTTCAATTAAAAACTGCATAGGTTTTTGTTTTGTTTTGTTTTTAAATCACACTGTTTCTAAAGTCAGAATGCTGTACTGTCTGAGCACCAACCGTAACGAATTTGTCTCACTACCTTTCTGCTTTCTTATTGTGCAGGTGATTTGTTCAGTGTCACAGAGAAAGTTGGTGTCAGATCCTGAAATAGAATTGGTTTCTCCCAATTTCTGTGCTGGTACTGTAAACGCAGCACTATCCTTCTGCTAAATCACAAAGAACAGCCACACCTCGAGCCAGCTATAGAAGAGAAGTCACCAGGATCCAGAGTCTTCCTGCCTCTGCATCTTGCTCCATCATTTTTTGACACAGCATAGACTGTATTTTTCTTTCCAGGGAGGAACTGAAACAAAATCCACCATATTTGATAGCAATTAAGTTCTGCTACAACTTCCCCTATCTCTTTAATGGGACAGATTCTGAGATGGGAAACCTCAGATGGATGCCATCTCCTTCACTCTTTAAAAGTTATTTCTAAACAACTTCAGAGTTGAGTGACGTGTCTTGAATTCAACTCAACTATTATTTAGAGAATAAGTGAAGACTGAGTGAAGAGTAACAGCATGTATCAAATTTTTCCTCATCCACATCCCAGCACAATTTTTCCACAGTGAAAGCAATGAATACAGTCTCTGCTTTCACAAAGCTGCTCTATTGAAAAGTATTCAACAATTGCTTCCTATTGAGTATAATCCCTGTTTCTTTACTGAATATTTTTACCTGTCAGGCATGGCTAGTGAAGGTGTGACTGAGAATTAAGGAGAAAAGCAAATTCTAATGATCTGCTAAATCATTATTTTTAATACTCGTAGAAAGCTCCTGACTCTCTTTGTTTTGTTTGTTATACCAATATATGTATTTTTCTTTTTATTATAGGTCAGGAATGAAAAGATTCAGAAAACAAGACGTCTCTGCTATTGCTTTTTACTACATACAAGCCAGGTTGACTTAGCTTAGGATCTTCTTGAACCACTAGAAATACACCTGTAGTATGAGGAAAGGAAATAGGGTGCTGATTAAAAAAAAAAAAAAAAAAAAAACAGAAACAGAAAAGAACCAGATTGACTGAAACAAACTGTAAACAAAAGCTCTATGTGCACTCAGATTTTGTTGCAAATAAAAATACAGAAATTGTTCACATGGTACAAAAGAGCTACAGGTTTCGGATTTGTAATGTCCAGCACAGTGGGGCCCTGATCCTGAACTGCAACTTCTTAATGCGGTGAAAATATGCATTCAAAACCCTGCTTCCTGAGCAGATAACTGTATCAATGCTGTTCAGAAATAAATGTCCTCAAAAGAAGGCTCTTCCCTTATTCTTGTCCCCAGACCTTTTAGCTCAATTCCTCATTGAGATTCAAATAAATGATACACATCTTCCGTGCCCTAACATGGTTCTTTGTGGATAACACAGGGATGTTTTGCTACACATTTCCAGGGGGTTTGGCCCTTGGGATAGCCTCAGCAATAGGTACCTGTATTTAAAATACCTGGACTGAGCCAGGCTCAAAGACCATTTCTGGAGCACCATGTCTGTTCTGGAACTCTCTTCAAAGTGAATATGACCAGTCAGGGAGAGTTCAAGGAGAATGCACAACAAACCTTGGACATGTGGAAAAACATGCTTCACCAAGTTCCATTGGTGAAGTTCCATTTATGTAGTTTACTGATGAAGTTCACAGATGGTTTAATTGTAATCTATTAGCTCTTAATTAAAGAAAAAGTATTTGATATTGAATGGAGTAATTATTATTGTAAATAAGGCTGATTTTTTTATTTTTATTTTTTCCTAAAGGAATACTCTTACCTTAAACAGAAACTGCTCTGCTCAGGATAGCTCATTCACACAAGAGGGAACAGTAATTCTCTTATAGATGCTAGGGGATGGAGTGGATGGAATACTGAAGAGGTTATGCAGGAGCCCAGAGCAGTTGATGGCAATTGCCATCACTCCTGGCTTGAAGTGCAAATTTTTCATAAACTTGTGAGTGGAGGGATTCTAACAGAATGTAGCATGAGATTTTAGAAATACTTACATTTAGGTTGCTCCAAAAGTAATGCTTCCTACTTATTTTAATGGAAATTGCAAGAAATATGAAGAACACAACAGCGTTATTTGATAAAGCAAATTCTCAGCTACACAACACTATTTGTCAATGTAGTCTCCACCACTGGCTCTATGCATTTTACCAGCAATGAACAATAGCCTGCATGCTGTGCTTGTAAACATCTGCACCTGTGGAGGTGACCTGCTGTTGCTGTCAGCACTGCTGAAATACACCATGGACCACCTCAGTGTGCTCACATCCATTGCTTGGTGTCCATAAACATTCAGCAAGCATCGATGAATGTCAAAGGTGCCATTTTTTCCACAAGCAGGAATTCACTGACACACCTTTGCTTCATATGCACCTCCATGGCAGATGACATTATGTCATAGTGCCCCCCCACTGCCATCTGTCACATGGCAGCAAAATGGAACAGGATATTGATGAGATGGCTCAACATCTACTGCCATTCCACCAACATCTGCCTCTGATTTTGTGGGCCAACATACAAAAAAGGAGGCATGACTTTCAGAGCCGCCCTCATAACATTTTGTCTCAGCACTCAGTGGATGTTTCTGGAACAGATACTACACTGTCCCACACATTCATATTTGGCTGAAGAACGTTAAACTGAGTGTAAAGCTCAATGACAGGCTGGCAGAGAACAGGAGGGGTGGCTGGAGAAGCGTCACAGATAATCAAGACCTTTACAAGTGATTATGAACAGAAGATAACACACTTCTTAATCACAGTGTGCCACACGTGGAGAGAAGGCAAATATCATGGCAGGATAACGTGCCATCTGATGGCAGATAATAACCTTCTTGAACTACTTTCAAAGGTTATTTCAAAGTTTGAAGTCGGCATGTTCTCAGTACCTTAGGTTTATGTTAAGCAATGTTGTCAGAAAACTGTTTTTAAGGTGGTTTTTAAGCCAGGTTTTGAGAATCATTACTGGATATAGGTAGAAAGTGATAACAACGTGCATTCAAGTAATCTTTTCCATCTTTTCCAATGCATGCTTTTCAAATGCTATTACTAAAAAGAGGGATTGCAATGTCAGGGGGCAGCCAGCAGGTAGAAAGTTGTGCTGAAATCAGAGCTTTTACAGGAGTTGTAGCTGAGCTTCTTCCTGTTTTTTTTTCTCCCGGTTTGTGCAAATTTTGCGGCAAGTTGTACACTGAGAAGCACAACGATTTCACAGTGCCCTCTAGCTGAAAGCAGCTCGGAAGGACAGACGGATGGCAGGGTAATGCCATCACCCCATTACCCCACAGCACCTGCTGGCCACCTGCCTTGCATGCATTGAAGCTTCTCACTCTCCTGAGACGACTGCAGCACGCCTGCACCGAAATGCATAACTACAGTGAGCAACTTCAGAGGAGCCGCCCATGGGCACACGACTGAGCACTGCTGCTCTTCTCAGGGCTGTAATCAATGGAAAAAATGAAAAGCTGTGCATTAAGATAAAACAACTTTCAAATGAAGTCTCAGAATACCACACAAGGTATTTTCCATCACTGCCATAGTTAGAGTCCTTTTGTTTGAAATGTAAACAGTTTCAAATGGCAAAATTCCCTTCAGTTTTCAGCCACCTCACTTGGGCAGCAGTGCTAGCTCAGGGAAGTGGGAAGGGATATTACCTTGGGAAGTCAGACTGACCTTATGTCACTCTCCCTCCCATGGATGTTTTTTTTTTATTTAGACCTGAGGATCTTTGCAAATGAATGGGAAGCAGGTTTGCACTGCCACATCTCAGCTACCCAGCTCAGCACTGACAAACCCAGTTCTTCCTAGTGGCTACATGCAATAATTCCCTCATCCCAGCAGAAGAGACAGCAGCTTACTAGTTTGTTTCCAGGAGGATACTGGTTTGATGCTGATCCTCAGAGACATATTTATTTGGGGGTAGACCTGTTTATTTATCCTGTGTTGTTTTTATTCCTGGGAACAACCAACAAGATCATAGCCTTTGTGGGAAATGGAAGTTGGACTTTACGGTAAGTTCTATATACAAAAGAAGTTTGGGGTCCAAGTTTCTACCCAGAGCCACAATTTTTCTTTTTTTTCTTTTTTTTTGGGGGGCGGGCGGATTGTGGGGGGGGGGAGGTCATATGACTGTTTTCTCTTTTCTTTTACTCTGATTCTTAGTAGAGCTGCAGCCAAGCAGCACTCCAATGTGCTGCAACTCGTCTCCAAGGAAATCCCTATGGGTGCATCTCAAGGCGTGTGGTCAGTGGTCTGGGAGATGGTTTTGATTGTTTCAGACATTGTTAAATGAAGAGGGTGCTGGGGGGTACCAACATGTTTGTTTATATGGAATGTAGACTGTCACCAGCTTTTACTGAGTCTGTGATTTATAGCTGCTGTTACCAGCATCTCTTATGAGGGTGTATAATGTTTACAGATTGACTAGCCATTGCCTAACTTCTGTAGCACCACTGCTCAAAAGGCAAAAAAGGAATGTACTATTAGCATAAATGTTAGAACTTTTCCTCATAGTAGGCATGTTAAACAGAACATACATATGCACAGCAAAGAAGGGGGCAACTTTTTTTAAAATGTAAAGCCTGTGTCACTGAGAACCGAAGAGAAAAATGTCCTACAAAATACTGTGTAAGCAGAGTTGGGAGGAAAAAAAAAACTATATTGAAAACAGCAAGACTTTTGGAGAAGTTCTATGCCATTTCCAGGTAGCTTTAGTTGTAACAGAACTCCTCTTTGTTAAACTGTGTGGTTGGGAGATGCTTGCAAGGTAGAAAGACTGAAAGAGAGAATGACAGAATCACAGAATGGCTTCAGTTGGAAAGGATCTTAGAGATCACCTGGTTTCAACCCCACTGCCATGGACAGGGTGGCCACCCACTGAATCACAGATTACAGCTCTGATTACCACCCGACATGCAAAATCAAGAAGAGGACTGATTTAGCAAGAGACTGTTGTCAAGGCCATTCCAAGCAGCGGTTGCAATACCACTTGGAGGCCCAGGCGCACTGCTGTGGTTGCTGTGCTGTCTTTGCTACACGCTTGGTCCCTTTAGCGGTACCTTTGTGAGAACAGATATTCCTCTGCCTGCCCAGAGCACATCAGCGCTCTGCAGACGGAATGGCCAGTGGAAGTAACAGGATGCATGTGGATGTGTAGAGTATTGCAAACACTCAAAAGGTTTTTATTTAAGGGTTGTAGAGCTTTGGTGCCTCAGGGAGTGGATTTGGCTGTAGACAGAGAGAGAAAGTAGCAAGACAAGAGCCAAGGCCCAGACAGGGAGAAAGTGGAAAACAGAATTTTTCAAAAACACTGCTTTACCCCGCCTTTGTTAAAAATTCAAACAAATACCCACCAGCTGAAAAAGTATATTGAATAATTGGACTTCAGATACTGTGCCAACAAAACACACATGGGCTGTGGTGATAAAAGGTTTTCTCCCAGTGGAACAAATCACTTATCAGGCTAAGATACAAAGTAAGGAAACATTTCAGTACAAGTGAACTTTAGCTTCACAATAGCTCCAATAAGGGAACGCTGACTTTTGGCAGCCTTATTTGGAGGAGAACTATCCAGACCTACCCACAGCCTTTACTTATCTGCTATTGTGTAATTTTTAATGTCATATTTGCTTATAAGTGCCCCATAATGAGCATTTTCCACTAGAGACATGTACAACTACTATTTTGCAGCCTCATGTTTCCTTCAAAATTTCTTCTCCTTTTCTCAGCCATTTTGTCTCTTCTTTTCACATCTTGGCTATTTCCTCCCTTTATTCATTTTCTTACTATTTCTTCCCTTTCTTTAGTCTCTTTCTTTCCTTTTTCATCTTTCATAGTCACAGCCTGACAGAAAGCCCCATACACTGTCGTTTTCTCTTTTAGTCCCTTTTTGCTTCTTGGTACATTTTCATCAAATACTTGAGAAGAGAGAAAAATTCAGAAAAGCCTTTTCTTTTGTTCTGAGATACTATTTCTGCTTTACATCCTTTTTCCATCTGAGGATGCTAGCAGCTTGTCTGTGAGTGGTTATTAGAGCTACATCCCTGCTGCAGTTTGGGGTGTTACGGACTGGAAGAAGGCAAAGAGCTGCAGTGTAGAATAGTGTCTCACAGCAAAGCCTACATTTTTTGTTATACTAATAGGAGAAGAAAGTGGAGATTTTGTCAAGAATCAGAGTCGAGCAGAGGTCCCCAAAAAGCTTCTTCTTGGTGAGCCCACTGGCTAGACAGGCTGGCAGACATGGTCAGGCTTTGCAGATGTCAGCTGACCTGCCCCATCTTCTGTTCTTCTTCATCTCTCATTGCAAAGTTGAGATTTTTACTCCCAGTGCAGTTTTATAAAGACTGTCTCTAACAGCTGCTTCTGCCTGTTGCTAATGGCACTATTTTTTCTTCAGAACAGATAGCCTTAAAATACCAATGTTTAATTAATTCTTATGAGTGTGAGCAAACTTTTCAGTTTGTTTGAAAAACAAGACACCCCTTCAAGTCAAGCAGGTGATACCACATTGGCACTATTTAGAGCCATTCCTTACTTCTAATCTGGTTTTGTTTGTTTGTTTTCACAAATACTGGAGAAATGAAGGGAATCTCCAAATTCCACCTGAAGAGGACATACTTTTGATGTTGAACACATGTTTGGAAGGCATCCATTATTTAACAGGAGGTAAAGTGATCCCAAATGTATCATTTTGCTCTTGTCTGAAAAATGCAAGGGGACACTCTGCAGCTTAAGCCAAGATTATCTCACTTTTCTTTCCTCTCTTGACCCAAGAAAGGGCACAACAATGTACCAGGCTACTCCCTCTGGTTGGAGGCAGCAAGTACAGCCACATATGACCTTTCAATGCTTCAACTTGCTATCTTGTAAGCCAGTAGCTTTAAGAAATGGAAGGCAGAAAATTTTGATCTCCTGTAACATTATGTAAAGCTGTTAATTTTTTTTTTTTAAGACATTCTTTGAGAATGACTCAATTGCTGCTTAAGGTGGGGTGTGTGCGTGTGAGCAAAGGTTTACACCTAACCAAAAAAGGCCTCCCGGGTGTCCCAGAGCTGTTAAAGTAGGCTATTTCCTGGGCAGGCCTGTAAATTCTGGGCACTCTGAGATCCTGGATGCTTTCCAGCCATGCTGCCAACTTGCAGGCATCCATCGGTAATTCTCAAGCTCAGCTACTCCTAGCCACTAGCCAACAATTCTGTTGGCCTGACAGCACAGTGCTTTTCCTTGGTTATTCTTCCACCAAGCACCCAAACCTCAGCTACAGAAAACCACAGCAAATGGTATGGGTTCCTGAGAATGAGGGATGGGTGAGAGTCAGATATATTTGGTCTAATGGGAAAGCACTGGCTTTGAAAAATCATTTTTTCTTAGAACAGAAGTACTCAATTTTTCTTCCAAATTTCCTATGGGGTGAAAATAAATTCACCTAAATCACCTGTAACTAAACCAACAGCCTTCACTGAGTTCTCTCGATGTCTCATTTTGATAAAAATGCAGTTCCTCATTCTCTACCTTAAAAGAATGATTAAAAAAAACAAAACAAAACAAACAAAAAAAACACATTATTTGGAAGAATACACATAAAAAACATTATATGGAAGTAGAAGTCCAATGCAGTAAAAAGTATTTCAAAATGAAAAACTGATGCATGTGATTACAGAAAATTCAAATAAGACTTTCTTGGAAGAATTTCTCTAAAAGTTTGTTTTACAAAATGATCTCTTTGACAAAACTCTTTGGTTTTGACAAACTAATTTTTTTTGTTGTTGCTTTGTTTAGTTTTCAGCTCTGCAATGGGCAGGCCCATGAACAGACCATGGTTCGGATTTTGGGCAGCCTGACCTGGTGAGAGTTGCTCCTGACAATGGCAGGGAGTGAAACTATGTGATCTTTAAAGTCCCTTTCAATCCAAGCCATTCTATGATTTACTAAGAAGCAGTGGCAAAGAGAAGTGTTACTTGAAACGTGGCCTTCTCCTTTCACCACGATGTACTTACCTGTGCTCTGCATCTCCTAGCTCAAGCCTGCCCTAGCACTTCCCTAACCTGCAATGTAGGCCAAACTGGATATTAGAGAACAAGGGGTTAAGTGGTTAAAAGAATCTGAAATGCTATCCCGATTGAGTATATAGACCTGCAAAAGAATGCAGCTTGATACAATTCTGCAGTACAGTGGCTATGGGGATTTAGTGTTCTTCTTGCTTGTTATTACATTTTGCTCTAAAAGTGTTCTCTACGGATGGGATCCAAAAACCATTGAAGCCAACTGAGAAAATCCCTTGAGCTGAAATTTCTTGAAATTTTGAAGATCCTGGCATTCATCATTTTTTAATTTCAAAAGCAGAAAAACTACTATCTTATTTGTCCTCTTTTTCTTACTGATACCAGTCATGGTGATGCTGGCTATTGAACTGAACTCTAAACTTCAATTACAGCAGTAGAGCTGTAAGAAAGCAGTTCTAATTCTGGGGATACAAATATTCAGTTGTCTCTCAAAAGCCTCAGCAACAATAATGTGCCTGACCTGCACAGCTTTTTAAACCAGCTCCTCTGCTCTACTTTTCACCACCTCCTCCAACCACTCGTAAGCTTCATTGCCTTTCTCCTCATACAAAAGCTGACCTAAAAGAGAAATAAAGCAGGGCTGCAGGAATAGAGATGTTCTCCTCCTGAGCTGGGTAGAAGAGCGCACGAAGCTTCTTTGTTAGGGAGAGAAAGGTTTTCCATCCATTCTCAGCCAACGGACTGCGTTCAAATTTCAGCTGACCTGACCAGGCTCTATGGCTCTCAGGGAGTTTCTGTGGCAATGGATGAAAATATTTGTATCTGGATTTGTCTTCTGCTGTATTTGTCAACACCAGTAAAGGTCAATGTTTTTCCTTGGTGAGGGAAAGATGTTGTCTAGCTTGACAGCAGCGTGAATGCTGAGAGGAGAAAAGCAAGCAGAAATTTTGGCAAGTGGTGGGTCCTTCAGAATCCAGGAACCATTAACCTCTTAAAATGAAGCTGTTTCTTTTTCTGTCCTCAGGACACTTTAGTCATTCCCACAAGAGCAGATTCTTCCAGGCAACACAGAGAAAGCTGAGTCTTGCTGTCAAAATTAGCAAAGCTTCCAAAACTTCTCGTTCATCTCCTCAACCAAACACCTCAGAGTCAAAGCAATAGCTTTGTCAAGAAAAGAGAAAGAAAAGAGATGAAGTACAAAAAAATTCTTCTCTTACTAACCCTAGAATTCGGTTTCTGGCTTTTAGACTCCTCTGTATATGTCTATACACAGCAGCATGGCACAGAAGGAAAGGTTTTTAAAACTGGGGAAATTTCTAGTCTTGTATTCACTGAAGTCTCAAAGCAATAAAATGCTTTATCTGCTTATCTTTAAAACAGATCAGCACCCAAAGCATGATCCTAGTGTTGTGGGAATGGGAAGCAAGATTCATAAAATGAATTCATAAAATTTCACTGCAGAAATCAGGAGTACGAGTGCATTAAATAAGAGCAGATCTGAGACTTGCTCAGTACACAGATATTTTCCTGTTAGATCCCAGTCTCTACAATCTCTTTTTACACTATTTTGTTCACATGTAGCACCCATATATCTTCTCACTAGAAAACGAATGCTTGCAAGATAAAGACTTCCTGATTCTGGCAGCATGAAGCAGCAGACATTTAAAAATGTATTTGTCATTTCAAGTAAGCCATTCCAGGAGTGTGATTGGAAGTAATTTTGAAAACGTAGAACACTAAAATAAAAGAAACATGGAGACATGACTAGTTATAGGCTCTCTGTTTTGTTCAAGGAGATCGGTATACTTGACAAAAATAAGAAGGATATTTACTAAGAGTAGTTTCAAAGAAACTCAGCTAATGGAGAAAAAAGTTGTCAAATTGCACATTTCAGGGTTAAAAAGCAATGGTTGTTAGTCATGCCCACTATTAAATATAAGTGAATACAGAAATAAATCAGCAATGGTTTGAATTGGCATTGGATTTTTAAATCTGGTGGTTCTGATTTTAATTTAACATATCCTGTGGTGCAGTGTGTGAAATATGTACTTAACCCAGATTGTTGTGAGATGAAAGCAGGCTGGTGTTTATTTTACATTATTTGCTGTAGTTTGTTGAAAGCCAACATTCCTGGGCAGTGAATGCAGTAGGGATGAATCATTTGAACTAGGTGAGGGGTTAGCAGCTGGAATAAAACGAAAGTTAAATGGCTACATTATGTTAAATTTGAATAAAATGGGTTAAAAATTTAAATCTAGAGAAACCAACATCTTCATTATGAAGTAGGAAATTATGACACTTATTTCTATAGGTTATCTACCAGTGTTTTCAGTGGCAGCCCTGATTGCAGCTGAGTAGCATTACACGTTTTCTACCTTCTGAACTGCGGTGCTGAGGCAAAGTTAGAGATGAATTACTAACAGGAGCTGCAGCGAATGCCTGGAGTGATAGTACAACAGAGAGAGTCAATCCTAATGATTTACTATTCATATCACCATCGCTCATAGGAATCTTAATCAAGAAGTAGGACATCTCCAGATCGAGTATTGAGTGGCTGAGTAAAAAAGATGGTCCCTGTCCCAGAGAGCTCAGTTCTGAAGCAGAAGCAGAGGAAGATGACTGAGTAGGCAAAGAGAAGGGAAAGTACAAGGAAATAATGGAACAGCAGCACCTGACAGATCAGAAATGAGCTCAGCACATGGGCTGACTGCAGTAAAGATTTTCTAGGAGCATCCCAGAGGTTTGTGATGATGGTTTTGACAGAGGACATGGGAGTGGCCATACAGGTGTTTGGCCATACAGGTGTTTGTGGTGTGCCTGTCTCATGCCTGAGGAGAAGTGAGAGGGAATAGGCAAAGAAGTTTGTTGGAAAATCTATTAAATAGGCACCTGAGAGGAGAAGGCTTCAGGGAGACCTCCGTGTGGCCTTCCAGTACTTAAAAAGAGCTTATAATCTGGAAGACAGCTGACTTTTTCCATGGTCTCATAGCAATAGGACAAGAGCCAATGTCTTTAAACTACAAGAAGGGTGATTCAAATTAGCTGTAAAGGGGAAATCCTTTCTTCAGAGGGCTGCAAGGCTCTGGCCCAGGCTGCCCAGAGAAGCTGTGGTGCCCCATCCCTGGAGGCGCTCAAGGCCAGGTTGGATGGAGCCCTGGGCAGCCTGAGCTGGTGGGGGGCAGCCCTGCCCACGGCAGGCGAGGGGTGCGTGGACTTCATCAGCAACAGAGCCAAGGCTACCCATAAGCAAAATATGCTTATAGGAATGTTCAGGATGCATGAGGTAGTGTTTGTCTAAGCCATAAAGAAAAGGAGATGGGAGTAGCTGCAAAAGTGGGAGCTGGGGAAAAACATTATCACTGAAGATGAGAGAAGAAATCTGGCCCAAATATATCTTTCAGGGGTATGCACACAGCAAACGGCATGCTCCTGAGGCAATGCAGTATGACCCAAGGCTGTTAGCTGGGTGGTTCTGTTCCCACCACACTGGGCTTCAGCTGGAAGGTGCAGTGGCTTTTGGATAACACCGAAGGGTGAGGCCTCCTGGATGGATTGGAGCAGGGAAACAGAGCTGTAATCACCAGAGACAGGAAGAGGGATTTGGATTTTGTGCTTATAAGAGAGGTTGTACAGAGGTTACATCAAGAGACAAAAGACAAAGAAGTAGGTGCAAAAGCCCTTAGGAAGAGGGGCAGGAGATGATGATCATCTCCAGAAGGAAGACACAAAGAAGACACAGAAGCCAATGGACCACCAAGTAAGGATGATGGCTTCATGCGTACCTTGTCAGCAAGAGCCCACTGCTTTCCTTAGGTCTATACACTGCTTGTGATTTCACAAGTGAGTCTGCAGAGGTTTCTTGCTGGCCTCTGTCTTTCTTCTTCCACCTTTAGCTGTTCTATTCACTCAACTGTGAGTGACCACTGAAGAGGCCAAGGACAGAACAGGACATCTTCTATCACCTTGAGTATTTGGAAGATCAGTATTCACGAAACCCAAAAGAAAAAGAGGTGCTGAAAGCTGCCCAAGTCAGGAAGGCACACACATTGTGGAATACAAACAAAATAGTAACAGAGAGCATCCTTGAGCTGGCTAATGTGAGGGACATGGTTACTGGGCATGGTAGTGATGGGCTAATGGCTGGACTACATGATCTTAGAGGTCTTTTCCAACCTTAATGATTCTGTGATTCTACATGGACAGCGTAAATACAAGGCTCACGGTTACCCTGTTCTTCCTAACACCAGTTTTCAGAGCCAGCATAGTTATCCCTTTGCCACTCTGTAGGTCTGATTCGTGTAGCAGCGACTCAGAGTGAAGTACTTGAGATTGTCTGGAAAAGAACTGGCAATCTCCAAAAGCAGTCATGTTACCTTCAGTGGAGGCTAGTATGTCTAGAAGCATAGAATCATAGAACCATTAAAGTCGGAAAAGACAGCTGAGAACATCCAGTCGGGAGCACTGAAGGCTGGACTCACGTAGGGCGAGGATAGTCCTGCGAGTTTGGCCCTTCTGCGTTCAGCGTAGAGCTTCCAAAATTGAAATCCCGGCGATTTTCCATTCACTGTAGGCTCGCGTCCCGAGGTACGGATGAAGGTGGCTGTGCCGCAGCCGGGGCCGGCAGATGTCGGGGCTGCACCTCGGCACCGCGGCCGCTCGGGGGAGCGCAGGCGCCGCCGCCCCGCACCCCGCGCCCGCCCGCACCGCCTCGCATCGCCGCGCGGGCAGGAGGCGGTAGGAGCTGGCACCGAGCGGATGCTTTCGGTCTCCATTCAGAATAAAACATCCTCCACCCCCCCTATACCCACCTCCCCGCTCGGCGCGTTACATAAATTTAAACTTTTCCATTATCGAAGCTCTCAAGTATTCTGAGAGAGGTTACAAAATGTGTTTACTTACAAATTTGGAAGTAGCGACAAGACGCAATGCAGTGAATTTGTCATCTGCTCATGACTAGCAGATGGTCCTCCTTCGTTGCAAGCGAGCTGCGTGAGTCACGTCTTGCCTGGTTCCTCGAATGGAGCCGAGGAGCTCTTTGGCAGCGTGTGGATGGTGTCACCTATCACCGATCAACCCACCTGGTGGAGGGCTCTCGTGCATGGGGAGGGTTTCATGGGGCCTTTTAGAAGTTTCTGTGTCCCTCCTTCCTCCACATTATTAGATTCATTTGGGTGCCACACCTGTCCATAGCTACTGCTTCACGTAGCTCCTGCAGTACAGAGGGGTTTTTAAATGGGAACACGTTACAGGTGATCTGAAAGAGATAACTGTGAGTTACGCTGAAACAGGCTCAGTTTTTAGCACTGAAGCCAAAGTGGGAAACGCAAAAGAGTTGACTGAGAGCCCTTTGCCTGGAATCAGCGCCGCTGTAGATAGTGCTGTGACAGCCCTGTTCCCTGTGCCAAGGCATAGCATGCTGAGGGTTGTGCTAAGCTGTCTTGTTAGCCAGGAATCAAAAAATAACATAAAATAAAAATCAGAACAACAACTTCATTGAGTCAGGGGTCTGTGCACAGCTTGCAAGATCTGAGTTGCCAGACCTGGTAAAGTAATGAGGCTGGATGCTTTCCCATGTGGCCTTCTGTAGGAGCCTGCTTTAGCAAGGGTTGGACAAGGTGATCCTGAGGTTCTTTCCAACTCTCACAACTCTGTGATACTGTGCGATTCAGTTTTGTTGCAGGTATATTGTTTCACTAAGATAAAGTCATGCAAAACCTCCTCCTGTCTTTCCCTTTCAGTTCTTCAAACAATTCTGTGAGCATTATATTTGTGTTGTATTCTCTTATTAGTTTTCTCTCAATCATGCCACATTCCTTATTTTGTTTTATCATGGAAGTCTGCGCAGATGACTGGTATTTCTTTGCAGGTTTTTGTATTTTTATTTTTATTTTTTGGTAGATTCTTCATAATAGAACAAGAGAGAGCAATACTCCACATTGAACATAAGGCCTGATTGGGCAAGGCTGGGCTTTTCTTGGTGAGGCTCCTTACAGCAAGAGCTCTCATGGCTTGAGGCATCCTGGAAATGAAACTTGAGGCGAGGAGGTGAAGCTTGGGATGGTGGTTCTTCCTGAATTCTTCAGCAGCATTGATGAAGTTGCTGCTTCTGAATTACTGCTCAGTGTGAAACTGTGACAAAAGGTGGAAAACCGAGAGCTGGTGGGTTTCACAACATCATGGAATGGTTTGAGTTGGAAGGGGCTCTTAAAAGCCACCTAGTCCAACTCCCTGCAATGAACAAGGACACCTACAGCTCAATCAGGTTTATCAGAGCCCCCTACATCCTGACCTTGAATATCTCCAAAGACAGGGCACCCACCACCTCTCTGGACACCTGTTGCAGTGCCCTGGAACCATTATCATAAGAAACTTCTTCCTTATATCTGGTCTAAATCCCTCTTTTAGTTTGAAACGATTTCCACTTGTCCTATCAAAACAGACCACAGGAGGGCTTCACTGCTGGAGGTGGCTTGGGAAGGGTGACACTCTAGGGAGCCTACGGAGAACCCAGAACGTGTAAACACCAAAAGCAGAGTGCTCCAAAGTGCTGAGAGAGGCTTGCCCTCTTGTTTCCTTTCCTCTTTCCTCTTGTTGCTGCCAATAAATTCAGGATTAGGAAGCTGACAGCTGCCTACACACTCTGGAAGAGTACAGTGACCACGTGCAAAATTCATAGCCTACAATATTGATGTAGGTGGGCATATCAAATAATGTTGTGGGGGTTTTTAGGCCTGGGATTCCCCATGGATGCTGGTGGTGATATGTATCCTGACATGTTGCACCCCTGCAGCAAGACATGCTGATGAGATGGCCAGCCCCATGCTCCCAGCCCCAAGCTCCATGGCACTGCTGTGTCTCAGGGGTGGATGCTTCCCCTCCCTAAGCCCCAAGTGCTCTGGCAAGGTGATGGTGTGCACATCTTGAGCTCATCTTTTGTTCCACAGTCAGATCAACTTCTCTCAGGTCAGTGTGGGAGCATCTTTTGCTCTGTCAAAACCCTAAAGCCTTGGTCTGTTGCATGCTTGAACAAAGTCATTCAACAGCCAGGATCCTTCCCTTAGGGCCTCAGTGACTTGCTGTGCAGAAGATCCTGCACAAACAGGCTCAGCTTTTTCCACAGAGCCCTGTTTGTCTTCTGGACCCTACACCCTGCTGCAGCATCCTCGTTGCCCAGTAAGTGAGGTTGTACAGGGAAGAGCCCTAAGAGGCTGACACTGAATGCAGGTGCCACTGCAGATTCTGTTGTAAACACTGATGCAAGTTGAAAACTTGTTTCTCTTCATGCATCAATGCAGTGACACAACCTTGAGATTTGACACCTTTGGAATCTTCACTCTGTGCACTAGCTGGAGGATCAGGAAATGAGGATCAGGTATGAGGTCCGCAGGGGTAAAATGAATTTGATTGAAGTTCTAAATATAAAGAATTGGCATATTGAGCTTACAGAGTGTTGGCATTTTCCATTTCTTGTGGTGTTTGAGATCCAGATTTCAAAATCGTAAGTAAAATCATAACTTGTGAGGATGAAGTGGTAGAGGTATACCAGCCTCACCTTGTCATCACTGTTGGAAATAGAAAATTACAGCTGTGAAATTTAGATGCTGTGGTGGACTGCTAATGAGCCAGCAGTGGGGCCTCACCTCCAAGCTTGAAATTCTGATGTACTAGGAAAGCTTTTAGTTGCTTCGATTCCCCTTTTTAAATTTACTGCATATAAAATGTTACTTCTTTCTCCCTCGAAGACGTTAAGGATAAATGGGAAGCTCTGAGTTACGTAGTCTCGCAACTCAAAATGAGATTTAAGACCCTTGGGAAACTGAAAAAAAAAAAAAAAAATGAGGAATTTTCTCAGTGCTGGATATTTGGGAAAAAGGAGAAGCATAGCTTCAGAGAGAGCACCTTGCTTCTAAGCATTTTAGTTTAAACCTAGCTCAGTGAGAGCCACACAAGCTGATCGCTGAAACCATATAGATGGAATACTGAAGGACATTTTACTGTTAGATAGGTATAATGAAGAATACAGATCTCCTGACTCTGTTACAGAACTAACATAGACAGCAGACGGTCCACATTCCCATGCCCCAGCTTCCAGCATAAAAGCATGAGTGATATTCATCTGTTTCAAAATGACCTTACCAAGATAGCTATTTCATGTTTAATAGCTGCTTTGTACACCTCAGATGAAGAAAATGAAATAGAAAGGCAAATCTTATCGAAAAAAAATTATATTTGTTGATTTCCAAACCCGTCTTAGCCTCAAGCTACACAAGAGAAGCTTGTATAGCAGTGAATATGATTAACCATGATTGAAGCTACATGTTTCCTAGACTGGAAGAATCGCTAAATCTCCAGATTCTGCCTCATCATCTCACTGAAAGAGATACCATACACCTGATGAAGATTGCTGCACCCGAGTGTTTATTTTTCCTACTAAAGTAGCTGACCTACTTCTACCTAGGGAGGGTGGTACATGATATTTCTATTCAAATATCGTGAGACCAACATGGAGGTGGGAGTTCTCCTACTTCCAAACATCCTCAAGGAGAAAGTCTGTCTCTTTGGGTTTGAAGCTGGGCTAGACACCTCAAGCTCCCATTCCCTATCTCAAAATCTGAATGGAGACAACCTCTCCCAACAAACACAACAAACACATGTCTTACTCTGGGAAGGTGTGATACATGAATGCCATCCAGGGCACATAAAGGTGAGCCAATAATTCTGCTGCATCACTGCCCCACTGTTGAAAAGTCCAGTGGGAACGTAGGGCCATGGGACCCGAGCTCAGGACCAATTCTTTTGCTCTATCAAAACCCTAAAGCCTTGGTGTGTTGCATGCTTGAACAAAGTCATTCAACAGCCAGGATCCTTCCCTTAGGGCCTCAGTGACTTGCTGTGCAGAAGATCCTGCACAAACAGGCTCAGCTTTTTCCACAGAGCCCTGTTTGTCTTGATGGACCCTACACCCTGCTGCAGCACCCTTGTTGCCCAGTAAGTGAGGTAGTACAGAGAAGATACCAACCGGTAATGGTGTCTGACTGCAAAGCAGCTGCCTGCAGCTCAATCTAGCTCTTCTTGGCATTCAAAAAACAAAACAAAACAAAACAAAACAAAACAAAAACCCCAAAAAACAAACAAAAACAACAACAAAACAACAACAACAACAACAACAAGGAACTGCAGTTTAGTTAAAGGGGAGACCTCTGGTCTCAGGGGATATAAGGTGCGAATTTATAATTAATTTGTATATTTGCCTTGTTGCAGATGTCTTCTGAAGATGCATAGGAGAACGTAGCTGGAGGCTTTTTCCAAATTTGTATTATTTGGGGTAGATGGGCTCTGAAATAAACCTGAAACCTGATGGGGATGGGAGAGTGGAGCTGTGCTCTAGCATTAATCCTGTGAGTGCATTTCCTAGCTGCTTGGGCTCTGACAGAGCAGCCCAGCAAGCATGCCCTGGGCTCACCAGAGTGTTTCCTAGGACAGCAGTGTGTACTCAGCTCCAAGACATGCTGAAATGGATCTGTGGGGCTTCTGACTTCTTCCTTCGCTTTCTGACTATGTGCCTTCTAACAAAAAAACCAAGTTGTGGCAAGGCAAGCATGAAAAGAAGGGCCTTGCGAAAGAGGAGCAAGATGGGTGCCAGTGTGAGCGTCTGTAATTATCTGATGGTTGCGTTTGTGAAATCTCTGGGCACAGTCAGTGAAGGGCTGGTTCTAGAGAATGGCAGCCCTCTTGCCTGATGCCTTTAATCCTGGCAGTCTCAGCTGCCATGGTTTGAGTCGTGGAAAGCTCCACCCTCCTTCTAGCCTCTGATCAAAATCTGTGTTTCAGAGAGAAATGCAGAAGAGCAAAGAAGTTAAACAAAAGTTCAGATAAGCATAATAAGTACTGGAAAGATGAGATTCTCCAAGCAGAGTGCTCTAGAAAGAACTCACGTTAGTCTGGGCAAGGCTCTCATCAATTACAGTGTGTAGAACTAGCTATTCTTGGACTCGTAAGGAGGTAAGGGATTTGTTTCCTCAGCTGCATGGAGTCATGCTATGAGATATCATTAAGTAAGAATAATTAGGTTTCAAGTTTTCAACACACAAGATTTGTATCTTTCCCTGTCCTCTCCAAAAAGACCTCTCCTACTTGATTTCTACTAGCCTGGATTTCTGTACCTTTTAACTACATAATCATTACAAGCAATCTATGTCTGTGCAATATGTGGCTATATTACTTTGAGCATCTCTAGATAAGCTTAATAATTAATACCTCAGGGTGATAACAAAGTAAAATACTGACAGGTCTTTTAGTTTGAGCAGTTCATTGGTGATCTACACATTCAATTTACCTGTAGTAATATTTTTACTGCAGTTAAGACAAATCACAGGAATAATTATAGTAAAATCTAAGTGGCCAGAGCAGTCACCTAAGGTACTTGGTCTCCTGGTTGAAATGGCAATGTGAGGAGCTTGCACTAACATCTCAGCACTAAATTTTCAAAGTGTGGGAAGCACGCGTGCAAGGGCTCTGATGATTAACTTTCTGGCACTGGCTCCTCCCTGCGACACCACAATCATTACTTCAGGCAAAAACAAATTGTTTCATGACGTTTTGTTGCTTCATCAGCAGAAAAAAAAGCAACTGTTCAGCTCAATTTTCTGCCAAGGTTGATCTTTCTCTTCCTTTCTGTGCATATGGAGGATCCCCAGGAGGCATTTGGGGGGTCTATGTGATACTGCGTGAGAAATCAGAATTAAGGTTGGAGGAGTGCAGAGACATCTTTTGTGTCCAGCTGAGGTTATTGGGATGGAGAGGAGCCCAACGAGAGCCTGTATTATAGAAGCATTTGAGATCTACTGAGGTGTTTATCTTTGCAGTACAATGAATCTTTTTTGTTGTCTTGTTTTCAGAGGCCTACTCTTGATCTATTGTAAAATTGTGTTATTTAGATCTGGCCAACAGTCTATCACTGCTACTTCTGCTCAGGGTTTAGAGTCGGTGCTTTTTTCTTTAAAAGGCAATACAGATGCTTTACTGTGTGACTCAGTGTTAGAGATCCCAGGAAACAATAATGAGTAAAATTAAAGATAAGCTCCAGGACTTTAAGAGGATCAGATTTGCTAACTCCTCATAGGTAAAACCAAGTTAGAACATGGACACCCACTATGAGAGTGGGACCAGATTTATAGGGATCTGACAACTTCTTTTCCCACCCACCCTTTTACCCAACAATGACTAGAATTACATTCATTTTGGGCTATAGTTGGTGCTATTGTCACAAAATCTGTTACCCTGTTAACAGAAGAGTAGTCAAAGACTTGTTATCAAGGTTTCCAAATCAGAAAAACATAATTGGGAATGATTTATGCGGAGCTACTTATTGATGAAGTAGGAGAGCACAGAACTTCTTTCTGGAAGAGCAACTTCAAACGGATTATGTCAGAAAGGAGAAATAATGTCCCTGTTGTGAGATAACTATTTTTAAACCTTGTTTCTTTATTACCATTCATAGGGAAGGTGTCTTGTGCTAATGTAGCTCCATTAAACTACAATTTCCCTCTGCAGTTTGGAGTGTTTTGCTGCTGACTATAATGGGACAGGGTTTTAGACCAGACTGCTAATGAGATGGATGTTTGCACATGCTTGGAAGTAATAACTCACAATCAGAATAGGATGTGCTCTGTTACTAGCATACTAGCTTTGCTAAGCTTTCTTGCTATATGCTCTCCAGCCCTACCTCAACAGGCATAGCAGAAGTTGGGTTTTTTTGGCTTTACGTCTTCTTTGAGATTGTGGATTTCCTTGCTACCATCCTCCAAGGCAGCTGGCAGGTTGAGCCTGCCTCTCCTTTGTGTAAACAGCTGTGACCAACGTTGGGCTTGAGAACACAGAGGGAGTAGAGAGGGTCCTGATCTGAAAGAGAGCAAGGAAATAAGATGCAGGAGGAAAAGAGAAGGGCAGATAGTCACTTTGGCCAGATGAAGGTGATGAAGCAGCTTTTCCTTTACCTGAGTAATTTCATGCCAAGGCACTCGCCCAGCTGTGCGTTTTAGGGTATGCTGCATAAACATAACTTACACATTTTTCCCAGATGCATCCTCCATTGCAGTAAACGAAATGATCCAGGATAATTCATTGCAGCTATTATAAAAATAATATGATTCTGTAACACATCTGTATCTCTTAAATTTAGGCCATTCCCAATTCTTGCTGGTTTCATCAGTCACATGCTCAGAAGTGCTTTCATTGCACTAAGGAGAATGATAAAAACTATAAATCAGGTGTTTAAATCCCTAAAACCGTGCTAGCTTGAAAGAAGTTCAAAATCCCAGGCAGAGAGCCAGGTTTTGTTATTAAAATTAAAGGTTCTTCTGCATGTGCTAATGGTTTAGATGTCCTGGATGCTCCAGACAAGTGTACTAAAGGTTTTACAGTGGTGATAAAATGCAAATTTCATCTATCTACACCTTCTTGCTGACGTAGAGGATGACAACAAATGCATATGTGTGTGCATTTACAAACAATGTTTTGAATTGCTGGAGAAGGGAATGTAGAGCAATGTTAACTTCTCCAGAGTTTTTGGAGATAAATATACTGGATTGCATTAGAGACATACCTTGTTTTTTAGCTAAAATTGTAGTGTTTAATGTGCAGCATGGACATACAGCCTGTAGCTCATTGAAATACATTCTGCACATCAACATATTCAGTGTTGAATATACAGATAATGAGGCAGATTTTTCAGGATCAGAAAAAAGACATGACAAAAATGACATGGAGAATAGAAGTGCGATTACAGGAAAGGTGGAGCATCTGTTATATTTATGATCTATTTTCCATTTCCCTACATCTTTGGTAACAGTTACATCAGAGTTCACGTAGAGATTGGTATAAAATGTTTTTAAAAGATCAGGCTAAATGGAGTAGCCACTCTGCTGATGTGGCTGAACCTGCTTTGAGCTTAAGCTGCTCATGGTGGGTAAAGCTCTGGAGTCACAGTCCTCACAAACTATCCTAGTAGATAAAGCTACATTATGTAACAAAAAGCATTCATATTTTAGTGATCTAGTCAAGTAAACTCACTTCTACAAGTTAATAGTCCTAAGGCATCCCAGCCCTCTAACATGTGACATCTAGGGATACTCTGGCATTAAATAGACTCCCTGAACCATCTTTCACAAGAGACAATACTGGATTTGCAGTTGCTGACAAGTTCTTTTTGAATTTCTTAGCCCCAAATATTCTGAAATGTGACAGGAAACAAAATCAAACCCTTCACAGTGTACTTGAGTCTCTCCAATCATTCATGGCTTTACCACAAAATAACCAGAGGGTTTAAAAACAAAACACCGTGACCTCGTGTTAGAGAGTGAGATCAGTACAAGAGTCCTGAGAGCATTTTGGCCACCTGCCTGTAATCGCAGTTCAGTTGCACATAGCAAACTCCACCCTTCACTGGATACCTGCAACTGTTTTTCTCAGTGAGGTGGTATCCACTTGCTTCACACTGGGATTGAGACCACTTTAGTTAGGTGTCCAACTCAGCCCATGGCTGCATGTAGCCCGGCATGGCTGGCAATGCAGCCTCCCCTTGCTCCACACTATGAAGGCAGCAGCTCATTGCTGCAGAGTGGCCCTGGACATGCACTCATCACTCAGCAACAGCCAAACAATCAGTGTGTTATTAATGCTATGTCTAGTGAATGAAACCAGGGCACAGGAAGAACAGTTCTGCGTAGCACTGACTCAAGTGATGGTAAGCAAGTATATGCATTATAATATATTGGCTTAATGCAGGGCTCTGAACAATGAAGAATATGCAGCCACGCCTTCTGCTAGCTTGGATTTTTATGAGCACAGCATGCAGACTTTTGTTCATTGCTAATGAAAATGCACAGCTAATGATAGTGACTATGGTGAAAAAGAGTTTCTCATAGCTGAGAATTTGCTCTATCAAATAGCGTTATTGTGCTCTTGGTGTCTGCTGTAGTTCCCATGCAAATAAATGGGAGGCATTACTTTCAGAGCAACTTGTGTATACATGGCCCAAGGCGGTTCCTCTTCACTCAGTGTGGCCCAGGCAAGGGCGGCAAAAGTTTGGACATCCGTGAAGTAGAGGTCCCTGTCATGATGCCAGATGCAGGGGAATCCGAAACAGAAGTTTTCCTCATAGATAGATTCTTCACTTTATGCAAAATGTGTTGTGACACATTATCTCTTCGACATGTAGCAAAGTGTACTTTGCAGCGATTGAAGAAATTCAGTTAAATCGAGCCTGTACTTGTGTTCTGGTTGGTTATTTATAGCAAGTGTGGGAGTGTGTTGGCCTCTTCTGACAGCATATCATGGCCATCTTAAATTCTGTAAGCACTTTTTTCTTGCTACAGTAAATGTTTAAGAAGTTTAATCTTAAATTTGTAAGAGCTTTCGAGATAAGTCTGCTCAAGACACATTAACAAAGTTAGATCAGGAAATGTGTACGGAATGAACTGCCGTGCATTTTTTCACAAGAGGGGCTGTTGGGAGTGGGCTATCTCCATGCTTGTTGCTCATGCCTGTCCTTGGTGGGCCATCAGCAATGCTGTGTGGATCTGTTTTCCCATGACATTTCAAGAAAAAAGTGTTTTCTGAAACACTCAGATTAAGTGATTTAGGAAACCAATTCCCAAGTTGTTGTTGAAAGCATTTTGCATGGCATGAACTAGTGTAGTCAGAGGCAAAAGGGTTAATTTTGCTTCAGTAAGAAGACATGGAAATAATTTTTTTCTCTCTAATTAAATACGAAACTGACTAACTCTATGCAAGTGTAATTTTCTTATCTTATTAGCCATGTTCATTTCTGAAGTGAATAACTACCAGCACTGGTACAGTATATGGGCAGAATAATAGTCGTACTGATTTTTACTTTAATCTCTGAATATAATTAGCATAATTTAAACCATTACAAGCTACAGCAGATAGAAATCACATTATGGAGACTGTAGGTGGAGAAGTGGGTGGTCACATGCAGAGGGAAAACTGGAAGAGCACTTAAAATACCAAATAGTAATCATGCAGAGGAATGTAGAACTAGATGGAATTCAAAGGCACGTAATTTCTGCTGATGGTAAGAGAGAAGTGGATAATAGAGAGCAAGGTTCAAGGGCTTCTACAGCTGCACAGGCTGATCCCAAGAAATGCTGCATATCCCACTGTGTGTGCACCTCCATTCATTCCAACCTTGTTTATACAAACAGTGCTTTCAGGCAGGTGCCAGCAGTCTATAGACTATAGCAGAAGATGTTTGGGACAGCATTAAGAGGCTGGTGAAGTGAAGTAGAGAACATGACATGAAGAAGATTACATTTATACAGAGACAGAAGGAATGATGGCCTTCCTCATGAGCATTTTTAGTTACTTGCCTTTGGGAAATAACAGTGTGATCTCTCTTTTAAGGCCTCTTGTGTGGTGAGAATTTTTTTGGTACAGGTAGCAAATGGCAGTAACATTTCCCTTTCCCTTGGTAAAAAGAAATGTCTGCAATAGTTTATACAACTACTCTACGAAGCAGAAGCCCCAAATTCTCTGACATAAGCCCCCAATTTTCAGACAGAACTGAGGAGAAACAGCCCAATAGAGATTTATGGATAATATTGAAGAGGTGAGAAAGCCAAGATATGGTGGGGGGAAGGAAAGAGGCAGGTCAGATGAGAAACCAGAGAGAGGGAACTGGGATCAAAGATGTGTTTGAGTGGATCTTGTGTGAAAGGAAGAATTGAGGAAGGAACAAGGAGAGGGAAAGGATAAGCTAGATGAGGATGTTGAAGTTGGAAATCCCGTTGGGTAGGAGTGTGTGAATGGGCAAAGGCAGCTACTGAAGGAAAAAAGTACCAGGTATGATGAGAAGAGACAAGTTGGTGCAGAGAAGCCCAAACCTGAGGAGAGTAGGAAGAAGGTGCTCCTATCACAGCCTAAACCTGAGCTCGGGACACTCACATCTTCCCACTTGTCTGCTCTTAGCCGACACTGGTAAAACCAATGGCAAACCATAATATCTCACCTCCTGCAGTAGCTGAGCCATAGAAAGGGAGCAGGGATTGCAGATTAAAACCCTTGAAAAGAACAATCTAAGCTTTTGTCATTTGAAGATATACCTGCCTTCTCCATTTACATCCCATGCCAGTTTCTCCTTATGCAAGAAATCATCACCATGGTGTTTTCCAAGCAAGTAACAAATACCAGGAATTTAACCAGTAATAATTTGAAGTTGGGCATAAATAAATTTCTTTATATGTCCCTTTTTTAATAGCTGAAAGGAATGCTGTAGGATTAGATTCCTTAGCAGAAACCCATCTGAAAAGTTACCAAAGACAACAACTGAAAAGCTGTGCTGAGCTGGGACTGCACATATTAATCATTAGGCAAATCTTATTTATATCCTGACAATTTGGCCAGAGTGTGCTGTTTCAAATGAACTAGAAATGTTCTTCATCATTTCATGACTGTGAGTGTACTGCAGCCAGGCATAACTGCTGAAAACCATAATATGACTTCAACTTATTTTCCACATCAAATTTATTGATTTCCCATCAGCAAGACATTTCTGATATGGACCATGGACTTCATTCCTAAGTGGCTATTTTGTCACTTGCTCTTTGAAACTTCTTCCAATGAAAAAAATATCTCTGAACTAAATTCTCTACTATATGATAGACTGCCATGACCAAACAGCAGTTGCCTAGGCAGCCTTCCATCTAGGCAAGCAATTAGGCTGGAAATCGAGGAACTTGGATTGTAGGCCCAGGTTCACCAGAGAGGTGGGGACCTCTCAGGCCCTGGAGTTTTTCAAAACTCCTAGGGATGAGGCCCGAGGTGATCTCTTCAACCATGAAGTCAGCCCATCTTTGAGCAGGAGGGAAGGGCTGAAGACCTCCAGACCTGCTCTCCCACCAAAATAATTCTGATGTCCAGGCTACCACTGGCCTGCAGGTTGGAATTAGCTTTCTCATTCTATTTCCATTTGCTTCCAATTTTTACCTTTCAAATGTGGCAGAGAGGATACCTCCTTAGCCTTGTTCCTACAGAGTTTTCATAGAAAGAGGATTTTTGGATCTGCCCCACTTGCATTTTTATGATGAATTAAGCAAAGCTACATTTAGATAAGCAATGTATTTTGTATGCATGTATGGGGAGGAGATTGGCCAGATGATCTGTAGAATCATGATTCAGATGAATGTATGTCACCTCTAGATGTATGGGTGCTGTGTAATGTTTATAGATGAGCAGTATGCATAAAGATCCATACATACTGTACAGTTGTATTTCAGGCAAGAACGACAGATGGTGATATCTGAAGACAATATTTTCAAGACATGATTTTTGTGTATTAATATTATCTGTATTTAATGTATGTCGAGAAAGAATTGAACTTCACACTAGTGTCCTGTTGCAAAAATTTCAGCAAATCTAGTTCACTAATTAAGGAGAAGACATTGTCCCATTTTTTACCGTAAGTTTTGTACTTTCCAGACTTCTAAAGGAGATTAACCTATTTAATGTAATTAGCTAATTAGCCATGGAACAGGTATTGGCAACCATCTCTAAAAAAAGACCCACCAGATACAGAGTGCTTATATTTCTGAAGGTGAAATGAAGACAGCAAGTGAGCCATATTAATATATGTTTAGCACTCTGTAGTTCTACTATTTGATTTAGAAACAAGTTATGAAAGAATATGGAATGGCAAGGAGGACACCCCTCGCCCAGCCCAACCTCTTAAGAAATAGCAGCAGCTCCACAGCTTTGCACTTGTATCTCAGAGCCAGGGCACTATATTTAACAAGCTTTCCCTGGCTCCCACACCCAGATGAATTCACTGGAATGCAGAAGGAAAGCAAGAGCTCATCTGACTCATTAGGAGGATGACACGCAATTACCATCAATTAAAAGTGCCTTATAGAGCCACTGCGGGAATTTGGGTGTGCTGAAATAAATGAAACTATCAGGATCTCTGTAAGTGGGACTTCAGCTCAGCATTTTGCTCAGGACTAATGCAGATATGATTAATTTGCAAAAAATAATTTGCCAGTGTGCTGACTAACAGGTGAAGGGATCCTCAGAAAAGCAAAGCCTGATGAAGTTTTTCCCTCTTCTGCTTCATTCTCTGTGACTTGCAAGCAGTGTACTCAAAGAAAAGGAATATGCAGAAAAAAAAAAACAGCGTATGGTAACAAGAATATTTTGTTCATGCCAAGTGGTTTTGTATCTTTCACTAGTCATTAGTGAGAAAAATGTTAGGAAGTAGAAGTGTGATGACAAATATTTACCGATTCTGGCCTCACTGTACCCAGGTAAAGATGGGGTATAAACACTGATAACTTGCACTTCTGGAAGTCTAATTACTGCTGATTACATTTTTAAATTATAACTTCTCTGGAAAAAAGAATCAATGAATTATACTTGTGTATATGAACTACACAAATATTTTGAAAGTATATGCAACAAATATGTGCCTATGCTATACTTATTTGTATTCACTAGTCACAACCTTTGTCTACCTTGTTACCTAAGATTATTGCACTCTTTCTTCAGGAAAAAAAATATGTATATCTTTCTACAAGTTCATTTTTATGAGTATCAGAGTATATTTTCTTTCCTGTCTGCAGTAGGTAGTTATTCCATGGAGGCAAGTTTGCTTAGGATCTTCAAAAAGGCCCCATGCTCTTTGTTGGTGCTTTAGACATACACACAAACTCAACGCACTGAGGCCAATCAATTATCGAGCGTGGAGAAGATGAGCAATTTGACGTTATCACAGCACAGCAGCAAGTGTATTCCTATATGACCAAGGAAGAAATGTTCATAGATGTAGAACACATCAGCTCCCATGCCATTCAGTGTTACCAGGTAGAAGCTCACTTTTTTCAGAAGAGAAGGTTTTGTTCAATGTGTTATCTGCAAGCAAACAGGTGCTAGTTTTGTTTTTATATGAAAATCCATCCAGATGTCAGGAACAATCCAAATGACAAACAGAAGTCAAAAACCTTGTTTTACTTACAATGGAGTAATTATTAGATTTTCTTGAGATTCTTATTGTTTCTTAAAGAGAGGAGTGCATAACTAGAAGATATAAGTGTCAGTACAATGCAGAGATGGTTATATTAATGATATGGATGATGCCTCTCTTGGATGTGTGTCTATAAGATCTACAGCCTGGTTTCTTCTCAGGAGTTGTATGAATTATGGAAGAAGGTGGAGCTGAGGGGTGGGACAGGAGCTATTTGTCAGGAGTGTTTGAGAAAACCTACCAGGCTGAGAGGAACAGAAGACATAAGATCCATTTATTTAATCATCTTTCATCATTTGCTGGCTCTGTTTAAACGTGCTTATACCCTTACTAGCAAAACAGGAGTATGTGCAAACTTGATGCCACGCTGACTCCTTCTTCCCAGGCCAGACGGACTGAAACCACTATATTCATGCCCATGTTCCAGCTGAAACTGAAGTCTATCTTGCTACATACATAAAGTAACTGTGTCCTGGCGCTCATAGTACCAAGTGAGTAGCATGCAGCCACTATAGAAAAACATCTATAGCACTGAGAGAAATGGTAACTCATTAGGGTGCCCAGTACCACCCAGTAGAACCTAATAGCAAATTGGATTAGAGATATCGTGGTACAATTGCTATCAGTGCTTCAGAGGAGAGCTTCAGAGGAGTGCTTCAGAAAGGAGAAAGCTCTAGCAAATTGCCTATTTTCTGGTAAATTCTGTGGGCTTTTGAGTAGCTCTTGTACAAAGCTGTTGGTTTAAACTATGTTAATCTTCTTCACAGGACAGTGATAAGCAACTTTCTGATTATAAGAACAAAACAAGGAAATAATGGGACATATTCTCTGGGGACGTAATTCAGTGCAATACCCTTGAAACCAACACACAACAGACAATTTCATTTGCTATCCAGCATGTTCTAAAACAGGGAAAGAATGTTAAATTTCTTCTTCTTTTGTGCCAAGATTAAATCTTGCAAATTTGCCATGGAAACCATTTATTTCTTTTTTCTTTTTTCTCCTCCCACCCCTCCCCCCATTTTGCAGTTGAGTTATAGTGGCTCTTTCAGAAACAGGAGGTGAGAGTATTGCATTGGGTTTTTTTGTTTGTTGGTGTGTGGTTTTTTTTTTGGGGGGGGGGAGGTGAGCAGGGGGAGGGTTAGAAAGGAGGAAAGAGAGAGGTCTGAGGAGTGGCAGAGGGGGAGAAAAAGGAATACATCCATCTTCACAAAACAAGCACACATCCCTGCGCTCCTGGTGTCGAGAGCTAGCAAAGGGCAGATGCTTCTAACAGTTGGAGAATCAAACCATGGAGGAGGCAGCCTTTCTCCAGAAGCTGAGAAACTGCTCTATGAAGCAGGGAGGACAGGGCTGACCCACTTAGCGTGAATGCCTGCACGGGTGCAGATGGAGAGGGAAGGACAGGCAGAAGGGGAAGCTCCTGCAGCCGCTGAGCTGACTCACAGGCCGCACTTGGCAGCACAGCTACAGTTGCCACAGCCTCAAAGGAGACAGCAGCTCACAGGAAAACACCCAGAGCATAAGTAAGGCCAACACAACCTGGCTAAGGAGGAAGGGCTGTGGCCTGCTTTACCACCACAGTGCAGGAGCTCTGTGGAGATGGGCTCAATCCAAGCTTGCATACCTGTGTCTGACAACAGGGCACTGCAAGGTGTTCTCAGAGACGTGGGCAGGGTCTGCATGTGCTTTCGTTTTGGAGGAAAAACTGACTTTTGCAGCACGTCTGGGCTATTCTTTGACATCAACAGTGGGATCAAGTGCTTCTTCAGTGCGTTTGCAGGTTACATCATGCATACATGATGCAGTCAACACAGCTGAGGGACGTAATACCATCCAGAGAGAGACCTAGCAAGGCTCCAGCAGTGGACCCAAGTGAATCTCATGCGTTTCGACAAATCCAAGTGCAAGGTCTTGCAACCGGGTCATGACAACCTCCAATTAAAACACTTCAGTACTGGTAGATGGCCAGCTGTGCATGAGCCAGCAATGTGCCCTTGCAGCCCAGAAAGCCAACCATATCCTAGGCTGCACCCAAGGAAGCATTGCCAGCAGGACGAAGAAGGTGATCGTGTCCTTCTACTCTGCTTTGGTGAGGCCTCACCCAGAGTACTGTGTCCAGATGGGGAGTCCTCAGTACAGGGAAGACACAGACCTGTTGGAGTACATCCAGAGGAGGGTCGCAGAAATGCTCCAAGGGATGGAACAGCTCCCGTATGAGGACAGGCTGAGAGCTGGGGCTGTTCAGCCTGGAGAAGAAAAGGCTCTAGGGATACCTGAGAGTGGCCTTCCATTAAATAAACAGGGGATAGAAGAAGGTTAGGGACAGACATTTTAGCAGGATATACTGTAACAGAACAAGAAGTGGTTTCAAACTAGAAGAGGTTTAGACTGGATACAAAGGGGTAATTTTAAAAATAAAGATATTGGACCAGATGACTTTTAATGGTCCCTTCCAACTGGAAGGATTCTTTTGACATCATGGGTTGTTATTTTCCATATTTAAATTCACCCATCACAGAGTATGTCAAGGGGAATTCAAAGGTTATCTCAGACTTTTATTTCAAAAGAGCAAAGAGGAGAGCATGGGGTAAAGGCAAAAAGAGAAGTAGACAAGGTGGGCTTGACTCCCCATGGCTTAAACCTGTATGCAATTTTTCTTGTTTCTCCCACAAACTATGATTTTATTTTTCACTGGATGCCAAATTTGAATTGGTTCCTCCCTTTTTAATATCAGGACTTGTAAATTTTTTCTGGGTGATGGGATTACGGGAGTCAAATTAGTTCGGCCCCTTACCAGCCCACCAACAGAACTTACAGGTCCATCTGTCTCTGGTTGCCAGTTTTTGGTGATTCCAAGTTTTTCATTTATTCCTCTCAGATGGACTTTCTTTGTCCTTTTCTCCTGAGGGAGCATTTCATCATCCTTCTGTTGGCATCATCTCATGTTTGTTTGTTTATACTGAACATGAGGAATCTTATGGTGCCTCATCAACCACACTGAAATTTAGAATGATTTGTTCCTTCTTACTTCTTTTTGCTCACTCATTCAGTAGACATGTTCATGACAAAAATGAGACATTTCAAGCATGATTAGATGCTGTAGCAGCCTAGCACAAAATTATATCTTTCTGCCTTGCTGTGTTTTTAATGTGGTCCATCACTGACTTCCAGTCTTCAACTGTTCACCCTTTTTTCTTGAGGATGTCCACAAGACAACTAGAAATTTACAGCAAATTTATACTCTGTCACAGCCCCAGCAAGCATTCAGAGACTGAAAGATCTAACCAGGATCTTCA
This sequence comes from Centrocercus urophasianus, assembly GCF_019232065.1. Taxonomy (NCBI): domain Eukaryota; kingdom Metazoa; phylum Chordata; class Aves; order Galliformes; family Phasianidae; genus Centrocercus; species Centrocercus urophasianus. The sequence continues at coordinate 34,308,192 of NW_024884364.1, read as the reverse complement.
AGACTTAGAAAACTCAGTTTTTGCATGTTAGTATGTCCATATTTACTTTTCACTTTATTTATTTGTAAAACTTTGGTATCCTGGACCCTAAGCCATAGATCTGGATCTTGCTATGTCACCCAATGTACATAGCCGTATTTTTACCATAGGTATCTTCTAGTTTTATCCAGAGCTCAAAATCTCTGTATAGGAATATGCTACAGCTTTGCTCATCAATTAAGTTGCTTCTAGACCACAGGCTAGGGACAACATAGTGCCTTAATGTCAAAAATCAGATGTTTTGATCCTAAAAATTTTCAACATAAATTTACAGTGTTCAAAACACACTTTTAGAGTGACCTGCTTTTAGCTGTTTGGATTTTTGTGTGTATGTGTGTATGGTTTTATGTTTGTTATTCTTGCACAAATGACTGTACAATATATAAATGAATATGTTATTTTTCTGCAGTGAAATCCAAAACATATAAAACCTCAACATAAACCTCCCAAAAATCATCTCTGAAGTTCTGGGCAGTTCTTCCACTTGCAAATGGGCTGTCAGTATTCTTCCAGAAAATCTTTCAAGTTCATCAAAATGTTACAGCCTTTCATTGCTCTGATTGCTACTCATGTGTTCTGCTTTGCTCTGGTGTTAAATTCTGTATATCTACTTCTATCAGTTCTGCACAGCACTGAAATGATGGCTGATTCAGAAGGCAATGGGAATATTTTTTTTCCAGGTCAGTAAGTGTAAACTTAGGATTCAGCATGCAAACTAGTGATGTTGAAGGAACAGATTCATGCTTTCAACCCCCTAGACAGAAAAGTCAGGCTTTTGTCTAAGAGGGGCTGGAAATAAGGGACTGAAAGGTAAAGCAATGTCCAAGCTTTCCTTCAATAAACTTTTGAGAGACTCACTTGCATTTTGAGTTTCATAATTGACATTTGGGACATTTGGGATTTCTGTTTTTTTTCTACATTCTTGCTATGTTGAACTTCAGAATTAAGATTATTGATATTTCCCATAGAGAAAGATGCATTTGCTTTATTTTGTCCTTCTAAAACTTTAAAAATATTACTGTACTCAAGTGGCTGCTGGCCAGTAAGCTTTATAGGAAAGTGGAATATATTTTCATGTATAAACACAAGTGAATCTTGGAGCAAAACAGAAGTACAATCACGTCTCTGAAGGCTTAGACTGCCATCCTTACTACTAGAGCATCGTTCCTCTGCATAATTAAAGGGATCTTGTTTGAATAAAGCTTCATGAGAAATGCAGATTTGAGAGACACTGCCTGAATTCTGTGCTGCTGAGGTTTTCTGTGCAGTAGAACCAGATGCCAAGAAAGAAGCAAGAGGGAAGTGTGAACCCAAACGTGCTTCTCAATAGCAAAGAGTGATAGAGAGCCTGTTTCTCCCTCTGTTTCATGCACAGGGGCAGCTTCAGTCCTGGGGCAACTCTGAGGCAAATAAATGTAAATGAATAAAAAATGTGTGACACCCTCATTTTCTGCTGCACCACTTAAACCTTCACGGAAACTAAGAGACCACATAAACATGAGACAGAAAAAAAGGATATTTCGAAATAACATGGAAGGTAGAAGCAATTTTAGCTCCTTCCTCAATTCCCTTTTTCATGAAGGATGCAAGGAACTGGGGTAGGAAAGCTGGAGTTCTCCAGGTGCACATATTTCTTAGGCAGTTCTTGATGCTGTTCTAAGCGGCCACTTCTGAGCTTTTAGCTTCCTAATTTGGCCACCCATTTTGTTGACAACATGCCTAGTGCACCCGCAAGGAGCAACGCTCAGAACTGCGGAACAGGTGGAGAGAAAAGAGGGAAGTATATATGCTGAAGAAAGCAGAATCTCTTCCCAGGTGATTACCACCATGGCAGGGTGTGTTCAGAGGAGAATTTATAGTCTGACAGCTTTCCTTTCTTTATATGTAAGGATCATCAGGGGAACATGCTGAGGAACTCAGATCAAGGCAAGGCAGTTGGAACAGGACCTAACTCTGAGGTTCTGCCTGGTTACTGGATAAGCACTGATAGCAAAGCCCTGTGAAAGCAAGGAAAGGAAACCAAACATAGGGGAAGCTGAGAGCATCAAGTGGAGCAGAAAAGCAGAGTTAGGGCAGCTTGTATATGCTTAAAGTAGAAAGGATCAGTGCAGGCAAGAGGGGAGCAGAAAATCCATGACATCCTGATAGTGCTGCTGGAGAAAGGCATCCTTGGAAATTTTATACAGTAAAAATATTATTCAAGTTGTTTATAGACACAAAAGGAAACATTATTTTTACCTCTCTGCATCTTCATAATCATTGATAATTGGCTGCAATTTGGAATTATAAAACAGAGAAGAGAGAAAAGTGAAGTTTGGGTGTGCTTGAGGACACTTATTTTTAAAGTTGCTTGCTTAAAATCCTGTAGGAGTATTTGGAAATCATGTTTTTACATTTCCAGGAGTGGCTTTTTTATTTTTTTATTTTTTACCATGCATTTTAACAAGACATTCTAACAAAATCTACTTGGACAGCATGGGTGTACGATATGTTGTTTATCACCCTACATTACTAAGATGTGATATCAATAGCTTCAGGCCTAAAAGATGAGCATCTCCCAAAACAAAGGACAGCTCCCATTATTAGTAGATTTTGTAAAATATTCATGTTGGATGCTTACTTGAGCATCATAAAGACAGCTACAGTGCTAAGTAGGTTACAGCAGGGCAGCAGATATTCCTCTGATTTTTGTGTGCTGTAGAGCAATGGATGCAAGGATGGCATCCTTGCAATATAAGAACCTTAAGATAAATATTAATGAATTATTACTCATAAATATGTTTTTATTAAAGACATTGTATAACACTCATTAGTAATAATGAATTGATATTGCCTCAAGGAGCATACTTGCTTTGAAGAACTTCTCTGTGCTCCTCATTTAATAGAAGCATATTCTCCTGCAATAGGTAAAGATGTTTGGTGAACTGCAGGCTTTGCCCGTAGACATGGCACACAAAATTAATGTCAAAACTGATACAAAGATACAAAACTTGGTAATTCTCCATCCCAACTTTTTTCCTTAATTGTGATCAAAAATCAGATTATTAACTGTGCCCAACATGATTAAAGGAATTAATCTTTCCTTTCCGTATGCCAGGAGTCTTGCAGCTCAGGACTGACACAAGATCATGTCCTCAACTTCCATTCACTAATATCATCTGTGGAAGCATACTTCTACTTACTCTGATGTACTGGAGGCACACGATTTGTTGTATTTTTCTGAAATATCCTTGAGTTCTCATCAAGTTGTACCTCATGGAAAATTTGGTACAGGGAATGTAGAGCTGCCCCAACTCACAAGTGAGTCTGAGAAGTGCTCCCATATATAGTACTGAGACAGGACGAGGACCTCACTGAAGTACAAGGTCCTTCACACAAATGACCTATTCTGATTTGAAACAATTTAGGATCACACTCGGACTTTTTTCGATTTAAAGTATAAGGAAAAGAGCCCATCAAAGAATACAAACCATAGAACTGAAAATGGACATGCATTCTGTTGAGGGAAGAAAGGGCTTACACTTCATATTCTCATTATATACTCTCTATTTTCAATATGAGGAAAGCATCCTGAATAACCAGAAATATCTGCTTTTTTGAGAGTGTTTGTAATTGAGCATTTTGACATTGAGAACAACTGACGATTGTTGGCAGATTGTGTTACTTATTGTTTGAAAGTTTTTATCTGGAGGTTGGAATTTTGTAAGGGAAAATATGACAAAATACACATTGATAGAAAATTCGACTTTTTTTCCAAAATAAGATTTTAATTTTCACAATGAATTGCTGAATAGTTATTATCAAATTTATTTTGCAAAACTTATTCCATAATGAAATACTATCATGTGATAATACTTATGATAACATATATTGTGACAAATTTTGTGCATATTCTAAGCATCTCAGATTTTTTTAGTTCCTTTGAAAGTAGTTGTATTTACAAGTTCTGTATTACACAGTTAGAGGCAAAAACTTCCTAATTAAACCCCCCTTTTTTTTTTTTTCCCAAAAAAACTACTCATATACTTTTGACTTATTACACTGAATTGCCTGTGTGGTAGAATTGCAGTGATTATATCAACAGAAAAATTGCTCCATAACAATGCGTTTGGCACCTTATTGCATGTACTGAATTGTATAAGAAATGTTCAGATTGAAATAAAACCTCTCAAAGTATGACACATGTATCCTGAATTCTAAAAAGATCTCTAATAATTGCAGTATTTTCTCTTGTTGGTTAGAAAGACCAACAAAGAGAACAAAACAAAACAAAGAAAAAGAACAACAAAAAAACCCAAACAGCTACTGGAAGCTGTTCTGCATTTGTAGTTTAAATACATTTTTTTTCACAGGTTACCAATTCATTCTGTTTTTCAGAAGCTCCAATTCTTTAAACACTTAAACTGGTAACGTCAATAATTTCAGAATCAGGATTTTAAATGTTTTTGAAGGAGAATTAATGGTTGAGTCTGACCTGCAAGCAGAAATATGAGGGTGCAAAATCCAGGATCAAATACTTCATTCTTTTGTGATTGTAAATTGAATTTGGGTTCCACAAATGTGACTAAAAGTAAAGTCTCAGGTAGTTATTTTGGTTCAGTGAGTGCTATTAGACCATTTTTAAAGAGGAAAGTTGGAGAATTTTAAGTGTCTTTTTTTTTGACAAGGCTGAACAAAATAAAAATAATGCATAAGAATAGCTAAAATCACTTCTCGTAACTCCATTTGTAATGGAAATTCTTATAGCAAACCTTTCACAATAGATAAGAAATAAATTTTAGTACCATATTTTTACAGAATTTTCATAGATGTCACTATAGCTGTAATTGTTAAAAAGAACTACTATAGAAGAAAGAGCCCATCCAAAGCACAGTAACAGATTAACAAATACCTACATGATGAAAAAAAGAATCTGATGTGGCAAGCCTTCCCAAACCTGACTTGTATTTAAAAAAGAAGGAAGTACACTTCTCACACATTCAATCAAATGTCAGGCATCTATTCTCTATGGAGTTTGTTGCATGGGCTGCTTCTGCATTTTCAGCTTCTTAAAATTCAACTTGTTTTGCGTCTTTTAAGGAGGGTGGCTCTTTATTCATCAGTCAGCCTTCCTGATCTCCTTCACAGTTTTGGATTGTTGGTTTGTTTTTGGTTTGCTTTTTTTTCTTCTGTTTTTAATAAGCTTCTGCTAGTTCTGAGGCCTCTGGTCTTATGGACAAGAAAGTGTTGAAATAGTTCTGGAGTGTTTCTAAACTAGTTTCTCCAAACTTCAGTGAATCTCTACTGCTTTCGAGAAGAACAGTAATAGCACTCTCCTGCTTTCAGTCCCCAGTTACCCAGGTCTCAGACCTCTGACTCCAGAAGGCAGTGGCACGTCCCATTTTCCATCAGCATGGCCAGCACTGTTGGCATTTGGTTTAATTAATCCACCAACATGGTGTTGCATTTGTGTTATCAGCCTGGTGCAAACAGTCTCATCTGCACTTTGCTTTCACCCTGGAATGCAACCAGAATTTTCTTTTTTTTCCTTTTTTTTTTTTTTTTTTTTTTTAATTGAAAATGGCTAAAGGTTCTTCCTGACTATTTTTTTTTTATCTCATCAGCAATGCCACTGCTTTTATATTAATAACGGGCTTTGGGAAGTGTTTTGTCTGCACTGGCAGCAGACCTGCTATTTCTTACTCAGTTTGGTGTCTGCACTAACAGTACTTTTCTGAAGTGCAGAAGATGTCTGTAAAAATCAAATCCATTTCCCTGCTTAAAATCAGACACAGTGCAGCAACTCATTGCTGCTTCCAGCTAGCATTATGTTTTCCATCCTTTTGTTGAAGCTCTGCCTGCAGTGATTGTCGGCTATCAGCAAAGGTGAAGACCACTCACTCAAGAGGCAAGAATAATGTGCTTCATCAAAGACTCTGTTACACTTGTTTGGCTTGGATGTTTACTGATTTCTTGGGCAAGACCTTCAGCTCCCAACAATGTCCTGTGGTGCCACAACATCAGTGTAGATGGGAAACATCCTTGAAGGCAATGCTGTGGGAGAGTGGAGGAGGGAAGAGTGATTTGTCATTCCTTCCGAGGGCTTAACTTCTTCCTTTCAGATGGACAGTGCCAGTACTGCTTTCATGTACATGTCTCCACGTGGTCTGTACAGCTCCTGAGACAACACTCGAAATCCCTGACATTCCTAGACAGAATTCATGTCATATAATCACTTCTGTTGGAAAAGATCTATGAGATTCACTGAAGCATGGAGGTCCTGGCCAGCCATGTGTCCCTGGGGACAAGAAGTCAGTGTTAGCAGGTCCCCAAGTATCTCTAGACCTTCCCAACCCAGTGCTTGACCTGAGAAGCCATTGCCTGCCATGTCCCTCTCATCCCAGTCATGGACCTCTTCTCCCAGTCCTGTCTCTCCTGACCCCCCCAGCTGGCCAGGGGCTACATTTGTGTATGTACTTACTGCTCCAGGCAGTCAGCCAAGTGATAATCTGTACAGATAGTTTGTTTTTTATCCCCACCAGTCTTGTGTTTTCTTTCATGAGTCCTACATCACCTCTTGTGTTTCACCTTACTTGGCAAGACTGTTTCTCCCCATGAGATGTAACTCTCCCTGCAGGCCAGTTACGTAAGGTATTGCTGATTGGTGTTTATCCAGCTCTACATCTCCATCCCCCGTAGAGAGCACATTGTGTATCCTACTGGCAGCAAACAAAAGAGGCTTCCTATACAAAATACAGAAGCCCTGCTTCTGTGCTTGCATGTTCAGGCAAACACCCATCTGCCTTTTGGGACACAAAGGAAGAACACAATCCGTGCCCACTTTCCTGGTGACACGTAGCTCTGAATGGCAGAAAAAAGGAAAGAGTGCTCCTAATAAGGAGAAAAAAGCCTGCTACAGTTGTGTGCACCTTGTATACATATTTCCCACTTCATGCAGTCACACCATTTTAGATACAAACAGCTCTTGCAGCCAGCAGTGTCACAGTCGACTCAGAGGCAAACACATTTGTTTTACCTTTACAGCAGAGGGGCTCCCTCTTTCCCAGGAAGCTCCTTAGGTTTCAGCTGTGAAGCTGGAGTAACACTGTCTCTAAAAGGGGGAAAAACAGACAAAAAATCCCACCTCTCACAGCCCAGGTTCTGGCTGATAGGACTTGTTGACACTCCCCCTGTTGTGGGCAAGGTGTAGTTGTTCTTGTAGGGAAAAAAAAGTTCTTTTTCTCTTTGTGCCTGAATAATTTGTTTCTTCCCCTCTTCTGCCACACCTGTTCAAGCTGTATTCCACGTAGCTGCAGTTTGTTCCTTACAGGCTCCAACTCCAGTAATAGAGCTCAACCTGCAGCTATCAAACCCTGACCATTGGGTTGGCCTGGGCTGGAGGCTGTTCTGCAAGCTGCCATGACTCAGCTCTGGGGGCTACTTGTGAGGCCACCAGCCTCAGAGCAGCTTAGCTGTATCCTCTGGCTAAAGGCATCTCTGATGTCTGCCCCTGAATCAGCTTCTGGCTTATGAGTCTGACCTGATAAATCCTGGATAGAGAGTTTTCTGCTGCTTCCTTCAATTTATGGCCAGCAGCATAAATAAAGTGGTTTCTGAGGTTGGTGCAGGGGGTGATGGGAAGGGGAGAATTCTGAGTGGTATGGCAGCATGTGCTCAGTGTCATAGCAAGGGAAGGTCCAGTCCTGAGGCTGGCTGGCTGGTAGATTGCTTTGGGGGAGGGAAGAAAGAAATGGCCCAGGCTGGTTGGAGAGGGGCTTGTCTGTACTCAAATGGGATTCCTAAGTGAGCTGAAGCTGGTTTGTGCTTGGAAGAGTCTTAAGCACAGGGGGGAAGGCCAGAGCTGGCAAGGATGAGTGTAAAGGAAATAATTAATCTTTAATGAACGTGTGAGTGGGAGGCATAAGGGGATGGCTGAGGAGGGATGGAGCAATACCAGAGAGGGAGAGGTTGGGAACTGAATGAAATAGCAGAAGAGTTGCATGGTGTAAAAAGCAAAGCAAAACAAAACAAACAAAATCAAACCTTCCCTTGCTATTGCTGCAAATTGCTCCATTCTTTCCCTGCTCTTTCAAACTATAACACTCCCTGTATCAGCTCCTCACCTACCTTCCAGTTTCAACCCTGCAGCAATATTTCCCAGAATGTGAGGAGCAACCCTCCAGAGGAAGAAGGGAAGAGCCTATGGAAGGAATAAGAGATGCACAAAGTGCGTCTTGTATGAGTGGCTTCTGCTTCTCCATTCAGGCTCCTTGTCCCTGAAACCAGGTTCCTTGCAGGAAAAATTCCCAACCACTGCCTTTTATTTGTTAGCTAAATCTGAATGCTCAACAAATCGTATAGATGGTTTTAATATAGGCAGCTAGAGACCCTTATGGCCGGCCTAGCCACTACACCTACCCACAGCCTGTACTGTGCTGAAGACCATCTAACAATGAACTGCGAGTGCTGGGGGGTGTTGTGGTTCCTCAAGCATGGATCTGTCAGCAGGGTTTTGTCCCTCTCCGTTTGTAGTCCTCAGCAGCTCTGTGTCAGGACATCTTCTGAGGGTGACGTTGGTTGCCCCCCCCAAGTCTTGTTTTCAAATTGCAGTCCCCCCTCCAGGCCAAGTTACAAGCCCAGTCATTAGATCAATAATTTCTTCCTTTTCCTATCTTTACATTACAAATATCTTTCATGCGTCTTTACAAAGAGAGTGCAGGACTGCTACATTTCTGCACTGCACTGTGAAGCTGTCTTCCTCCCCTGAGAAAAGTGGGAGCTGTTAAACACATCAAAGGTATAAGTTCCCGTTACTGTCAGGAGTGAGATCTGTGTCCTTTTTCACTAGCACTTATTGCTTAAGACACAGAAAGAAATATGGTTTACATTTTTCCCAGTTGTCTCCTATATTTGTACAGTGTCAGATCTGATGGAGCTTTTAGTCGACCTGTTTTTCCACTTCTTTTTTACCCCCTCTTCTTTAAACTCTTCAGTCTTGATACTGTGAGACATTCAGAAGCTTCTGAGGGTCCACATCCTTCCAGGATCATCCTCTGCACCTACCTCTGCCCAAGCCCTACCAGGCTTCCTCAGCCCTTCCGTACATGGTGCATCTCCAGCCATAAAGCCACATGGTGGCATGGCTCGTTAAGAGCAGCAGGACCTGCAGATCAGGACCAGCAGCAGCCACTTCTGCTTCACCATGTATTGCAGAGGAAGATGTGATGCTTTGCACAACTGAAATCTGCAGGGTGGAGGAAAAAAAACCAACAAAATTTTGCAAAAGCACTGTTGGGAACAAACCCAGAATAGGAATCAACTAGCTCTATTCCATTGCAGACTTTCTTTTTTAAATACATGTAAAATTTCCACAGAACCGTGTGTGATCTCCCACCTGCTAATTACAGATTTCTTACGTGGGTGGGATGCAGATTTCAGTTATATCAGCGCTAATCTGAGCAACTGTATTGATGAGCTTACAGCAAAGGTTGATCTGCTTTCTTTTTCTTTTTTCCTGTCCAACTTAAATGTCTTTTTAGAGGGAAAATTTCTTTGCAGATTTAGGATCTTTTCAATGCTTTTGAGGGAATGCTGACTACCAGCTGCAGATAAATGAAATCCAGGAGCTGAACTGCAAAATGATCTGTCAGATTAGCAAAGAATGACATTTGCCTCTGACATTTGCCTCAAGTCACAGGTGAGCTGCTAACACAGTGAGAGCTTGAAGGTGTGAAGTGTGGTAACACCTCCAGGATCAGCTCACCCAAAGTTAGCCCTGATGTCCATCATCTGGTGGGTATCCTTCCATTTGACAGGGATGCACAGAGATAGGAGTTTATCATTGAGTGGCTGAAGGATGATTTAAACAAGTGAATTTTTAAAAGGTCTTGAATGTCTGTTTTATGACCTGATGTAGTTAACCACCCTGGCAGTGTAACTAGTGGATGCTTAAGCCATCCATGAGTTACTTTCATATTCAAGTTCAATTCGGTGATGAAATACAGTTTTCAAAATTATTAAATTGAAAAGCAGAAGGTATTTTTCTTGGTAAAATATGATTTATTCATATTTTTGTCAGCTGATCCTGTATTTCACTGAACCATATTGTCATCTGAAATAACTGGCCAGAACAACTATCTTCTGTTTTCATCTCCTCTTGCATTTTTATGCAAAGGGATTCAAAGGACATCACTAGTTATTTGTAATAACCTGTCTGTGAATTAATTCTTTAGAAAGAGATCTTGTCATCTTTTTTGTACAGCTTGAGACAGAATCGAATTTTTGGTTTAGAAGAGTATTTGTGCCTATCTAAACTCCATGACTCAGTGGGTGGTAAGACCCCACCATAGTCATGGAAAGCTTGGATATAGATCAGGACTCCAGGTCCATCTATAACAAGCTGCCCAGAGAAGCTGTGGTGCCCCATCCCTGGAGGTGCTCAAGGCCAGGTTGGATGTGGCCCTGGGCAGCTGAGCTGGTGGGGGGCAGCCCTGCCCACAGCAGGGGGTTGAAAACAGATGATCTTTGAGGTCCCTTCCAACCCAAACCATTCCACGATTCTATGATTCTGTAGCAATGCTTATTTATTCTGGTAACCTAATATGAGGACCATAGGCTTTCTCCCTTCCATTAGCATCAGACACTAACAGCTGGACACCTCCAACTTATGTTTAGGTATCTGAGACATCCTCCTTCCTATGTGCCTTGCATTTGCAGAAATACATATTCAATTTTCTGGTCTTGTTCATGGGTAGTACCACTTTCTTTAGGTATCTCAGTACCCAGAGATAAACTCAGGATCGCACACACAAAACAAAACAAAACAAAACAAAAAAGAAATATCTGATTTTCTATGTACAACAGGCTATATTTTCTTGAATTTCTTTGTGCAGAAACTAAATAACAGTTTCAAAAAGAAGGTGTGGGTAGAGATATTCTCCAAGCTCTGGAACAAGGGCTGTGAGATGTCCCCTGCAAGCAGCTGCAAGGGTCGTGATAAACCTGAGAGGTGGCAAGAACACCTCTTTGGTGTGACAGAGGGAGGGATGTTGTCAGAGTGCAGTTGCCAGGGTGACACTGAACATGGAGCTTAGCCTATCAAGAGAGATTCTTGTGGGTTCGATGCCATGGGAGAGGCATATAGTGGTAACTAATGTGCTGCTATTGCATTTGGGAGAGCCCAGATATCAAGCAGAATTGTTTGGGATCCTTCATATGGAAACCTGCATTTTGGATTTGGAAAGTAACTAGTAGAAAAGCTCTTGTCCTCTCCTGCCACCCAGCACCCACGTGCATCCCACACATCCTTGTGGTCTCTGAGCAACAGAAACATTTGTGTTCAAATGTAAAAATGTGTTTCAAGCTTTAAATCTGTGGAAACATTTGGTTAATCATGTGCAATCTTCAGCAATTTATTTTAAATATATCCCATGAAGATTTTCTTTGGAGTCTTTCACTCGGACTGACATAGTACCAAGCCTTTTAATACTTTGACTAAAACTAGAAGGACAGCCTTTTCCTTGTTTTCTTTTTTTTTTTACAGAAAAATCTTGAGGTATGTTTTCTTCTTGAAAGTTATTCCTTGGCTTTTAAATCTGCATTTGTTGAAATTCCTTAGAAAAGAGGCTGCCCTGCTTGCGAGGTGATTTGTGCTGAGAAGAATGTTAAAGAATTACAGATGACTGCTGGTAACATACCTGCATAACATTACAATCAGGTTAATTGCTTACATTTCACTGGATGTTATGGACTGCTGCAGAGCTTAGGGCTTCAGCAGATACTGGTACAGCAGGAGGGGGGTTTATTGATAGTTAAATAGCAGTAGAAGTTGTCTGTGCTCAGGAGGGACCTCTTTGAGGGAGGACAGAACATTTCTCAAAGCTTCATATTTTCCCAAAGGGATTTTTCTAGCAGAACATGCCTGCTGTTCAAAGGAAATATTCACTGTATGAGCAAATGAATGAAAAAGTTTAGTTTACAATAGACACCCTATTAAACTTTAAGGGGGCTGAAGCCAAAGAGCCCAGCTCCATGTGTTTTTGGAAAGCTAATAAAAACCAGAAAATTATCTGTAGTTCTTTGCAAGGCAACATACGTATAGCTGGCTGCTGCAAAACCTGCATAGGGGAGAAGGATGGAGGCACTGAAAGCACATAAGCAGCAAGTGATACAGCAAAAATCCATAATAGTGAATCTTTGCAGATTTAATTGACAAATCTAAATGCCAGTTTGCAATACTGTCTCTCTCTCTCCCACTCATTTTCTTTTCAAGTGAGATTTCAAGCGGTTCGCAAATCAGGGGATGGGAGTTCTGTGTATGTGTGTAGAGAGGAGGTTGGTGCTATCAGAGCTCTTTGTGATCAGTGGGTTCAGGGTCAGGTGGTAGCCTCCTGCTTCTAGCCTGGTGTGGCCATTTGGTGGGGAAGGGAGTCTGTTCCTCAGGTCGCATTTCCATTTCTCCCAACAAACCCACCAGCTTTGTGGTGGGTGCTTGGGGAAAACAGGGAGTATGCCCTCAGCTGGACTGAAGGGGCTGTTTTGGAGCTTCCTCTCAGCCTTCATGTCTGCTCAAATTTGCATATGAAGAAAGGTGACTTTTACTTTCTTTGCCTGATTTGTCAGCACCATAGATATTCCAATAATGAAGACTCATGTTAATTACACAAGACATGTTGACTGGTTTACTGTACCGTAATTGCTGCTCTTGCAGGACAGCCACCCACTCAACTGTGAGTAGAGGCTCCAGGCTTCTCTCAAAACATCTAAGTTTATCTAAAGATTTAGCATCTGATTTTTGCAGTATTTCTTAGTGCAGATCAAGAGGGATCAGGTCAGCTTTCCCTGCCCTGCCCCAAACTCATCCTGATTCTGTTAGGGACTGCAGAAAACAGTAAAGAAACCCATGAATACAAAATTGAAGATTGCAATCAGGAAGGGGTCAGCTCTCCTAATGAGGCTTAATTTAACCAGTGATATAAGGCTGATAAAACTAGAGCAAATAGGTCAGCTAAAAATCCTGGTACTACAAATGCCTACTGTAATTTTTCCCTTCCAAAATGGATTTCCTTCCAAAAAGGCTGGTTCAGCAATGGTCCTCTGAAGCCCTGCAGCTAATTTGTGAGCAGTGGATGACAGTTAGGGCTGAAGACAAGTTATTTGACAGATCCACAGTAAGATGGACTCACATATCAGAGTTTAATGAGGAAACACCTGAACTGGCTCAGCAATCAGCAGGGTCAGTACCCTTACCTGCTCCAACACTCAGAAGCTGGTTAACCCTTCCTTGGTGCCGTGATCACATGATTTCCTTAAACTTGAAGTTAGTCAGGAGAAGGGATGTTGTCTGGTCCCAGTGAGTTTTTTGTCTGACGCCACCTCCTTCCTTAAGTAAAAGCACTTGCACAATGAAGTGAAGCAGGGCACTGGGCAGATATAAAATGAAGCGTCCGTTTGGGTTCCTCTTGAATTGGTCGCTTCTCCAAGTGTTTTCACACATGGATGCATGTCAACTCAAAAAAAAGGAGAGTGTGAATGAGGAAGAGTTGCTGGGGAATGGTAGAGCCGCTTCATTAATGACAGTGCTAACCTTAGGTAGAAGGCAATACTGAAATTGTGAGAAAGGTCTTCTCACATCAGCCCCAGTGCTGTAAAGCATGGTGATGTACAGACATAGCTGTACGCTTTCCAAGATGTGATCCTGGCAACTGCACATGGATGTGCATTATATCTCTCTTGGAGAAAGATCTACGCACCAGATCACTTAAAGCTCTGTTACTGCTTCAAAATTAATGGCCACTCTTGAGTCTGATCTCAGGTAAAGCTGAGTTATAAGCTCATGTGAATTGTTCTCTTGACATGTTTACATGACGTAGAGCTGTTTATGCACAGGTTTTTATACAATGTAAGGATTGTATTAAAGGAAAGATTTTCTCTGAGTTCAGATACCTCTTTCCAAGTACCTAGAGAGTCTGCATCATCACAGAGTATAGCCGAGGATGAGATATCATACTAATTATTAAATATATGAGCCAATAAAAACTTCATCAGACCATCCCCAATAAATAATTGTATTGTTAAGATAGAGAAGACAAATAAGGGCTTGATTAAAGGAAGAGATACATTTCCTCACCAATTAAGGAATCCTTCAGGGCAAAGGAAAAAATCTGAATAAATCTCCAAAGATGGATCTCAGCTATGCATGAACAACGAAGTCCCCCAAAAACAAGAATTATGTAGTGCAGATAGGATGAAAACTCATCAGTTTTCATAAAAGATGTCTTCATCTAGAAAGACCAGGAAATAAAAGCCTTTAAAACCTAGATCTGTGCCTGTGCTTTTCGGTGTCTTTGTGTCATGGGTCTGCCTAAGCTTTGATACTTTCCTTCAGCACTTTATAAATATTTCGTCAGCATTGCGTTGCTCCAATATATCCAATGATAATGAAGTTGGCCTTCTTTAAGCTGGGTGCTCTGTCTCTTTCAGGAAGAAAGGTCTCCCATAGACCCCTCTTGCAAGAAAGCTTGTCTAGTAGACAGCAAAGGGGTGGGCAAGATCTCAGCAGGTTCCAAAGGATGATTTAATGTGCAGCCTCCACATGCCAAGATGCCCAGTGGTTATGTCCTGGCAAGTTGTGTGCCAGCACTGGCTTAGATGCTGAATCAGCAGCTAACACAGTGTAAGAGAAATGCCCTTCTCATCAGGTATCACCAAAACAGGGAGCTTACCAATCGAAGATGTAAGAAAAGACAATGCCTTTGAAAAGGAGAACCTGACCCAAGCCATACTACATGTTGGATGAGAAGACAAAAGGATCTCCTAGTTATTTTATCAGGTTAATTCCCTCCAGGAGGCTACAGACTAAAGTGTGCAGCAGTAGCAACAGATGCTTAGATACCATGGTGATGGGTGCTATAGAAAACCTTGCATAGCTATGGAAACAACAGTTGAATTTATCCATCAGAACTGAATCTCTGGCAGCCCATGTCTATCCTGCATGTTCTGGAAGATCATGAAAAAAGTACTTGTACACAGGATTATATTTCACAGCTTTCTTTTTACTTGGCGATACACACTTATCTCTATTTGATAATAATAATTGTACATGTATTTTTAGACTAACATTATGTGATGGTAATTCTACTCTTGTCCAATGTAATACAGGCTGGAAAGAAACCTTTACAAAGAAGAACTGAGGAAATCAAATTAGATTTAACCTGGTGGCAGATGGGCAGAATTCATCTCTGAGTTTAAATAAACACTATTTTCATTAAAAATTAATATTAAAAAAAAAATACAACAATAACCAAACATGCCTGGGTTATTCAGTCCTCACTTTTCATGTTCAAAGAGTCTTCTAAATTGTCTGATTTTTCTGTGCTGAGTGTAAGAACATAATATGCACTATATCTGTCATGTCTTTGTAACCCAGGGGAATGAGAACAAGACTAAGAGCAAGGCATTTGGAGCCCCCCTCATGGATCTGATAATGGATGTATCATCAGGGGCAACTGACATTCCTTCTCTGCTCTGCTTTCTCATTGCCAAAATTAAAGGGATAACAAGAAGCTGAAGATACCTGCGTTAGAAGAAAAGTTGAATGGAGGTGATAAAATTACTTTTCACCAGCAGTAACTAGCTGCACTCAAAGCTACGAGTAGATCTGAAACAAAGACTGTTAGTACCACAGCACCTCTTGCTTTAACCTGTCCTATTTTCACACAGGCCAGCAGGTCAGGCTGCATTCCCAGGGAGTCACAAAGACTGAGCTGGTGGCAGCATCCTTTTGGCTGGACAAACATGCTCCAAAAACACCAAGTCCACCAGCAGAGGAAAGCATGACTGACCATGCTGGTTCCAAGTGAAATCTGTGGTTAACTTTCTGTGGATTTGGGCAGATCCTTTTCTGACCTGTAGGATTTTGGGGTTAGCAGAGTGTCACCAGAAAATACTTTTCCCTCTCTTCTTCTTGTGCCATCAGTTCTGAAGCTCACCTCAGAGGCAGAGCCATTTGAAGTGGAAACCTTAGGCAACAGCAGAGAAACACACAGAGGTGTTGGCTCTTTGTATAGGTGCTCCAAAAACGCAGTGAGAATTTCTACATGCCTTTGTTAACTATTTATCTGGAAATTAACTTTGATCTGAAGTTCAGTAAATATGTATATATTTTAAAAGAAATCTGGAACAGGTAACAAGAATTACAAAGGTTTACAAAGACGTGGATAACAGACAAATAAAAGGAAATTGCATTTCATTTTCTTCCAAGGAGATCAAACTCACGGGGCCTTCTTGGCAAAACATACTAACCTTTATTTGCACTGCGTTCCTCTGGTGCCTCCTACAGTTTTCTTTCAAATTTAAACCTTCTTGCCCCCTCCCCACAGGCTGTTAATCCCTAGGTTAATTTAAGAGGTGGTTTCAACACCTTCTCTCAGAGAATTGACAGCTCTCTTTTCTCCATAAATGGCATTAGCACTTCAGTTCAGCTAGAGTTCTCTGATGGAGTTGGCTGGACAATTAGCAAAACATCCATAAGGCAAGGAGCAGAGATTCTCCTTCCTCCATCTTGCCAACTTCTGACAAACCAGCAGGTCTCATCAGGAGGCTGCTTGGTACTTAAAGTTCATTACCTCTCAACTTGAAAATGGAAGCATCTCTTGCTACAGGAATGTGAGAGAGATTCACAGGAATCTTGTTTCTGGCTTCTGACTGAGACCAAGTGTAGCAATAATGGGGTTGAGCCCACTGCACTTCAACCCCTGGCTTCAAAGGATGCTATGACAATGAGAAGGGCAGAAAAAGAGACAGAGTTCTAACTCTTTCTTTATATTTTTGTTTGAAAAATGATCATCATCCAAGTCAGTTCCTGAGGGTGAGGAGTAATATATTTCTTTTGATAAACTCTGAGGTTACTGCTTCCAAACTCAGCCCCTAATAGCAATTTAACTCAGAATCTACCATGGCTTCTGACAGAGGTAGAAAAAAATACTAAAATTAAATGGCACAGCTACCTATTCATCTTTGTTGGGGAAAATCTTCAGTTATAGGCTGGAGCTCTGGAGATCATGTGTCTTTCACAGCTTGAAACCCTGGCAAAAAGGAACTTGAGGAATTTCAGCTATTCCACATGACACTAGGCTTGCCTTGTTACTTCCTTCAGAGTAACCTGCTCTCTGAAAGAAAAGCTTGAAGTAGCGTGGCATTTGCACAGAGAGGACTTTTTGCAGCTGAGAGTTGCTCCTTGCTCACAGCACAATGCACAGTGCCTTTTTCCAGCCAAGCAGGACAGCACACAGTCTGCAGGAGAAAAGGAATTTCCTAGCATGACAGTTTTTGCTGGGAAAACAACATACCCACGATCTTCCCTACTTTTATTCTCTTCACAGATACATCTGCCTCCACCATAGTGGCTACTCTGGTCCAAATCCAAAAGGCTTGGCTGCAACGTGGACAGAAAATGTATCACAGCTTGAAGCATTTCGTTTTGCTGCTTCCCCCCACACACACCAGAGACCCATCCGAGAGGGAGTGCAGCCAGAGGTGAGAAGGCCCTGGCTCAGGGCCTGTGGCTGTTTTCTCCTGGAAAGTTCAGAAATTCACCTGCCAAACAGCAGTCGAGGAAGATGCCCATTGGGAGCTGCCTGCTGGGCCATGTGGATGTGGCCATGCCATAGGCCCAAGCCAGCTCAGTGTGGAGGCTCACACCTGTCTCTGCACAGTGCAGCCAGATGCCATCTCAAAGCTGCCAATATGGGCAAATCCACACTTATCCTTCTCTCCTTGACGTTTCCAACATGGGATTGATGGAGACAAAGGGCTTGGTGGCAGTGGGGACATGGCATTCCAATGGACACAGGTTGATTTTTGTTCAGGTCCCACCCACAGGCTGCTTCTTTCCAGCTCAGCCATCCCAGTCTGGCTTTCTGGACTGGAAAGGTTAAAGTCAGGCTGGTCAAGGCTCTAAGCAACCTGATGTAGCTGTAGGTGTCCCTGTTCATTGCAAGGGAGCTGGACTAGATGGCATTTAAAGGTCTCTTCCACCTCATGTGATTCTATGACATATTCTCTTTGGTGATTTCAGTAATCCATGGAGGACCTCAGAGAGACCAGAACCTGTAGGCTGACATGAGAATTTCTGCACCCTTCTCTCTGCAGCACCTCACTTTTTCAGTCAGTGGCTGAGTACTCACACAAGCTGTGAGGCACTATGTTCTTTCTCATGGCAGTTTTCAAAACACAGTGGTGGGATTTTCAGCTGAAAATGGCCTTTCCTCCTTCTCCTTAAGGTTTTCTTTGTCTTCATGGAAAGATATTCTATTGTCAGTCCCATCTCTGGAGGAATGGAGATACTTATTTTATCAAGGTGTAAAACAAGAGCTGTTGAGGTTTTATTGGATTCTTTACCCAGCACACAATAATTCATCTTGGATATGGCTGTTATCAGAGCTGAGCTGTTCCCTATGTCTAGGAAGGCGCCTGGGTAAATATAACACAGCAGAAAAACAAGCTCTCAGGTAAGAAAGAGATGCTTGACCCCAGGGTAGGCTGGTTCAAGGATTCTAAAACTAGAAAAGCTTCATCCTCAGTCTTTGCCCTTCCCTTCTTCTTCCAAACACCCAGAAGGATTTCTCAGCCTTCTGGTTTTCAAATGGAAGGCGCATGTCCAAAAACACATGTCCAGGTGTAAGACGAGTAAAGTTTCATATGGAGGCGACTTCATATGGACATGATCATCTCAGCTTTTGTTATCTAGGTTCCCTCTAAGCCAGTGGAGGCTCCTCCAGAGAGCAAAGGAAACACAATCCAGCCCTGATGCATAGGTTACGTGGGGCTCAGAGATGTTTCCCCCAAACCATCAAAGATATACGGGGCTGAACATGGAGTTTTTCTGTGATACTCATCAGTACAGCACAGAGAGCTTTTCTTCCTTTTTCTTCCCACTAGTTCCTCTGTTATACATAAGCCAAGTGAATTCCTGTATGACCTGATGATTTGAACTAATTTTGAAAACTACACTTTTAATGATGCTCCTTCAGTCACAGGCCTTTGTGTTTTAGGAAATGTCATTTGCTTCAGTTTTGCCACATTCACCTGTTGTTACCTAAAATACTGAATTTTTTTTTCTTTTTTCTTTTTTTTTTTTTTTTTTTTTTTTTTTTAGTAAGAGGAACAAAAAGTTATATTGTGTCAAGGTTTTGAGAAGGTAAGGTCCATAACTAGGACTAGATTTTTAGGGGTAACTAAGTCTTGCTTTGCTCTGTGTTACAAAGCTTCAGAGATCTAGTCACTTTCCAAAAGTGGTACACATCTGCAGCAACAATCTCAGGGAAAATCACTTCTGCTTTCCACAGTTGAGTTGAGCATTTCTGAGCTATTTCTAGAATCCTGGGTTTTAATTCATCAGGACAAGCAATTACATACTTATCTCCAAGTGAGGTGCAGGCCATCTGAGGCCAGTGAAACTAAATGCCTACTTTGGTTCTTTGCTGAGCCAATGTCAGGGCACAACTATAGCTCCCATGCCAACAGTCAAAGCAACCGTGGCCTGACTGTCTCAGGTAACAATTATCTAGAAGTGCCTTCTAGTCTGCTGTACGAAAAAATTTAGCAGTAAAACGATTCTCTCCTTTAAAAAGAGCCAACATACAAAATACACATTTTTTAAAGAATGCTGGATAACCCTGTGAGCCTCTTATAGTCAAATTTCCTCCTCTTGCACTGTTTAGAGTCTTAATTGCCTCTTTGGGGAGGTTCTAGTAGCTGCAGGAAAATACAGTCAAAATTTAGCAATTTGGCACACGTGACTGCTCCAAATATGGGAGCAATTAGCAAAGCGCGATATGGTGAATGGAGCATAAGCATTGGCTTCTGAACAGCATTCAGACAAGAAATCTAAACCAGAGAGCAGAGCAGACGGAAATCCAAACAAGCCTTCCCAGAAATAAAATGTATCTGCTATACTTAGACGATGAGAATTTCACATGAGAAGAGTCACCATGGCGTTCCAAAACCTCGCTGACTGAACAGGCTGTGGCATGCAGTAGAAGGTCACAAAAAAGCTTCTGAGAAAGAAAGTATCCTAAATGTTCAGCATAAGTATCTTTCAAGACTTCCGGGCAAATTAAAAAAGCCCAGATAGGGTAAGGAGCGCACAGCTCTCAGTAGAACAAATTGTGTTCTGGGCATAAGTTATTTAAGATTGAAAAGATTTGGGTATATCTAGAGGATCTAATTTCCTAGGTCATCTTTGCTATATTGTGCAGAGAGTGTTGTCTTCAGCAACCTGCAGGAAGGCCATGAAGTGTGGATGACAGTTTGAAGACTGCAGCTAAAGAAGAAAAGAGGAAGAGTGAAAATCGGGAAGATATGAAAAGAGCTGGTACAAATAGAGGATAAACTTGGCAGCCAGAAAGGCAAGAGAAGATACAAACAGCTGATCAATGAGTTAGCAAGGGATAAGTAATCAGTGAGAAAACTGGAGGGCAATGAAATTAAATAATTAATTACGCAATGGAGCAAACAAACAGTAAATCAATTAAATGCACGGGGATTTACCAGATACACTGATTAGTTTAGGCAGAACATGGTTAGTGAAACTATTTATTCTTTGGTATTTCAATTATTCATGGTATCTCCGGACATGGAGATCACTGCCTGTTTAAATGCAAGATCTGACCATGTGCCTTTAAAAAGGATTTATCTTGGTAGTGCAAGTGAGAGGGGCAGACACTGATGGAAAAGCATTAGGGATCACAACTGCTCTGAATGAGATGCCTTAAGAGAAGATGTTACAAAAAGATAACACGTACAGTGTTGCTTCCTTTCTTTTTCTTTTTTTTTTTTTTCTTTTTTTTTTCTTTTTGAATTCTTGGTTTGTGTTATTACAGCTGAGAATGGGAGAATGGGAGTTGGCAATGTTAGGCTTTTGCTACAGGAGACAGCGGAGGATCTGCTGTGTCAGAAGCAAGGTAATTCAAACACATACAATTTCTTTTTCTTTGATTAAAATTCTGGAGGAAGCCAGAACTTTTGAAAATAAATGGTTAACAAAGCTCCAATAATTTCTACATAAAATATTTCCTATTCTTATAAGCACTGATATCCTCTCCTGTGACAGTGACAGGGCCCGAGGGAACAGCACGGAGCTGCGTCAGTGGAGGGCAGCTGGGGGTCAGGGAAAGGGGCTGCACCACAGGGCGGTGGGCAGGGAACGGGCTGCACAGGGCTGTGGGCACGGCCCCAAATGCCAGAGTTCAAGGAGTGTCTGGACAGTGCTCTCATACAGAGTCTAATTTTTCACTGGTCCTGTGAGGAGTCAGGAGCTGGACTTGATGGTCCTTTTATGGGTCCTTTCCAACTTGAGATACTTCATGATGATTCTATAGAAAAAATCTTTCTTAATAAACCCACTTTGGGGTTTCTCTATTGTACCTCTCTATTATATAGTACCTTCTCTATTGTCTGTAGTCTTTTGGGTTAGGCTGTAACTTCACTTTTCAAGCATGGCAATGTCCTCCTCTGATCCGATCCACTTTCATTGCCCGCTTTTTAAATACTGGGGCTTTCTATTTATTTTTAGAATTTTAATTCTGTGAATATTTTCTTATTTCCTCTCTGTGAGGCTATGATCTTAGGTGTGATGACATTAAACTGAAGTGATTCCTTTTCTCTCATTAAATATTCTTGATGATCATAGTCTATTATCATTCTTGAAAACATTTTTATGAGCTATGAAAATTTCATTTGCGTGAAGATCCAATGGCAGACACTGAATACTTTGAGGACTTAACCAGGTGCTGATCATGGTATTTAATGGTGGTTTACAGAGCTAAAAGTTAAGGTTTGAGTTAACTTGTTTGAGTTTGGAAAGTATTAACAAATGTACAATTGCATGGATCACTCATTCATTCTAGTCACCTGAGCATAGAAGTCTTCCTCACCTAATACTTCATTGCTGCAGAGAACGCATTTATCATTAAATTCGAAAGCTACAGCAGGACAGCGGCTTAAATAAACCACTGGTATGAACAAATCCAACTGGCAACTTCAAACTAAACACCAAGAATCATAAAAAGCCATTTGTCAGAGCTGGAAGGAGCAGTTTGATTAAGTCATCGCTTCAGCCCAGACATGTTGGGCCTTATCCTCCTCTCCCAGATGACTCATGCGAAGCGTGGGCAAGTGCGCTGCTGCAAGACTGGTGGGGTGGCACTTGGACTCTGGAGCTCTAATTATGCCTGTCTGACACCACAGAGCTAAAATGTGTAGCTAAACAGATTTATGGTGCTACACTCATCTGAGGTGAATGGCTGCTCCTACTCATGGTTTGGGATCAATAAACTAAAGCAGAGAGAATTTTAGAGGCCAACATTGCTCCAGTGCCTAAGCTACTAGTGAGATGGAAAACAAGAGATGGACCCTTTCTAAATTGTGTTTTTCTTATACCAGTTGCAGGGAGTTGCCAGTGTGGGTCATATGTGAAGTACTGCAGTTGGAAACTCCGTGGCCATCAAATTTTACAGCCCTAGTCTTTGCTCTCTGATTCTTGTCCCCACCTCCCATCCTCTCCTGGCTCACAGCAGGGCAGGGCCAGGCAACTCTAAGAGCTCACGCCTCCTGTCTGCATCTCCCTCGCCCCTTGGCTCCATTAGAGGAGAGAAGGTATGACAGCTGCATTAGGTATGCTAACTATGTGCTCCTGTGAGCAGGCTGACAGCCGCCTCCCTCTCCTCAAAGGCATTTCTTAAAGACCGTGGCAAAGGAGGATGACCAGTGTACCAATCCTTTCCATCCCTATCTTCTTTGCCTGGCTGGAGAAAGCTGCATTGCTGTTCAGTAGGAGCAGCATGACCAGGAAGTGCAGGAAAATGAGTGGTTTTGGGTTTTCTTTGTTTGTTTGTTTTTTAAGTCTGAAATGCATTATTGCAATACTATTAACTTCTCTGAAACATGTCAGTGTGAAAATTTAGCATGGCATTACTTTGAGTGCTAGTGAGAAAAGAGTTAGACACTGGGCTGTTCCACATTAGTGAAAGCCACATGATTCACTTTGTTCTTAAGCTGATATTATTGCAGTTACAACAGACAATTTGCAAATGCCTTGCTGTTTTATAAAAGCCAATGTACTTGGATTCACAGCAGGCACTAATATTGTGTGCATCTGCTGAGCTGTGCACGGCATCAACCTGTTTTTAATTATACCTGAATGTCAGACTCAAAATGTGTCTGCAAACGGGAAAGATGAAAAGTAGGCAGAACAGGATGTTATGTATTCCCCATCACCTTCCACTGGCTGGCCGCCCACAG
Source organism: Centrocercus urophasianus (assembly GCF_019232065.1). Taxonomy (NCBI): domain Eukaryota; kingdom Metazoa; phylum Chordata; class Aves; order Galliformes; family Phasianidae; genus Centrocercus; species Centrocercus urophasianus. The sequence continues at coordinate 34,284,873 of NW_024884364.1, read as the reverse complement.
AAGCAAGAAGAAATTCCCTTCTTCCATAGTGAAAATGTAAAGATTTACTAAGCTCAGCGCTGCCAACAATAAGGTGTAATCATTACTATACGGAAGCACACACATGTTAACAGGGGCGAGCAAGGAGCTCTGAATATCTTTCTACACCTTCTTCATCACTGATCAGCAAGAGGCCACAAGTTAACTCTTGCTTTGTTATATTTTATTTGCATTGAAATGTGTGAGTTGGATGACTCAATATCCTAACTTCACCATAAAATAAGATATGTGGAAGTGTATGTGGAAGAGAGCAGGTGTTTTTTGTTTTTTTTTTTTTTAATACAGGAATAATAAAGACAAAGTTGAACAATGCTCCTGTCTTTCATTATTTCAACCAAGAAAAAATAAAATTACACAGTTACACAAATATGACAATTCAAACTACAGCTAGGCATGTCCATGAGGCTTGAAATTCTGGACAGTGGTTCACAGGTTCCTTGAAAGTTAGAAGAAATGTTTTTCCACAGTATGTTCTGGTGGATGAAAAGTACTAAGGAGTTGGTAGCTGTACCTTTAAGCCTTTCCTTTAACTTATTTCTGTCATTTGAATTTGTGTCTTTTTCTAATTGCATTAACAATTGTGTACTGAAAAAACTGTGGAATGTGCCAGGAATCTGTGTGTGTAGTCAGCATACAACATAAGAATAGGGGCATGCCTGCCCAGAGAGAACAAAAAAAGAATCCATGAGCCCATTCTACTTTACTCTAGGTAAAATCTGTTGAAACGTTTAGATTCTCAGTATTTTATGGAGTTGTATTTCTATCACATTTTGCAGATTTTCTGAGTCTTTCAGCAGAACCTGGGTGAATTAACCAGTGATAACTTGTGAAATCAGCTCTCCTGGCAGGAATTTGTGCACAGGCTGCCCTGAGCCCCTGGCACAGGTGACCCGTCCTGGTGACCTGTGCAGGTCAGTGCAGGACAGCAGCCCAAGGCTGGGGGCACTCCCTGGCCTTTGCTGGAGCTCAGGGGGGTGAAGGGATGAGGGCCAGCACACCTCACTGCTTAATATTTCTGTCCAAGCTTTAATGAGTTTAGTCAGAGGCCTAGGAGACTGTGGTGCTGAATTCCTGCTTTCCTCAGCTGGGCGCTGATCCAGCAGAAGCTGTGGTTGTAGCTGCCCTGGCACTATCTTTGCTCTCCTGGATTGTGATATAAAAAACGCAAAAAAGACTCTTGTGAAGTAGACTGAAGGGCCATTTGGTACAGTTCAGCCTTGAAGGTAAGCAAAATAAACCAGAAATGAGGTTGAGTTGGCTGTAGATGTCCCTGTTCATTGTGGGGAGTTGGACTAAACGACCTTTAAGAGACCCTTCCAACTCAAATGATTCTATGATTCTAGGACTCTTGAATGTCCTCAAGACTTATTTCCTTTGTAGCCCTTCGATCCAAATATTCCCTGAACTTTTTGCATGCCCGTTAAATTTAAGCCATCAGCAGTAATTTCAGTTTTATGGTGACCAGGTACTATCTTGCCCCTTTGAGTCAAGCCCTGCCACTCTCCAGTTATGAGCCCCTAACAGTACAGAGGTGGCACCTTTAACTCTGTCAATGTATGCAGTGCGTTTGCTTCTGAAGGTTAAAAGTACATCGCTGTTTTTTGAATTTCATCCGATTTACATACTTGATTTGTCAGTGGATATGTCCTATGTAACACTTCTTTTTTCCCAGTTAAACGAGCTCTTTCATACAGCCCTTTCTTTGTCACCTGAATACATTTTAGTGCACTTTTGTTCAGGCAGTGGGAATCCAGACAAACTAGAGTTAATTCCCCATGATGTTTTCCAGCTGACAGGCCTAATTGATTTGATTTCCACTCTTTTCACAAGTGACCCCCCTCAACCCGTCATCACCACTTCTTTTTGATACTTGAGCTTTACTTTCTGCTCTCACGTTCCACTTCAACAAGTAATAAAGAGCTGATTAGGAAGGAAGAACCTCATTACTTGTTTTCTAAAATATGCTCCATGCGCAGCATATTCGTCAGGTCATGGCTGTGTCTTCTTAATCAATAAAAACATGTGCTTCTATTAGGTTACCAGTGCCTTTTATCATCAGAATGAAGTTAGGAACCTATTACTTTGTGTTCTGCTACCCACGCTCCAGCAAGGCTAGACAGAGATAAAAGACAGCTGAGTAATATTTTCCTGAGGTCCCTGATGATGCACACAGATGGTCTGTAACAAATGAAATATGCAAGGTGACGGCTGGAGTTCTCCTCACACCAAGTTCAACTTTTATGGCTTACAGAGCGTTTCATGGCACAGCTTTGTCGTCGAGAAGGATTTATTATTGGCAAAAGGATTTGTGAAACTTCACCTATCAGAGCTATTAATGGTTGTAATTGGAAGGAGCTTAGTAGTCTCGCTGTACTTCTCCCTTCATTCATAATAAAAACCAACAGAACAGTTGGAAAAATGATATATTAAAAAGGGCAAGAAGGCCATGTGTGACTTGAAAAAGTCTTCAAAGAGAAACTGGGGATTTCGGTTATCAGCAGGAAATGAGTGACAGGACTGAAGAATCCCATTAAGGCTTTTAGCATATGTAAAAACAAACAAACAAACAAAATCCAAACACTTATTAAGTCAAGTGAAAGATTACATGTTGATAGCACAGGGAAAAAAAAAAAAAAAGCTTTTGGAGCAAAGTAAACACAGCTCTCTTTACACTTCCAGAAAGAAATGAGTATATTTGTTTTGGCCTATTAATGTGTCGTCTCTGAGACAGCCTTATCAGATCACAGTCCAGCTGGTGACTGTATCCATCAAATTCACTTTTGCTAATGTATTAAATAATCTGGTCATAATGCCTGGCTGTGGATCATTGTCTAGTGAGCAGGAATTCATCCAATTTGAAATGAGCATAGGTTTGAACACAAAAATCCTAGCCTTCCTAACCCTTGGTGTCTCAGCCTGGTGATGAAAGATGTTCCGACAATCCAAATATCTTCTGCAAGAAGATACAGAGTCAAAAAGTAACTCAGATTCACTCTGTATTGATGAAGCAGATGGTCATAAGTGCTTACATTGCCACTCCAGAACACTGGGAGCAACTCACCACCATGCCTACATCCACATATTTTGGAAGCCACATGTGCAGATAGAAAAAAAGACCTGGGTAGTGTCAGCTTCCCACAGAAATGAATTTTTGTGCCTCTTCATTGGGAATAGGGTGCCCATGGACAACGTGTGGCTCTGAAGAAGATGGCTCTGCTATAGAGATGCTCCTGAGAAATGCAGGGCATTTTGTCCAGATCCTAGGAGTGAAGAGGACAGTGGCAGCCCCAGACCCAAGAGATGCCAGGCAGCTGAGGTGAACGAGATCAAGGTCTCTTGCAGCTAGTCTTGCACTCTAGTCCTGGACTCAGCCCCACTGGTTGCAGTGCCAGTAAGAATGAAGCACTGGTGACTTGACCTGTTAGGATTGGTGGGGTGAGGATGAGCTGAGGAATCATAGAGTCATTAAGGTTGGAAAGACCACTATGATCACCTAGTCCAGCCTTCAGCCCATCACATCATGCCCACTGCCCGTGTCCCTCAGTGCCACATCCACACGGTTCCTGAACACCTCTAGGGATGGTGACTCCACCACCTTCCTGGGCAGCCTGTGCCACTGCCTCACCTTGCTCTGAGAAGAAATGTTTCCTAATATCCAATCTGAATTTTTCCTGGTGCAATTTAAGGCCATTACCTCTTGTCCTGTCGCTGTTACATGGGAGAAGAGGCCACCACCATCTCAGTATGACCTCATTTCAGGAGATGCATCTTTGAGGAGATCTTGTCAAAACCAGGTGGGACCATGTGCTATAACATGCTGATGCTGAGCAGAGCAGATCTGTTGGATCCAAGTGGCTGCTGAGAAGCACATGACTCCCATGCCCCCCATGCCACACCTTCTGATGACCTCCGTGCCACATTTGCTGATGGGAAGAGATCTCCCTTAAAGTTACCAGATTGTCTTTTCTGGACTGTATTAAAATATTTACATAGGTGTTTATTAATTTTGCAGCTTCAACCAATTATACAGTCATAGCTTTTAAATAAATCAATCCATAATTATGCATATAAAATATACTGTATTTCTATATATAAACCTAAGCCATTTCCTGTCTATATGGAAAGTGTGAGTATTGTCTGCTGTGTAAAAAAGGGATATGCTTCACTTTTTCCATTTATTGTCCAGAACATACCCTCATATCAAATGGTGTCTGATTGAAAACAGTCTCTTAATGCATTACAAGTAAAAATAACCCATTATTATGTAATATATGATATACCCTTTCCTCTTTAAGGCAAAGCATGTTTGCAAATATGTCTAGACAGCATGATGGAAAAGCACAAATTGGCCTCTAACTATTGCCACCCACTTATCAGGCAAACCTGGAATAAAATTTAAGATACCGCAGTCTCACTCTTTGCATGACATCTGTAAGGGGGTGTGTATCTCTGAGATACAAAGGCCTCATTGCTTACTGCACAGCAGAGATGCTGAAAACTCTGTTAATAAGAGCATGACTAACATACCTTCATGGCCTGATGAGAATTGCCAAGCGACTGAAGTATGCCAGTGTTTCCTGCGAGCAGCAGTATGTCCTATGTGTGAACATAATTAAAAGGTCTTCTTTCCATGCTGCTGATGAATTAGTCACCTGCCAACGCTCCAGACATGATCAGAATTCAGAATCTATTTGCCACATTTTGGAGGAATGCTTTTAAGTCCTGTCTTCATTATTCTGTCCTGCATCTGACCATTTTTTAAAGAACTTCTTTTAACTCTGTGTGCTTGTGTCTGGTAATAAAATTGACAAGGTTCTTTTTGCAAAGAGATCATTTTCCTCCTTAGCACACCTCCTTGCTACCTTGCCATGGCAGGGACATCAACTTAGCTTTTACTTGTGCTGAGGAATCTCAGGATGTAATGTACATCTTGGATTTTTTTTTATACTTATGTTCTTGTTCTCAGCATTAGACAATAATGACAGGGAGAAAATGATAATGGAATGGAAGAGTGGCTGAAAGATAAATCAGAGAAAATCTCTGTTGTTCGACTTAGTTATTATCCAGTGCCATTAATTTTCCACTTGCAAGATTCTTTATATCCTTCAGAAAACGTCAGTCTTTCTTCTGATGAAAGGTGAATCAGCAAAGAAGTGGGTGATTTTTGTATAAAGGATGTCCCACATGGTGTGTGATTTATATGGTTTCTAAGCATTTGCATATTTGCATCTGTGCACATATGGGTGTTGGTGAGCAGAAGTGACTGACCTTGGTCCTAAACCAGGTATAGAAGCCTTGCCATGTGTTCTGCTCCGACACTGTGGTGATGAAGGGCCAGCATGGGTTAGGATGACCAAACTTTGTGAAGCAATAATAGAGTACACATCAATCACATCAATTAGCTGTGATCTGTAGCCTGTGGGTTAGAGCAGATTTAATTCCCATTCACTGTTGAAGGAAAGGCTCTCCTACACACATATATCTTCCTTACAAGGGGAGGAGAGGGGCAGCGCTGAGCTCTGCTCTGTGTGACAGCGACAGGGCCCGAGGGAACGGCATGGAGCTGCGTCAGGGGAGGGCAGCTGGGGGTCAGGGAAAGGGGCTGCACCACAGGGCGGGGGGCGGGGAACGGGATGCACGGGGCTGTGGGCACGGCCACCAGTGCTGGAGTTCAAGGAGCATCTGGGCAGTGCTCTCAGACATCAGGTCTGATTTTTGGGTGGTGCTGTGTGAAGCATGGAGTTGGCCTCGTTGATCCTTGTGAGTGTCTTCCAGCTCAGAATATTGTATGATTGTATGATATGCACACACACACACACACACTACACATTTATGTACATATACAAATGTACAGCTGAAAGGTAACCTAAACAGGATCTTTTTTTCATTTTGTTCTGGAAAGTTAGATTAAAGCTGCTTCTAAAGGATGAAACAAGGAAAATGGCACATACACAACCCCTGTCTCCTCACATACAAGTAAATTGCCAACTGACTTAGCAAATATCACAGTGGTTTTAACACAGATGCCCTTGTGAATCGAGCCAGAAAGCTGATCACTATGCACCAGAAATGCACTCGTGTTTGAGCTCCAAATTCACCCATTTGTGTAAGTGAGGTTGCAGCTGCTGGGACAGGCAGAAAAAACAATCTGAGGAATAATCTTCAAGGCAATCATCAGGAGGAACTTTCCAGTTAAATTATGAAGTTAAATGCAGCCTACCAATGTGTTTTGGATTTTCTCTGCTATTTTTAAAGCTAGAAGAAATGTCCAAGCCTCTGCCCAGCCCTCCCTCCTTATGTTTGGTGCTGTTATCGTAGTTGGCCTCCTGTCTGAGGCAGAAGATCAGTCAGGAAGTTAACCAGAGGGCCAGATGCTGCTCTTGGAAATGCTCATGCCAGAGCCAGGCTTCCACACATTTCAACTGCCAAATTCCTTCCACACAAATGTCCACAGTTTCTGGCTCTTACACTGGGGTAGTTAGAGGAAAAGCCTGAAGAAGAACGTTTTCTACTCTACAATTATCAGGGAGAAGCAGTGCCAAGGGAATAATACTGCTGACATATGCTGGCATGCTCTGTGTTACCAGTTACTGCTTTCCAGCCAGAGAAAGTTCTTGTTTGATGATGAAGATTTGCACGCGTGATGGAACAAGCAGTACACTTGGCAAGCTATGCCCTAATGAAGGCAATTTGGTTTCCCACTTACAGGTAACACTGAAACGTAGATGTCTACACACATTCACATGTTTGTTAGGTAAATTCTGCAATCCCTAGCCCTCCTTCCCAGAAAAGGCACTAATACTACAATAACTACTTACAATGTAGATCATGGTTGCTACCAATCTAGCAATTTATTTCCCTTCAGGCTCCTGAAATCCTGTCTCTTGAAAAGTTCAAGGCGCTTTGTGACACTAGAAAGATTAATATTCAAAAAATCATATGTATATTTTTGAAGTAGGGCCTGGTTCTACATAGACTTGGCTATGAGGCTCCTGCTGATGTCTCTGGTGTGTGTGGAATTTCTGCCCTTTGCAGACACACCTCCAGTGCTGCAGGTACTGAAATGTTATTCCTTCAATCACAGTGCTTACATGTTGTTTTCAGTTGTGCATATACTATAGCGCCTGGTCATGAAAGGAAAAAGAGCAGGTGAAAAGCCAAATTTGAATATCTGTCCCCTTGAGACAACTTCAAGCTATGGTTCATCATCATGCTTCAACTTATTTGTCCTCTGAATCTCCTGACATGAAGGTATCAAAGATTGCAGCGTCTACAAACACGATCACAATGGGGCATTCTTTCCTTAGACAAAACCTAGGAGGCTATGTGGGCACACACATACACCTCCTCTGGGATAAGGCAGTGAGATTTCAAGTCCACATCCATATTGACACTGTCTAGAACATCAATATTTTTAACAATCTGAACTGACTTTTCTTCCAGTTCAAGATTACTCACTTGAGATCTCTATTGCAACTGCAGACCTTGAGCACATATAAGGTGATGTGGGTGGTGGACCCTGAGAGATGCAGCTGCTACCTGAAGCCTAACTCCTCTAGGGCGTCTAGTTTGTCAGCTCTGAGCTATGCCTGTGCTCTGTGTCAAATTAGAGCTAAAGGCTATTCGCATCATTAAAAAAAAAAAAAAAAAAAAAAGTTTATTCTATCTGGCATAGGTTCTTCTTAATTCCAGTCACTTCTGCTGTAACAGCTGATGTGACAAATTAAATCACAAATGGAATTGCATCCAAAAGTTCTGAGCAGCTCACAATGTAGTAGCAAGGAGATGGAGGTAGGACCTAGGACAGAAGCTGGAATTCAACCATAAATATAACAATATCTACGCTACCTGAAGATCTTCTCATCAAAAGTACGTGATAAAAATCCCAGTGCAAATAGGAAATACTGTCCTCTCTTTAAGTGGCTATTTAAAGCCTGTTTCACTCAGTGTATCCAATGGTGGCAGGGCCCACTTATTGCTCTTGTTGCAGGTGCAACATTCCTACCAAATGCCAGTAAAGGCTAGGGAATTTCATCAAAGATTTTGTCTTTTGTTTAGTGGCATTTTGGCTTTAGTTTCACCATCCTGCTGACAAAGTCACTTGAGTGTTTTTATTGATTCAGAAATCTGGGAATTAAGACTCATCTTTATAGTTCTCCAAACAGTAAACATTTTGAAATGCAAAACTCACACAGCTTTTAAACTTTATAGGCTGAACATTGAGTTCTGTAAAGTGATTTTTTTTCCAATAATGGAAGCAGAAAATGGTAGCTGTTAATTCTACTTGCTAAAACAAAATGAATAAAATCAGAGCCGCTCTACGAGACGTCAAGAGTTGGTCACCAATAATTAAAATACAAAATTTTCACATCCTCTGATTTCGAAAGATCCATTTTACAGGTTTTATCATACAGTTATACCTTAACAGAGGAATGATTTTGTGCATGTTAATGTAGTTGGAATGAAAAGTAATGTAGGCAGAAATGGGAATGAATGAATGACAACTTGGAAAATAGATTTTCTCTCTTCTTCACTGTAGTAATTACGTACTATCTGGAAGGAATTCAGGGGGTTAACTGTGGTGGCATCAGCTACATCCTTGTCCTTCCTGGCTTTTGTTTTCCTACTCTTATAGGCATCCAGTGCAGGAGACTCCAGAATTTCTCCTGAAAATCTATTACAGGTCTTCACAGTCTTACTACAATGAAAGATGCTGGGTTTTTTTGGTTCCCTTGGTCTAACAAGCATCTTCTATGCTTCAGTTTAAGTTTCTACCTCTCCAACTCACCATAGACTGAGCATAAATGTATTCTTCTGGTATTTGCAGTAAACCTTTAGATATTTAAAGGCATTCTTACCATTTCCTCCATCTTTTTTTTTCATAACAGAAATTAAATACGATGTTTCCAGACTTATCCTTTTAGGGAGTTTGCTGTAGTTGTGGTGATAGTTACAGTGCTCTGGACCATCCCTAGATGGTCTGCTTCTTCCTTTTATGCTATAAGGCAACTAAACCCAAGGCGGTTGGATTCGTGGAGAGACAAATTATCAGTGTCATCTAGTGTCTGGCAGCTCCTGAATTTCTTTTCTAGCACTAATAGTGGGTACATCACAGCCCTCAGACTTCATGTATATAGTACCTGTGTGATGCTCAGACACGCTTCAACAGCTTCTAGCACATACATGGCACACCCTCATAAGGAGCTATAGGTTTCTGGCCTCTATGTACAATTATAGTGTTTCAGTAAAAAGCTGTCCCCGCACTAATCTTGCTTTCATCTCAACCAGTTCATTTATCTTCCCTTTTTTGATTCCAAGACTCAAAACCACAGAGGATAGAATGATGCATCCTGGCGTTCATTGAGTTCTCCTATACAGAAAAAAACTTTCACTTGAGAGAAATGCATATGGGAAAGATTGAGAATTCAGCAAGTCCTCCTCTCATAAATCTTTCACAGTGCCCTTCAATTTCTTGAGAGCTCATTCCCCCTGTCTTGATATACTGCATGCAAATTCTGAGGCATTCTTGAGAATCATATCTGTTCCAAACATCTACAGATGAGCTACTTGGTCACCTGTTCCCTTCTCTGTAGGGCATTACATCCTCACCATTGTGTTTCTACAGTTTCAAGCGCTTTTAGGGAAACTGGTTTTCAGCAGTAGCTAAAAAGCAGAGTCAGACCCCATCGCGGAAGAGAACAACTTCAGAATTGCACCTGTGAAGTAGGCATGTGCAGTTACTAGAGGAAGGGAAAACAGTCGTACACTTTCCTCTAATGACTGGGTTCTGCATATATCTATTCCATTTTTGTAGCTATATCTGCTGCTGACTGGCCTGGAGTCAGACTCTATCCGACAGTCAGGCTGTTCCTCATTATGTACAAGGCCTGAAGGTATCTCTCATCAGTCCAGATATCCTTTAATTTTGCTTGATCCTGAAGGTTTAAGTAACGAGTTTTCCAGAGCAGCCCATGGCTGGCTGAGCAGATACATTAAAGTATACTAGGCATCTTTATACTGGTTGGTTCAGCAGTGTTAACCAAAAAGCCACAAAAAAAAAAAAAAAAAAAAAAAAAAAAAAAAAAAAAAAAGACAGGGCTGGGATGCATTGCCTATGTGCTTACTCAGAGAGCTGGCTGGATTTTTCAGCCCTTGACGCTATTACTGGTGCTTACATAGTTGAGTGTAATGCTAGCTGAGAAATTTCTTCCTGAGCAGTATTCACACCTTTGACTGAGCTATGGATGTGTTTTGAGAAGGAGTAAGCTACTTGAGAGGTATCTCCCTCCTGGTTCCTTGGGTTGCACTAGCAGCCTTCCCCATCACTCACTCTTCTAAGTTGGAGGTGGTCATTCCAGTTCTGCTGCAGGAAAGCAATTCAAAGCCAACATTTCCCTCAAAAGATAATAGGCAAAAAAAGAGGAGTGTGTTACCTTACATTTAAACTCCCTAAAATAAGGGCAACATGAGTTAGAAAGCAACTGCCTGGCCCGTGTGTGTCTGCCGAGGTATGGGGGTTTGCAGGGAAGCTGACTGACACAGATGTGCACCTCCCTTCCTTGCCCACCCCGGAGAGTCACCCCAAGGATCGCCCCTGTAGCCCACTCCCAACAGAATGATATTCTCTTGTGAAGGAGTGATCACATTACCCTGGCCCTTTGTGTAATTCTGGTTCCCAGCGATTGTTTTCTGGTGACCTTTTATTGTTAACAGTTAGTGCTCAGAGTGGTGTAAGCATATTTTACATCCTCCTCAAGCAAACAAAAAAGCTGGGTGGGCACGGGCTCATTTCCTGGTTCACACCCATGACTCCTTTGTGTCTCGGATCTCCTCCCACTGTGTCATAGTCAGCAAACCCACTCCCTTACCTTTTGGCTCCCAGAGAGAGTGACGTCTTTGAGGGATGCGTAGGCACGCTCCGTGTATCCCATTCTCCTCTCACATCCTATAGGAACTCCGCCTCTCCCTGATACTCAGCCCTTCCTTATCCACAAAGCCAGAAATGCTAAGTCTCTGTGCAACAGAGTGCAAAGGGCAAGGATGAAGGATGGCTTTTAATAATTTAAATGTACAGGCCATATATACCGCCCTTCAGTACTGTGCTTTGGGTGCTTGTGTATACTTCTGTACACTAAATACCTGAACAGCCTGCTCAACCTCAGTCATTTACACATGCTCCTGGAGACACATACAAACCAGCCTTCTGTAGATCATCACATATAATCACACAGATCTCTTTCTCCCCCCTCTCTACTAAATTGCCCTTGAGGAGTGAAGATATTGCTAGCTGCAAACTGCCATATGGACAGCCCCACAGACCTGGGGTAGACCACAACCAGGCCGAGTTTCTGAGCTGAGGACCTTTCACAGATGTACAGCACATTGCCATTAAGTCCTCATCTTTTCTGTGGGGGAGAATGGAAAGCGGAGAAGCTAAAGAGCTGGGGAAGATGCTCCAGTCTAATTCTGCTTTGCAATATGGCATGTGTGTATGAGGGTGTGTGTGTGTGGGGGGGGAACTACATTAATCAAATTGTGGTCCTTGTAGGGTACAATGGGCAATTAAAAACAGCAGCGCAAATTTATCCTGCAGCCCGCTGGCAGCTAATACATAACTCCTCTTTCTGTGGAGAGCTTAACTTAGCAGGTCTGTGCCATGACTAATGAAGCCATCTCTCCGCTAGCGCGCTAATTCCAGACCTTTTGGGAAAGAGCCCAGCTCCGCTCGCTGCACGGCCCTCCCCTCACAGGCTCCTTATGGCCACCCGCAGGTCCCTCCCACTGCCTGCACTGTGCTTGGGAAAAGTGTGAGAAAATATTTCTCCCTTAAATCTGCTTCAGGGGACTGCTTTGCGATGACATTTAAGGATAGATTTTCTGGGGTACTTCTCATTTTGCCTGAAACATTTGAAAGCTGTTTCCTTGGCACTCCTCTTGCCACATAACCTGATCCCATTGGCCGCAGGGAGAGGCACACATCTCCCCGGTAAAGTCATAGTTAAAATAAACACTAAACTGTCCAAGAACTGACTTCCTCGACAGCTGTGATTCAGGCTCCCAAAAATGCCCTGCACAGTGAATCATGCTTCCTCCTGGAAATGACAAAACTTCCTCATCATGGTGTTCCAACTTGCCCTCTCCTTGTGTCCGGTGCTATCAGGAAAGCATTGAATTGCATGCCACATTTTTTCCGTGGTCAGTAGGGAGATACATCCTTTTTGAAGAGGAAGAATTTCTATGAGTCAAAGGATGAAAAACTGAATATTAGTACCAGCCCCAAAAATAAATTACAAACAACAACATAAAACCCCACAGAGGTGGTCACTGGGTGTGTTTTGGATATTCGCCTTTCTGGCAACTTGACTTGCCTGTTACAAGGCAAACTTGCTCTTCACCACTGGAAGAAGCAATGAAGTTGCAAATACTAGTATCATCTGTCTGTCTTTCTTTCCTGCCTGGTTTGATAGGTCTTGTTTGCTTGCAGTTCAGACAGGGCAACATTGTCTAGCACAGGTTTGAAGGACGATTGCATTTGCCATCTGTGCAGCAAAGGTGTGAGGAGGGGGAGGAAAAAGGGCAGTGCTTCTGGTGACTTCTTCCAATCAGACTTACAGGGCAGGCAGTTTCACAGCCATTGCAATGACAGCAATTTACAGAAACAATCTGCAGTATAAACTTTAAAATGAAAACAATCTCTTTCTTTCTACGCTGCCCCCCACAAAACCTTGTGATTCACTGAACAACATGTAGTTGGGATAAATACCTTACCATATGGTAAAGGATGACTTGCACTCAAAATGAGATTTTAAGCAGCTCTTTTTGCTTCTTTGTGTGCAAATTTTTAACTCCTTCAGAGCCGGGACAGTTGTAAGCCCCAGATGCACAGACTGTGTAGTTGTTATTAGTTGTCAGGCTTTGGGCCAGATGACATCCTACTCCTGCCTGAATCAGAAGTAAAATCCCCAAAGGAATAGATTTTAACCTCATTTAACTGCAATGAATAAGAGAATTTGGATGTCAAAGAAAAATGGAAACTGTTTGAGTGGAAATATTGGGGAAACAACCATGACTTCCATAGGGCAAAGTTACTTGCCTTACCTAGCTGAATCCCATCATCAGCAAACAGCATGTACTTACTAGGAGATAATTGTAAGTAATACTAAAATCAGTAACTTTTCATGCATTTAAGCTAGATGAAATGCATCTTTTTTTAAGGCTAGTTTTACAAAACTCAAAGTAGTTGAGACTCAAGTTTGTATTTCTGCTCTTTACATTGTCTCTGAGAACAGGCATTATTTCCATGTTAGCATTTCAGTTTTTCAGACATGGTTCACAGTTGCTGCCCATAATAGATGAAGAACTTTATAGGTGAGCATGAAGACAAGTAGCAAAAAAAAACCAGCCAAACAACAACAAAAAACAGCAACAAAAAAAAAAGGTCCAGCCTCAAAACAGGTAAGGTGATTTCTTGCTTCTTAAAAGACTAGCTCAAATCTTCCCCCTTCAAGTTACCTTTTGGTTTCTTTCACAAGCTTCTCTGTGGCCAGAACAATCTTTGCAGTCTGTTTTAAAGTACAAGTATCATCAACCTATTACCTAAATTTAATGCTGCTGGATAGCAGCTGATTTGATCATTGGAGTAATAAATATTCTTAAAAATGATCAACAGACAGTCCCTAAAATGCATATATGGGCTGTGTTGGAATAGCATACATAATACAAAATACTTTTTCATGATCCTGAAACACACTGATCTGGAACTGCAAGGCAAGAGGAGAGGTACTGAATCACAAGGACTGACAATGCTCAGCAGTTTTGCAATCAGACGGGACCTTGCCAATTTGCTGACTCATTTCCTCTGGTCCCTCAGTTGTAAATATGAGAGGTCTAATCCCACTGCCACTGTTCAGGGTATGCCTCATCAACAATGTCCAAACCAAAGTAATTTGAATCTAATGGGGAGATTCACACATCATAAGTATGTACACTCGTGGAAATGCAATTGAAACAGCACTCAGAAGGAACACTTTTTTTTTTTTTTTTAAATTTTCTTTTTTTGAAAAGTGTACTCTTAATTGCAGGAAGCCTTATTTTAAACTACCAAGAGAGATCTGTGGGAATTAGCAATTATCTGTTTTTAGCAGCAATGTCTGTTACTTTTTTATCCGTCTTTCATATGAAGGTTTGATCCCAATTTTTGTACAGCTGTTGGCAAATCCCCACTTGACTACAGTGGAAGAAACTGATTATTGATCTTTGGAAGATGGTTTAGGTGTCTTGTGCCGTACAACACATACATGCAAAAGAAACTCATACCAACTCTTCTCACTGTGGTTGCAGCCAAAGATTAGGACATGTAGGCAGCGGCTATGGCCAGAAGGGGATTTCAAGTTGGGAAAATGTTGGTTGGAATGAAGAGTGGAGGACATACTCCCGGCACTGAAATGTCTCCTTATAGCTCTGATGGGTCATATAAAAATGCTCTGTGTTTAGGTAATGTTTGATTGGTTACATAACATACAGTAGTCATCAATGGTGACATTCATTAATGTAACTGCATACAGTGATTATGGATTTAGAGGGCCTGCTCACTCCCTCCTCCCTTAACATCTGTGAATACCACAGCTAGTAGAAAAATACCATAAAAATTCACAGAAAGGTTTTTCTCAAAGTGCTACCTTGGAAAAGAAATAATTCAGCTACTCTGAAAACTGGTTAAAAAGTAGTGAGGTATCTTCAGAAAAAAAAACTGTTGAAATCAAAATCTCAAAACTTTTCTGTCAGTTCTAATGAACAAGCTGGTCTCTCTCTTCTTCTATGGATCCACATATAAATAAATATATAGCTATGGTTGGAACTAGATGATCTTTGAGGTCCCGTTCCAACCCAAGCCATTCTATAACTTTATGGTTAGAAGTCTGTTCTCACCTGGAAATAACCCCTCCCCATGCTCACACATCTCCTGGCTCTCTCCACATGCACACGTTCAGGATCTTTGCTCCTCTGCTCACAGACTTACCCTAGCACACACAATATGAAGCTCGGTCCCCAGCCAGCTGCTGTCACTCACAGAACACCAGAGCAGAAGATGTGCCAAGTTGTGGCCCCTCCTAGCTAACCTTGTGCTGTTGACCCCATGACTGTGGACTCATCCTCTGTGATCCCGTGAGTCCCCACCAGCTATGCAGGGCTGGAGCAGGTCAGCACATGGCTAAGATGGCTTCAGAGCATTGCAGCATGTACTCCTGGTGACTCACTAGGAGTTCACCAAACAAACTAGATACCAAGCACTGAGCAACTCTTCTGGCTGTGTGCAAATGGAAGTAAAGGTTTGGACAAAGTGTTGTTGTTGTTCCTTTTTTTTTTTTCTTTTTTTTTTTCTTCATGATGATTAATGTCAAGTCCAAAAAGGGCTCCAAGACAAAAGAAAGGGAGCTAGAAAAACATTGGAGGGCTCTCGGTCTGTGCAGTTCCTCAGCAGCTGCTGGGGCCTGCTTATCTCTAGAAATTGCAGTCATCTCTGCAGTACCATCTCATTACAAAAAAGACATTGAAGGCCTGGAGCGTGTTCAGAGAAGGGCAACAGAGCTCTGAATGGTTGGGTGCACAAGTCTTATGGGGAGTGGCTGAGGGAACTGGGATTGTTCATTCTGGGTAAGAGAAGGCTCAAGGGAGACCTTATCACTCTAAAACCACCTGAAAGGAAGATGTGGTGTGGTGGGGGTCAGCCTCTTCTCCCAGGTAATAGTGGTAAGATGAGAGGGAGCAGCTTCAGGTTCCAGTAGAGAAGGTTCAGGTTGGATATTAGGGGCTATTTCTCCTCAGAAAGAGCAGTGGCACAGGCTGCCCAGGGAGGTGGTGGAGTCACCATCCCTGGAAGTGTTCAAGAACCATGTGGACATGGCACTGAGGGACATGGTTAGTAGGACAGAATTACAGAATCATAGAATTGCAGGGATTGGAAGGGACTTCAAGCGATCATCAAGTACAACCTCCCTGCTAAAGCAGGTACCCTATAACACAGGTAGGCATCCAAATGAGTCTTGAATATCTCCTTAGAAGGATACTTCACAGTCTCTCTAGGCAGCCTCTTCCAGTGCTCCATTACCCTTACTGTGAATAAGTTATTTCATGTATTAATACAGAACTTCCCGTGTTCAAGTTCTAAGCCATTACTCCTTGGCCTATCACTACACATCACTGAGAAGAGCCTAGCCTTAGATATTTATTTATTTTATCAGATTCCCTCTCAGTCTTCTTTTCCCCAGGCTGAACAGAATCAGATTACTCAGCCTTTCTTCATATGGGAGATGCTCCAGGCCCTATAACATCTTTCTGGCCCTCCACTGGACTCCTTCTAGGAGATTCCTGTCTTTTCTGAACTGAGGAGCCCAGAACTGGACATGGTAGTCCAGTCTCCCCAGGGCAGAGTAGTGGTGGAGGATAACCTTCCTCAGCCTGCTGCCCAAGATCTTTTTAATGCACCTTTCTTGGTCACAAAGGTACACTGGTGGCCCATGCCCAACCTGTTGTTCACCAGGACCCCCAGGTCCTTTTCTGCAGAGCTCCTCTTCAGCAGGTCATCCCCTAACCTATACTGATGCATGTGGTTATTCCTCCCCAGGTGCAAGACTTGCATTTGCTCTCGTTAAACCTCATCAGGTTCTTCCCTGCCCAACTCTCCAGTCTGTACAGGTCTAGTTGAATGGTATCACAGCCTTCAGGTGTGTCAGCCAATCCTCTCAGCTTTGTATCATCAACAAACTTTCTGAGGGTGGACTCTATCCCTTCATTCAGTTTGCTGATGATTTTGAATAAGATCAGATCCAGAACCAACCCCTGGGGAACACCACTAGTTACAGGCCTCTATCCAGACTGTGCACTGCTGATGATAATCCTCTGAACTCAGTCAGTCAGCCAGCTCTCAATCCACATCACCATCCACTTAGTTATCCCACATTTTCTAAGTTTCATAACAAGGTGTCAAGGTATACCTTGCTGAAGTCAAGGTACACAACATCCGCTGCCCTCCCCAGTCTACCCAGCGAGTGATGACATGATGGAAGGTTGATCAAGCACGATTTCCCCTTGATGAATCCATGTTGACTACTCGTGATAACTTCTCTTCCAATTGCTTGGAGATGGCATCCAGAACAAGTTGTTCCATCCCCTTTCCAGGGACAGAGGTGAAGCTGACTGGCCTGTAGTTTCCCAGATCCTCCTCACCTCTTTTGAAGACTTGGAGGGACATTGTCTATCCTCCAGTTTTTTGGCACCTCTTCTGTTTGCCAGGACTTTTCAAAGATGATAGAGAGTGGAATCACCTCTGCCAGTTCTCTCAGCACACGTGGGTGCATCCCTGCAGGACCCATGGATCTGTGTGCATTGATTTTGGCTAGATACTCTCTGACCAGATCCACCTCAACCAATGGAAAGTCTTCCTTTACCCAGGCTCTCTCATTTCCCTCCAGGGTCTGGGATTGCTAATCTTAGCAATAAATACTGAAGCAAAGAAGGCATTCAGAATCTCTGCCTTCTCAGTGTCCCCATTACCAAGGTGCCCACTTCATTTAGTAACGGACTCACTTCTTTCCTCATCTTTGACTGTTGACATACTTTAAAAAAAAGCCTTTCTTGTTATCCTTTACCTTCTTTTCAACATTTAATTCCAAGAGGACCCTAGCCTTCCTCACTGCATCCCTACAGGTCCTGACAACATTTCTCTATTTTTTCCAAAGGTGGACAGGTCCTTTTTCCACATTTCATGGATCTTCTTCTTTCCTTTCAGTTTATCCATGAGTTCCTTGCTCATCCACGCAGGACTTTTGTCATCTTTCCCTGATTTCTTACTCTTAGAGATGCACCAATCTTGAGTTTGGAAGAAGTGGTGTTTATGCACTAACCAGCTCTCATGTGCCCCTTACCTTCTAACACTCTAGCCTCTAGCCCATGGATAACTCCAAGTAGGTCTTTGAAGAAGTCAAAGTTGACTCTCATGAAGTCCAGGGCACAGTGAGGATGGGCTGATAGTTGGATGTAGTGATCTTAGAAGTATTTGTCAACCTATTATTCTATCAATTAAACAAAAAAGAAAAATGATAAAGTCCCCTGGGGAGCCTTGGAGGAGCAATGGGAAATGAAGCCACATAAGATACTGTGTACTTACTGTAGCAAGACGGCTGTAAGAAGATCAGAGAAGGGTGTGAAGAGTGGTTAGTGATGGTTTTCACTGCAAGCAAAAGGAGTCATAACAGCAGTGCGGAGAGACATGAAGATAAGAGAACAGAGCTGTGCAGAAAGCTACAGTAAGAGCTGGTGTATGATTTTGGAGTAACTATGCAGCATAAAAAAGCACTACCAGAACCCACCCTAACAATGAACATCTGTTACCAGTGGGAAAGTAAGGTCCTAAGGCAGAAGATGAGTCTCAGAAGAACATTTGTTTTGATGTGCCACTTGGCTGTACATAAACTGTCTCACCTTGTTCTATGATGTGTGAAGAGTAGTTGGGCCAGGCGTTTGCAAAGCAAAATATGATGTGCTTCATCTTGCTCTCTCTCCATCCCACTTCTCACTTTCTGAACACTGATGGAGAAGGTCACATTGGGCAGGCCTCTCAAATCTTCCATCCATAAGGAATGCCTCGCAGTCGAAGAAGATTATTTAGGTTTTAGATTATTGAGATCTGACAGTTGAACTAGATGATCTTAATGGTCTTTTCCAACCTTAATGATTCTAGGTTGCCTTCAGTGAGCCCCTTCATGGCCATTTGTATTGACATAGTGCAAGCAAGAGTGCTGGCCCAAGTTGCTGATCAGTGTTCCCCAAATTAGCCAGAGCCAAAGCTCAGACAGACTGCAGGTTTTGGTAAATCTGCAGTCCTTCTCTGAGGTTAAGCTGTCATGTTTTATGCATTAGCATCCAAGAGAAATAAATTTAGGATAGCGTGGTAGCACTTCTAATAATGCATGCTAACTGCTTTACTGGAAAAGTGAGCAGTTGCAAAATTCAAATCAGCTATAGCCTGCATAGTTCTTCACATAGGATGCAAGATATATACATTATATGGGATGTTCAGCAATTCTAATAATAGATCAAATATGTCCCAGAAGTTAGTTTTTGAGATGTTTGCATTTTGGGCAGAAATCCTTTCAAAATATTTCCTCAGGCAACCAGTAGCTCAGGAGTGAGGAATTTATCTTGTTTAATTCTGACTGTCTTAAAAGGAGAAAGATTGTGGGGATCAACTCCTTAGCTGTTGCAAACTGGCACCATTCCACCAACCTAAATCAACTTTTGAGTTTGTGTACTGAAAATCTGGCCCTATGCTTCACTTAATCCTAGAAATTTTCACTGTATTGGCAAATCCAGTTTGATTTAAATGAAGAAGTATTAAACGTTTTCAGTTCTGTCTTACTGTCAAGTTGAGAGCACCAGTGTATAGGTCCAAGCACTACTTGTGATCCTGTGTATGATGAGTGTTTCAACATCTCACTGCAAATAGCTGAGACTGATGTAGAAATGGTAAATTTAGTGTCTGATTTTATGCAAAAAGAGGTGAAATTCGAACACATTGAATAAATGAACTGCTTTGCAACAGCTCATGAGGAGTGATGACTCCTGCTTGGCTCTATCTGTATTATCGAGGTATATTATCTTTCGTACATTTTTCAAATCCATCAATAAAGTGGGAACTGTGTGTCTTTGGCTCCAAAGAATGTGTTGTTTTAACTATGTTTCTTCTCATTGCAAAGGAAATGAAAAGTGGGATAAAGAGCTGCTAGTAAAACAATTTCCAGGATTGCCTATTTTTCTTGCTTGTAAATGGTTCGCTTCAATTTAACGCTAAGTCACTAATGAACGTCTGGCAGAGGGGACTAGTGATTTATGCCTCCTTGTGATGTACTTCTGGCAATTGTCCAGACTGCTTTTTTCTTTGTACTTCACTGACTAGTGCAAGGATGCAGACTGGTAAATCTTAGTAATATTGGGAACTGAGAAATTCTGGTTCTTGTGTATCCAGTGCAGACGCATACATTTGTCTTCCTGAAATCCATCTTCTTTTTAAAAGACAGCCTTGCTAAGGCTATGTTTATGAATGCTAACGATAATAGAGGCAAAGCTCATGACTTTATAGTTTGGTGCAAATTTAATTCTAAAAACAGGAATCAAACCACTTCATTATTTTTTAAGCAAATATAACAAACTTCCAAAAATTGAAGCATATACTTATTACACACAGAATGAATTTGCTGAAAATGAACATGGCGAAGTAGGAAATAGTCTGACTTAAAAAAAAACAGACACTTACTACAGACATCTTTTATTATTTTTTACCTGTTAGCCTATGAGATCCTGATTTATCTTAAAATTCCGCTTAGAATTCCCATTTAGCTACAACTCTCCAAAAATTCATTAGTCCTTTTATCTGTATGTTCCTCCTCCAAAAGAGTTAAATATGATATTCCAGAGATTGCCACAAATAACTTTCCTCTTTGCAAATAACTGTTGCTGCTATTATTATCAATGCCAGCACAGCTTAGGAAAAAATACCCTCTGTCAGAATGATCCCTATTCCCAGTCCAGTGGGAATGAAACCCAAACTGTCCTGGGATGATGCTGTCATCAGGGACCACATTTTGAAAAGACAAAAATGGCGCGCTTTTCTGAAGCCATAGGAAATGAAGATGTAGACATCTTATGCACAGTCCAGCATACATGTGTATGTGCAGTTGAGGGAACAGCTGGCTGCTTAGGCCAGAAAAGAATTCTGAAATAATGCTGAAAATGACAGTACAACTAGGGCAACAGCAAAGTTACAGGACACTCTTGCATGATGATTTCCTTGGCAATGAGGAATGGACACAGAAGAGACAGTCTTTGTGAAGTAGGTTACATACCCTTAGATGCTTTGACTTTTCGTAGTTTTGTTTTTATTTTCAGTTTTTATGCTGTGGCACATATAGAATGATTTTTACATACAACATAAGAATTTTTATTTGTCTGAATTATAATGCACCATATGTGAATGCATCTGTTCTTCAGTGTGTTGCATTTATTATTTGTGCTATGGTGGGGCCTCAAGTTTCCACCTCAGATCAGGGTTCCAGCTTGCTAGGCAGTGCGCAAATACATAATGGGAAACATTCTCTGCCTAGAGAAAAACATGCTCTAAATTGTCGAAAACAGCTTAGGGTGGGAAAGCAAAACAGAGTCAGAGTACCGTTCCACCGCTCAGCCTCGTCCAAACTGAAGTCACCATAGTCCCACACCTCCAATCCAGACTTCTGATTGCCCAGAGGTGGCTAGGACCAGATCATGGCTAGAGAGCTGCATCACAACAAGGAGAAGAGAAAGGTAGATGAGAGTAACCACCTCTTTTGGTAAGGTTAGTTCAGCAGAGGTGATTTGCAGTGCTGCAATACAAGTGCCAATGCTAGCATGAGGAAAGGGCATGGCAGGACATTGGGAGCACAATAGCCCTGCTATAGGTTGGCAAAAACTGCTGTAGAAGCATGTGTGGAGAAGCTGCGTCTGTCCCACCTCCTACAAACTTAGTGCTGAGCAGGACAAAGCACCACAGCTTCACACAAGCACATCACTCTCTGCACTACCCCTCACTCTGCTGTGCTGCAGACCTCACCTGCTCCCACTGCCTGGTGACAGCAAAATGCACAGAGAAGGACACTGGCACTGGAATCAGGCCCTTGAATTATCAGGGCTGGAAAGACCACTAAGTTCACTTTGTTCAACTGTCAGCCCGCCATCACCATGCCCACTAACCACTTTCCTCAGTACCACCACATCTCCATGGTTCTTAAAAACCTCCAGGAATGATACCTCCACCACCTCCCTGGGCAACCTGTTCCAACCTTACCCAAAACAAAGGATATTTGGGCTGCTAAGCCACAGAATAAATGCTTTGGCACGCAGTAAGTTTGCTCAGGAACCCAGTTTTTCCCACTCCTCATTGTGTATGTATGCACACACATACATTCAGGCCCACATGATGTCTGGAGAGTGGCATGGGATCGTCTGCATTTCTGGATCTTCAGAGCAGGAGCTCAAGGCTCCTGGTACCAGAGGTTGTGCTGAGTTCACTTGGCCATGGCCAGTAGGTACCATTTATGAAGCCTTTGATGTTACATGCCGCGTTACTAACGAAACTGTGCATTGCATATATTCATGCCATAAAAAAGGCCAGAATGGTTTCTATCCTCAGATCTTTGTGTTCTTTCTGCTCCTTTCATTTTCAGTTCACACTGTTGTTTTTAAAAGTCCACTGGGGCTCACTCCATCTTAGCATTTGGTTTCTTTCTTTGTCCTCCTACTGCAATCTGTTACCTCTTGTTATCTAACATTATCCCCATCTTTATTGCTTTATGTGGTCTTGCATAGTTGCTGCTGCCTCTAGGAAAAGGCTGCCTGCCTCTGAGGGCATATCTTTTTTTTTTTCTTTTTTTTTTTTCTTAAATTCTCATTTTAAAACACATGTTTTTCCAGCATTTATGATGCAAAATTGGCCTGTCCTTCTCTGCTATGGGCCATGAAGCATGCTTGCTTTAATTTACTGTACATGCTGTGCTTTTGCATTCTTCTTGTCTGTAATTTATGCCACATACTGTGCACTCCCTTGTTTTATACAACATAAAGTTGCCAGATGGGTGAGTGCAACGCATGCTTTAAAATGAAGGCTTGAAGGCAACTGCATAACATGAAGCTGTGGAACAAACCAACACCAAAAAGGAAAGAGCATTTGAAAATATATCTAAACGGGTCAGTAGTTATTATGTGGGCTAACACTCTCAGCAACACCTCCTAATTAGCAAAACACGCTATTAACTTTTCCCTGAGATTTACTTTTTCCTGCTTGCTTTTCATGGTATATGGTGGTAAATGGTGGAGCAAACAACAGAGCATTAAGAGGAAAGAGGGATATTTGGGCCTAAACAAGGAGCAGTCATTTTGCAGAAGGAATTGATGCCTAATGATGGGAGATTTGTTTGGCTGTGGCTGGTGGGTCAGTTCAGGAGAGCACTTTGCTGGGCTGTAGAAGATATCTTGTGCATGGAGGATTTCTTGTTATTGATCTGCTCCTATCCTTTCCTAGCAAAGGTCATTTTACATGTCACCAGGGTTTATTCTATGCTGTGCGTTCTGAATAACTGAGGAGTCCTAGCTCTCAGTTAGCTCTCAGTTAGCACTACTCTGTGCACTCCATGCTTCCTTGGGCACATGTCATAGCAGCTGCACAGCCCTAATCTTCTATCACCCCCATCTCACAAACAGGATGGCTACATCCAGCTTTGATGCAACTGCTGATCTGCACCATTTGCTCTGGTGTTGCTGCCCTAGACCATGCTACGTAAGATGTGTCTACATCGCTATAGTTCATGCAGTCTGTCTTGGGTCTACAGAAAGCAGATGTAGCCATAGAGTCCTTCTGCACTAACCAGTCCTTCACACTTTGGGGCTTCTGCAGTAGTTGCTAGAGGAAGAAGGCAGTAAGCATGGTGGTTGGCTCGGCCAGTGCTCCAGCAGAAGGAAAGGCTGGGATTAACCATGCATTTCAGGTTGGCCGTTGGAAACCAGGCTGGGATTGCTAAACAGATGGTGTCATACTAAGCATCAGCACCCTCACTCTGCTGTGAGTGTTCTTGAGGAAAAACGTGAAGATAGGGAAAAAAAGCATGTGACAAAATCCTACTGCCTTGTGGAAGGGCCAGTGGGAGGAAGAAAGATGAGGAAAGAAATCATCTACATGCAAAATGAAAGGATAACATATCTGTGCTAAATGTTGACAAATACTGAGCTCTGAGAGAAGAAGTCAAGATGCAGGACTAAGTTTTTTGCCTTCTTTTTGCCCTCTTTCACCTATCCTCTTTAATACCAAAACTGTAGCTGGTAAATGATCCTACTGCATCACCCCTAGTTAGACTGTTTTTGGAATGCTCTCTGTTCTCCCATCTACTGTACTTTTAATTGCTTTTACTCTGAAACTGGCTGATGAAATTTCCTCATCGGAAAGATGAGGAATGAAAAACAATCATGTTGCTCATTGTTAGAGAGCGAGTCTGGAACAATGGGGCAGGGCTGGTAATATAAAGGCCTTTTGTGCTCCCCTACACTGAGTGATATACACAAAGTATCTTCTGTGGAAACAAAAGTCATTGGTGATATTTCATGACCATTTCGTCACCATTTACCTACAGATGCTTTAATTGTAAGTCACAGACCAGAGTCTGCTGATGCAGGTATTTGGCATTTCAAGTTTCCTCCTCAATTTTTTTTTCATTTTTTCATTACTGTGAATGCAGATAGATTATGCTTTTGGTGGAGATTATGTCAGAAAAACATAAAAGGTCTGTACCTGATACGATGAACTTCCTCTTGACATTAAATTGGTGGAATAATGGAACAGAGAAATATATTTCACACTTAGTTTAATATGCCTTTAAGCAATCAGGTTAAAGGACAGAGAGTAAGTAAGGAAAATTAAGATCCAAAATAGCTGCTGATATATTTCCTTTGTTTTCTATAGGGCTGGACTTTTTAATAATCAATCAGTTTATCTCATGCATGCTCATATATTTGAGTACATTGGACACAGTCCAGGCATTGATTGACTGTCCTTTGCAGCTCCTACTGTGTTTCTTTTTCTTCCAAAGGAAGAAGAAACTCAAGAAAGAGAAACTTAGCATGACAGTGCCTGAAAAAAAAGTTTTCTTTCCAGGCCTGAAAATAACTACTATGTGCTTGTTTGTCGTGGGTATATTTCCTGTTTCTGTATGACAGCCATTAGAAGAGACATGCCAGTGCAACCAGTAGAGTAGCTTCTTTTCTAAGGACATCTATACGAGCATACGCAGATACATACAACTTTTATTCAGGGCTTGATCTCCATCACCACCAAATTTTCAGTTGCATCTCAACCCTGTAATTCAGGAGGCTGATTTATTAGTGAACCTCTGACCCTAGTCCCATAGAACAGTGTTCCAAGAGTGAGAAATCAGAGTAGAATTTGCCAAATCCCAAAATTACAATCTTATTTTCAAGGCTTCTTTCTCTTTTTTACCAACTACCACGGGCAAAAATTCTGCACTGGCTCAGGTACAACTGAGCTGGTGATTCCCAGAGGACAGCACAGCAGAAAGGTCTCTCACTGGGGTGGGGAGGACAGAGCCTTCTTTTGGGAGTTCTCAGTTCCTTTCCTGAGGCCAGCTGACACCTCATGTGATGCTCTGCTTCTTTGTTATAGTGGTTTGAGGGTGACGCATCTCTGCCAAACTTTTCATTCTTTTGGTTTGAGTATTTGGATTGTCATCAGAAAGGACAGAGGCCGATACACTGAATTTCATACCACTAGGATCTAGTTTTCAAGAGAGCAATCTATCAAATGGTAACAGAAGGAAGGACATACTGACTTACTCAAGATCAAAAAAACTTCTGTTTACATGACTAAGATTTAGTCACATACCTGTGACAGGGCTCTGTATTGGCTCTGAAACTGATGTGAAGAGCACATCCCTCGTTTTGGCAGGGGTGGAAGTTCAGTGCATTTTTCAGGGATGAAACTCAGAAGAACAGAGAAGGTCAGTTTAACCTTGTGGTTGTGGTTATGAATGAGCAAGGAAGTTTAAATTACACTGGAGGACAGCTCCTTTAGTCACAGGAGCCTGTAGTGCACTCTAGGGCTTTTATAAATAAATATAAGCACTTTGTGTTTTTACAGCAATAAGCAAACTGTTAAGGCACAGTGACTAGGTTGTTCTTATTTAGCTTTGCTGATGATGAAGTTCCTTATTGGTTGCTCAAGATTGCAGCTACAGAGCGGGCTATAAACTGAACAACCATGCATTTTTCACAAGTGCAACACAGTAGTTTTTCAGTAGAACTCTTTCTTGCTTCCTTGTTATTTTAAATGATAAGCATCAAGTGAAAGAGCTAATTAAATTTGTGTTTAATCAGTCCAACAGCTCATTCCAAATCTGACAGATTGTTTCGTACATTGGGCTGAATACAGTAAAAGCATCAGTTTTCTTCCTAAGCTCCTCAGCCTTTACACATAGGGTTGCGTGGACAATATCAACAGCTTTCCCTGAGAATTCTTCTGTTCCAGACTTAAGCACTTTGATGGCTGAGATACTTTGCTGAATGGTTTGTTTCACCTTGTGATCAGCTGCCCCTTGGATTACACACGCTCTTCTCAAAACGACTGTCTTGTACCACAGGCAACACAGCAGTTCTGTCTCACAAAAGATCTCTTCAGAGAAATCTCCCAACATGGTTCAGGGCTCCTCCCTGCCACCCGTGTGGCCCAGATTTTGCTGGCAGATGCTGGCTGGGTGTATGCACTTGCTCAGCAGCACTGGGTGCAGCCAAGCCTCCCCAAATCCTTCACTCAACTTTGCCTGAATTGTCGCAGCAGCAGCAGCTTTCCACTGACTCACCAAAGCCCTATTAACTGAATAACAGAACATTTCCAACTGTTTTACCTGGCATCTGCCATCATTAAGTAATATTGAAGTTTTCATTAGTAACATAATCAGAAGTAAATAAAAGCCTAAAGTCAGTAATGCTCTGACTGATGTGACATTAGTTGTAAGAAAGATCTGAATCAGACTTTTAGTCTTTATTAGCCAGGTGATTAAATACAAAATGAATTTCTGAGAGTGAGAACAGATGCCCAAGATGCATTTATCAAAACCTAGGCAGAAAATGCACTTGCACTTCAAATGGCATCTCATAATAGGTGGCATTTACAAAAACATGTAACTGTACAGTGTCCAAATGATTGGGCAGCTCTTTAATAAATCTTGTGCAAAAAGGCCTTTTGTGAAGAGAAGCTGTACTTAGCCATATTCTTCTTATTACCTAAATCTAGAGTCAACTGAGAGGGAAACCTCTCCTTGCCAGCTGTGTCAGCCTGCAGCACTAACAGGAAGGCTATTTTAATGCTGAACTGAGAACTGAATTACTTACTCAAACAGTAGTTTCCAAACTGCAAAATGACGATCTTGTTCCCTTTGCAGTGTGTTCCTAACAGCATCCCTTGCACTGCGCAGTTTCAAAAGACCGTGCCTTTGCCATATACACACACAGCATCTTGCTTTCTGAAATTGGTCTCCCCCAGCTGATTTGAGCAGCTACTTTTCCCATACATCTATTTCAGTAACTCTTCAGCAGCTGACAGCCTGACCAGGCTTCAAACCAGCCTCCAGAACAGCTGGGTGGAAAAAAAAAACCCAGTATTTCCAAGCTCCAGGTGGACATGTTTGCCATGGAAGCTATGATTCGTGTTCACACTGCTGAACTCTAGATACCTGCAGTAATTTGTGTGCACTTTGGTTTTCACTCTTGCGTGTGCTGAAGCCTTTGGGAATTCTGCTACTGACTTCATAACAAGTGCTGTATCTTAAACTGTCAGATATCCCTCCTACTGTGAAGAATGAAAGTATTCAGCCAATTAAAAAGATCCTTTTTCTAAAGAAATAAATGCAAATATATTGCTATAGTATGTAAAATAATCAGTAAGGAGAAGGAAGGGATTGTCACCCTCTGCTCTGCCCTCATGAGGTCCAGCTGGAGTGCTGCACCCAGGCCTGGGGCACCCAGCACAAGGAGTGGAGCTGTTGGAGCGGGTCCAGAGCAGGGCAACAAAGGTGCTCACAGGGCTACAGCACCTCTCCTATGAAGAGAGGCTGAGGCAGCTGCGCCAGTTCAGTGTGGAGGTTCCAGGGAGACTTTGTTGCAGCCTTGCAATACTTAATAAGAGCTTACAGACAGAAGGGCAACTAACTTTTTACATAGTCTGATAGTGACAGGACAAGGGAATGGCTTTAAACTAAAAGAGGGGAAATTCAGGTGAGATGTTAGGGGTAAATTCTTTTCCCAGAGGGAAGTGAGGCACTGGCACAGCTGCCCACAAAAGCTGTGGTGCTCCATCCCTGGAGGCGCTCAAGGCCAGGTTGGATGGGGCCTTGGGCAGCTGAGCTGGTGGGGGGCAGCCCTGTCCATGGCAGGGGTTGGGGTGGGTGGGCTTTGAGCTCCCTTCCAACCCAAACCATTCTGTGATTCTATGAATTTAGACTAGGCTTTCAGAGGCAAATGTTAAGAGTGCTTTTACAACCTGGGTATCAGTCACTGGATCTGAAAGGCTACTGAGCTATCTTGTGTGAGGACAGGGGGCCTGGATCCTCACTGAAACTCTCAGATGGGAAGGGCAGCCAGCCAGACCTTCCTGTGGCCAGTGCCGTAGGTCTTTTCTTTCCACAGAGGATACGTTCTCCCATATCAGGAGGCAGCTGATTGTATCCTTAAAGAGTAACAGAAGAAATTCCCCGTGCTTCATAGCATGTTCCAGAGAAGGCTAACTGCACATGGGATTGATAGGTCAGTGAGCCTGGACACTCCTGGTAACATGGAAACCATCTGCTGAGGGGTCCACAGGAGCTTTCCAAAACTCTCGTCAGCTTCCTGCTGCCCTGCCTTGTGACAGCAGGCCTTTGGGAAAACCTCTGCAGCTTCTAAGTGAAACTTGACTTGCACATTACTTGTTCAAACAAGCTATGAGTACATATGACTCATCATTTCCCTACTTTGTTTTGCCTGTTAAGCAGCCATCAGCATTTACATCACAATTGATCATAAAAGTGCAAAAACCGTGTAGCAGTTCCAGCCTCACCCCATGTGAGTTACTACAAGAAATTAGCAGTCCTCCCTCAACTCTCCACCTTAACTGATATCATTTTGCTTCCTAGTACTTATTTTTACAGTTTTTATGATCTGTTGTGATCTGCAAACTAGCACATACAAACAAGTTTATGGCCTAAACAACCTGGTTACAAACTTCAGTGCACAGGAACACTCTCGCTCCTTCAGGCTGACCCAACCTGAAGGTCAGAGCCCTGTCTAGCCTAACGTCTTGAGGTCCTCAGCATCTCCAGGGATGGAGCTTCTACTGCTTCTATGGGCAACCTGTTCCAGTGACTCACCACCCTTATGGGTATAACAAAGTTATTTTACAAATCTAAATCTCCCCTCTTTTGGTTGAAACTACTTCCCTTCGTCTTATCACAACAGACCCTCTAAAGAACCCATCCCCTTCCTTCTTAACAGCCCTCCTTTGGATACTGAAAAGACAGCTCTCAGGTCATTCCAAAGCCTTCTGTTCTCCAGGCATGCTTGTGCTATACAATTCCAAGCCCTATTTTTCTTCACAAGATTCACTTTACAGAGGATTTAATTTTAAGCAGAGTATGGGGGGGGTGGGATTTTAGGGCACAAAATATGCAGGACTTGAGTGCTAACTATCCTGGGCACATGTGCCACAGCTGCATCTGTCCCAAAGCAGATATGCATTAAGTGACAGCTGGATAGATAAATATGTGCACATCCATACAACTGGAGCACTGTAGTTTATTTTCCTGAAAGCACGCAATTTGTCAAGGACCCCAGGGGAAGTAGACGAAGTGGCAGCATCTTGCTATAAGCACTGGCTAGGGAGGGAAGAAGAAATTTGGATCATGAATGGGAAATCCCAGCAACAGCTTCCTTTCTCATGACAGCAAGTTCCTTAAGAGGAACTTATTTCTCTCCCTGCAGGAAGAAAGATCAGACAGAGAAAAAGCATCAAACCTAGAAGAAGATAAATAGATATCATGGAAAGCAATGATGTCTGCAAAGCATTTGGCTTTATTATGTTAATTAAAGCAAGCCTTAAGCAGAATTTAGGCTACTAGTCCCTATTACGCTATTGATTGTGCTGCAGTCCATGCAAACGTCAGAATCAGACTTTGGAAAGCCCACTTGATGGCTGTCTGTTTTTGAGGCACCTGTCTCAGTATGCTCTTACAGTACAAGGTATTGTACTGATATGCCATCTTTCTCACTTCGGTCATAACCCAGCACTTCTCACTCCACACGTGGCATCCCCTGAGAGTCCTGAATGCCATCTCATGCATTGTTGGTAAGAGAACAAAGTGTAATGACATAATGGAACAAAATAGAAATGCAAACTATCTTTGAAGAACCTGCTTTAGATTTCAGTGAGCAGCAGAACACAACACTCCTGGTGACATCGCCTTTCTGGTGATGTGCTACAGTAATTTTTTCTTAATTAAACAGAACTATTTAATTGCCTTCTAATTTATTTAATCAACTCATTTTTCATCGCAAATTCATCATTGGCTCAACTGAGCAGCTTTTACATGAAAGCCACAAAAGAAAAGAAAAAAGATGTTTCTGCACGGGGAACATTTTAATATTCCATCCCTGGTTTTGCTTCCTTTTTCTGAAGAGCAGAAATTCAGCATTTTCTTTTTCTTTAAATAATCCTTCTTGCTGTTGGGACAACTCCCTTTTAAGGCCAAGTTTTGCTCAGAGGGAATGTTGACTGCATTTATAAACACCCACTTCCTAGGGTTTATAATAGTAACAGCAATATAACCTGAACTATAGTTTCAGCAACACGAGGCAAATACATTCAGCAGGCCAACCAGCTTTTTTGGAAAAAAATTTGGAGATGTTGTCAACGCCACCGTGGTTTTAATTTTCTCTGCTCACACAATCACATCTTTGAAAACCCCCTTCCTTTTTCTTTGCCTCTTTGAAGGTAGAAGCTGGTGCTTCCTTCAGCTCCAAAATTCATAGTCAGAATATTCAGATGGTGCAGCAACCACAGAAGTAGGAAAATGCCACCTTCTTTATAACTCAGGAATTTTAAATGAATCCAAAACTGTGACTGTGGATAGAGTTTCCAAGAACTACAGTGAAGACCAAATTTCACCATATGTGTTATTCTGCTCAATATATCCCCTTTAACTCTGGGGAAGGCTGCCAAAAGAAAAAAAAAACAAAAAACCCTAGTGCAGGCCATTTCTAGTGTAACTTATTGTAATCTGATTAATCAGTTCAGTACCTTGAAAAAAGATATGATGTAACAGATCAAGAAGAATTTCCACTTAATAAGGGTTACACACTTCCCAAAGGATGAGCCATACAAACCACAGCCTCCAGAAACACCACTGACTTCTGGATGTATCCTGCTCTGACACCGTCAGCACTGAACCAGAGAGGGATACTGGTGTCTGGTCTTTAATGCTGCCTGCCACCACAGCTACCTCAAGCTTTCCAGCCATGCAGGTTTGGAATTGCTACCTTATATGAAAGTTACTGTCTATGTGTTTGTGTCACCATAATATTTTGCATTGTGTCTACCCTTCATCTAGAGTGGGATGTGTAACTTCAGTGTGATACCAGAACAGTTCCCAAGGGCCTGGTGCTGAACTTGCTCAAGTGGCCATAAATTAGGAACAACCCCACTGCTGGTGGTGACACAGAAACGCACAAGCCTGGACTCGGGTTTCTCATACCTGTTGCACAGTTTTTAAGTGAATAGCCAGGGGGCTGAAAGTAAAATGATCTGCCTCCACCCGGCTAGAAAAAAAATAAAAAATAAACCAACACCAAAATCCACTAAAACAAAACCCCAACAAATAGAAGCACATCAGAAATGTGTAAGGATAGCGGTGGTGAGGAAATTCTCACTGCAAACATAACAATCCTGTGCCAAATGAGTTGTCATGACTTTACTATAACATTCTCACAAAGAGGAGCTGAATTTTTCTTTATTGTGAAATCTTAGTTGTGAGCCTTTCTGCTCCTGGGAAAAGTCACATGTCAGAATAGAACAGTGTTTCCAAATATGACTAGTCTGAGCAGATAAACAATGAATGTCAACAGAGCATTCAGGGAAGTTTATATCTGTGGTTAAACTCCTTTCTGAAGGAGTGTATTCTTGTTTTGGTAGTATTACACATCAGAAGTACCTTGCCTTTGTGCAAAACACCCTATTGAACTGTGGTCACAGTTACCTGCAGTCCAAGTATCAGCTGTGCTCAAGAACATGCTATAGCAATACTGTACACCATGTTCAAAAGTTTCAGGTTTCTTTACACCATATTTTTTGATGCTGTTGTACATTAGGCACTGACAAAATGAACATGCTAATTCTCTTAGTTCTTTCAGTTGACTCCAAACCAGACAAAATTTGGAGGTTCAATCTCTTGTATTTCTCAAATCTTGGAGACGATCCCACTTTGCTACTTCCTGTCCAGAAGGCTTTGAGGACCATAATGGGGCAGAAGACTCAGTCCTGACCACTCTGTTCCTACAAATACTGGGACCAAGCACACCTTGTCCTTCTACCGAGGTGAAAACAAAGCATTCCATTAGGAATGAGGGATCCTTTAGAAGCAAAATACTCCTACATCTACGCTACCTCTATGGCTCCCAGATCCAACAGCTCTTTAATACGCTGTGCCTAGCAGTCTTGGAGAGGTTTTCTACCTCAAGACAACATCCATTTTAGTCACATTTACTTTGACCACCGAACCGCAGCTCAGTTTTTGTTCTTTGGACGTATCAATTTTTATTTCTTAGAGGCAGAGCAACACCACTTTATTAAAGTGCCCTGCTGCTACTAAGCAGACTAAAAACCAGGGGTCACACCAATCTGCAAATAATGCAAAGAGGAAACTGAATTTGGGTCTCCCACTTCCTCAGGTTGCACTCCAACTTACACAGGCAGTAGCACTGAAGGTAAGAACTCTCTCTTCTGGTCAGTGTCCAAAGTCTTCAAGAATTCAGATCTTCTCCTCTTCCTTCCAAGTTCTCTTTATTATTGACAACACACTCACTTTCAGTTCTCCGCAAATTTTGTCCATGTGCTTAGGACAAATCCAGCATTTCACATACTTCCATTTAAATTGAATTTAAACTGATTTTAATCTGCAGACAGGCTAGCTCTTAATTTCACTGTGCCTCAACGTCCCTCTTTTGTGGATGGGGAATTACAGAGCAGATGGAGATATAACACACTTAAAACACATTCAAGACAGCAACTTTCTTTTGTGGCCCCACAACACAGCAGAATCTTGGAACCAAGAAAGCACATTAAATCACACTGTCCTTGTTAAGGGAAAACTGGAGGGAGTTTGGTCACTAGGAGGTTTTTTTTTTTTTTAATACTTTATTAAACACAAAGAAACCCAGAAGCTTGGCAGCCTATCCCTCCATGTAAACCCATGTCTTTCTACATTATGAGGAAGTTCAGTTCAGTTGAGGTGAAAACCCTCTGTGAAAATTTGGATTCTGAAATGCCTTCTAATCACTACCTGAAGTCTTTTTTTTTTTCATTTAATCATTATTCAGTGCAATTAAGTTCTAAAAAGAAGGGTACAACTGGCCTTGAGAGAAGGCTAGTTTCAGGAGACTGATTACATGATCAGTAGGATATACTGTGTATGACTGATGTCTTAAAACATTCAGGGAAGTCCAGTGAGTTTCTTATTGCTGTCATGAAATAGCATCCTAGGATTTTAGTTGTTTATCCTGTTGTATGAGTTAAGCTACATGGTGTTAACCAAGTATATTAACCAAGTATAACTGCACATGCAAACAAACACTAGTTTGGTTTAACAACTTCATAGAATGAACCATGGAATGGCCTGCATCAAAAAGGACCACAAAGATCATCCAGTTTCAAGTCCACTTCTAACAGGGTCGCCAACCACCAGACCAGGCTGCCCAGAGCCACATCCAGTCTGGCCTCGAATGCCCCCAGGGATGGGGCATCCACAACCTTCTTGGGCAACCTGTTCCAGTGCGTCACCACCTTCCGAGTGAAAAACTCCCTCCTAATATGTAACTGGAACTTCCTGTCTCAGTTTAAAACCATTCTTAAAATGAACTTTTTACCAGGACTGCCTGGTAAAAAGGACTGAGAACCTTTTGCAAAGGCTGGCTTTTCAGCAACTCATACAACTTGCTTTCACACCTCTCTTTCAGTATACGTATATAGGAAAGTAAACAGAGGAAGACATTAGAAGGAGTTGTCACAACTCCTAACCTTACAGTTAATGAATCAGCTCTGCAGTAACCATGACAAACCCTACTGTTGTGTGCTGCAGTAGCTGCCGAGGCTAACCACAGACAAAAGGCAGCACTGGGGCCTGTTTGCTTTTGCATTCATTCATTTTCTGAATATTGGAAAGGCCGCAGCTACAGAGCAGAGGTATTCTTGGCTGTGCTGCTGTGGTTTTAATGCCTTTTACATGGACATTTTAGAAAGACTGCAATTATGCACAGCACTGAGATAACTGTGGCTAAGTCTACAAAACCATTTCCTCTGAGCACGTACTTCCCTAAGTAAGTGAGATTCATGAAGCAGGGAAAGCATGCTCAGGGAAAATAACAGCAACTGCTGCTCTCAGCAGAGATGGCACCTGCTCAGTTTCTGATACTACTCTCAAAGCAAGCCCAGCTCATCTATCTATACTATAGGACATCTAGAGAACAAGCACGCATGAACAAAGGAAGCAAAATATCCAAAAGGTGTGGTATGACATATGTCTAACTGAACAGTATACCAAGTTTCTAGGTATTTGAAAGGGACTGATCCCTCTTCTGGTAAAGCAGATCTAAAGAAGTGATTTATTACAGCTACTCTCCACCAACTTGTCCCCTGGCACCTCCCTAGCACTCAGCCTCTCTCTAAAAACCGCAGCATCTATAGCTATGTAAACATTAGTTGGCCAGCCTTGAGGTACGCAAGAACTCCCCTAACCAGTCATTCATCCTACATCCCTCTGCATTTTAGACAAAGCACAGCTTTGAAATTAGATACAGTCATGATGAGCAAGCTGCTGTTAGAGGTGAGTCCCTTGCAGTTTCTATCCAGAATTAGTGTTTAAGTGTCTCAGAAGATGCTGCTTTCTTGTAGCTATGAAGAATCAGAGATTCACTGTATTAATGATTCCGCAAATGTCTTCAGATGGGAGAATTAACACCTACTGCAGGCAACATGATTGACTTCAATTGCAGTGCCACTACCTTTCAGGATCTTGAGAGACACTAATTTTGGAAAGGTGTTTTGCATGGAAGACTGGCATTCAAAGCAAATGGAAGATTCAGTGTGTGCAGGTGTTACTTAGCAACCCACAGAAGAAAACTTTAGTTGCAGCTAGAAAAATTTCTAATTTAAAAGGATAGCATGGGTTAACGGTTAGGCACAGCAACAATTCAGCAAAGCCTTTAGAAACAAAACTTATGCTGCTGTATACATGGACAGCAACTGTCATATTAGCCATATCACTGCACACCTTTTTCTTAATTTTAAGTGCAATTCTCTCATCTTCCCTGAGCTACCACTGGAAGATGCATATTATCAAAAGGAGCAGTATCAGTGGTATACGTCTCTGTAGAACTATCTTTTCTTCCACTCAGCCTAAGCAAGCCTCTGCTGAAGGGTTTTCAAAGAGAATGATCCAAAACATTCATTCTATCCCTTCTGCTCTGCCCTTCCACAGGCAGCTCCTTGGAGGCTTCCTCTGTGCTGAGAAGAACTTGGAAAACAGCTACAGCACAGTCATTCCCCATCAAGCAGTCAACCTCAGAAAGGAGATTGTACAGGACCTATTTAAGCTGTACTTAAGCTGTAGAAACTTTCCAGATATCAGCAATCTGCTCAATCCAGTTGGGAATGGAAACCGAAACAACCCATTCACTTTCGCACACTAAAACAACCAACCATACTTGCATTTTGTTATTGCACTATTAGAAGCTTCATTACTCCAGTTTTGCTTGAAGAACCTTAAGAGAATGTATGTGTCATTACTGCATACTGATAGGGCAGCATATGCTGTAAGTGCATCGAGATCAGACTAGATACATCCTTTCAGTTCTTTGAAATTGATTTGTGCAGAAACAATATGCATAGGCAAGAAAATAGTGTTCAGAGTTCAGAGGTATTCTTTTCAGAACAGAAATAGTAAGCAGTGAGGCCTTCCTAGCAGTTATCTGGAGCCAGAAAGTAAAAAATATTGTTCTTACTTGTATCAAGATTTAAACAGATATAAAGCCAAATTAAGAGTCAAGACAGGAAGAAGTATCAGTGTGGGAAGGTATTATGTGAACAGAGACACAGAAGAAAATACAAGATGAAAGTACTGTGATCTTCTCCAGCCCACTATTCCAGCAAACAGATCCAACTGGCACTGTTCTAGCTCCCATTATCTGCTTAGTGAATTATGCAGGGCAAAAAAAAAAAAAAAAAAAAAAAAACCAACACAACAAAACAGTACAAATCAAGCTTGAATTCCCAACTCCACACTCTGCCTTTTGGAGAAGGAATATGGTTGAGTAATCCAGTAGTTATCAACACCTGCTGC
Source organism: Centrocercus urophasianus (assembly GCF_019232065.1). NCBI lineage: Eukaryota > Metazoa > Chordata > Aves > Galliformes > Phasianidae > Centrocercus > Centrocercus urophasianus. The sequence continues at coordinate 34,248,604 of NW_024884364.1, read as the reverse complement.
ATTGATCTGGTTTCAGAGATGCTGCAACGGGTTGGACAGCTCTGAACTGTCTCAGTCTCATATTCCCCTCTTTGGGCACACGAGTCACTCTGCTTCTGTGCTGACTGCAGGCCTTGCACCTCTGAAATCTAAAAAGAATAGGAAAGAGTAGGAATAACAAACAAAAACAGATGGTAAGAGGAGTAACCATTTTTTTAATGCTTCCATTAGCTATGCTATACACTGAAAATTACAGAAAAACCTCAGAACAAGGTAATAGTTTTTGTTTTGTTTTAAAAGGTGCATGTACACAAACGCAAACAGCATGACAAAAAAAGAAGAGGAACCAGAAGTACCTGCCCACAAAGGGGATTTCAACATCATAAGTTTAACTGAAACAGTGGGGAACTGAAACTGAACAGGAGAGGGGGCTTAATATTGAATACTGCAGTGATATGTTTTAATTGCTATACAGCATTTGCCATGTAGCCAGTTGGGGCAGAATTACCTTACTCTGATATGAACCCTGAGAAGCTGAACAACTATAGGCACAGAAGCAAAGCAACAACATAAGAACTGCTGCTATCTTAGTTCCAACTAAAGCTGAATGAGCCTCATAAACACCACAGACAGGAATATATTGCCATTTTTATGAATATCTTAAGTATGCTTGTCGAGATTCAGGAGGCAGCTATATGGAGAGAAACATCAGTAACACAACCAAGAAAGCACCAATTAATTTAAACAACTTAAATATGAAGTCTTCACCAATTTACGCAGAGAATACATGCTAACAGATTAGCATTGAGGAAATCACGTAAAGGAGAGGACAAACACTTGCTCAACATTAACAAGTAGTTTCCAAAGATGTATGGATAATCCAATTCCTTCCATGGAGAATCAATATTTGCTCCAGATACTGTCTGTAGTCAACTCTGCACAATGTTACAGAAAACAAATGCAAAAGGTGAATTGCAGGACTGCCTATACTGAATGTGTTAATTAACTTTATGTTCCCTAGTTCCTTTAACATTTTGTGGAAACATAGTTTAACAAACAGAATGACACAGTTCTTATCACTAGAAGTTTTATTTGTTTTTAACAGAATCAAAAAAATTTTAATACAAGCACTCACTTAGGAACCCTTCTGCTTCTTTAAAAATGCTATTCAAATTAAAAAAGTTCTGGATGCCTGCTGATCTTAACCTGTAGATACTTCAGAGAACACAGGCTTAACGAAACTATACATTTCTTCATTTTTTGGCCATCACAGCTCTGCCAACATCCATGGTTAAAGTGCATATGATATCAACACTGAAAAGTTAACAGTACAGCCATATGCTGTACAAGCTCAAGCTGAACAAGCTTCCCCATTCACTACTATGACTGCAGTTCAAGTCTGAATGGACAGTCTCCTGCTATTCCAGGCCTCATCTTCTCATACTGAAACTGCCTGTTTTGTCACTGCTCAGCTAAATATAGTGCACAAGTGAAACATCCTAGTTTTGGTGAAGCTTAAGAGATCTAGCTGGTACCAACACTCAATATGTTAGCTTATCCCTCCACAATTATTTCTAGGCACTTTGTTTATAAGCCATACTACGTGTAGTGCTTTTTAAAAAAATACATTTATCAGACCTATAAATAGTTTCCCACTACTCCCTTCTTCAAAACCATTTCCTAACTATACAGAACACACACAGCTCTCTCTGAAGTTTAAAGAGAAAGCAAGACCATCACCAAGGCAAGGTAATGGTTATGTACACAGCATGCACTAGCTCCCACTCCCATGAGAGCCACTCAAGTTCAGATGCCTGCAACACTCCAGTCCCATGTACCACCTTCTTCTTAACTAGCTTCAGATCCACCCTGGCTTCCAGCTCTACTGACACCAGCTGGATCACTTGAGCTGGAACAAGCAGTAAGGAAGCCCACAGAGATCAGTTGCATTATTTTTCCATATTTAAGATTGGCAGAGAGGCAACTCAACAACAACAACAAAAAAAAATTGTAGACAACCCTCCACTTTGTATTTCCAGGCAGCTGGAAACCCAGCAGACAATGTAGCTGTTGCTTAACAAACACAGAAATCTACATTGTATGCCAGGTTCATGCCCCAAACCTGGACAGTCTTCCCACACAACTGATTAACAGCAGCTGTGTGCACCGCAGTTCACAGTACATTTCCTCCCCTAACATGCAGTAGTCATACAATCAGACAAGATATCTTTTTCAACACCCATCCTTTGGTTGGGGTAGGCTGAAGACTCTTCATTGAAGAAGTCCAATTATTTTTGTAGTTCAAATTTACAGATACCAGTTAAACCACGGCCCCCAGAAAGAGGCTATGGAAAACATTTCTGCTTCCCAATATAAAACATTCAGATATTTGATCTGATTCCCACTGTAAAGTAGATCCAACATATCCAATCCTTTACTTGGGGCCACACCTCCGATGTTAACTTGTTAGCACTGTGAACTTGCTCTGCACCGAGGAGAGAAGACAGAAATCCAACAAACAGTCTAGATGGAAGATAGGAGATGTCATCAGAGACCCAGTAGCCAGATGTAGCTGCTGATTGTAAAGACAGAATCTACACTGACTACTGAGCGACTGATGGGCAACTACACGTTCTGGGCTGAACGATCCACAGCATTAGTCCAACACCACCTGCAGAAACAATTAGAAGAAACATCAGTATAAGAAACATTTGGTTAGACAGACCTTACAGAGAGAAGCATCCACAGTTAGTGTTCTACAAGAAAAGAGTGTTTCAGGACAATCGCCTCAGTTACGCACTTATTAGTTGTTACAATGAACAGGCATTCACAAAGCGTTCCTGAAACTTTAACCTGAAATAACTTGTTTTTATTTTCCTATACTAGTAAAGAGTCAAAAGCAGCTAACATGAAATGCTCACAAATCTGAAGTATGCTAATATCAGAACAAAAGCCAACTCGAGTCTCCCCTTAATCCTCAAAGTAGTATGAGAAGCTGAGAATTTTTCAAACAGGCTGTTCACTGTCCAAAAGGGCATTAAATAAAATTGAATGTAAAGGCACAGAGGTAATCCTGAAATGGTGAAACATATCCCACATCACAGTGAAAGAAATACAACCTCTACATTATTTAGTAGGGAAGGAAGGGAGCTGCTTAGAGTTCACTATAACAGCATTTTGAGTCTTTGCATAAAAACTCCTGAACATAGCTATTTGAAATAGTCTAGTATCAACTGAAAAAATTTCAATTCCTCTCAGTGCTGAACCTGTCATTCTTCTGCATTGCACATCCAAGAAAAACATGAATAGATACACATCTAGCTTGTGCTTCCAATGGTGACTTCAGTATAACTTCCTGAGTTCTTCAAGTGGAGCTAAGTGCTAAGACTTGGATGCTGACTTGCCATGTAAAAACAAAAAGTGACCAAACTCCTCATCCAATATTTCAAATACTTTATTAAAACACTTACTTAGGAACAAATGAGATTTTCAGCTTTAATGACAATACTTTCAACTCTGCCACTGGCCCGCTAAGTGTTTCACTGCCTTTTTTTTTTTTTTTAAAAAAAAAAAAAAAACAGAGCTGTGACAGATTGTAAGAGCATTTCCGCACTTTTTTTTAATATCATTTGCTTACCACGGTTCTACCATTTATGTTTGACTAGATTATAGCCATAGAATCAGATTAAGGATAGATCTACTGGAAAGCAAATAACTAACAGATTACTATAAAGTACTTCTGGAAAGGAGTGGTCGCTGTTACATCCCATAATTCTCCTGAACTTTACCACAGTGCCATTTCACAAGCAGTATTTAAGCATGAATCGACATTAACTGATTCCTGTGTTGTATCCCTGCTAGCCTGTACCTCTGACAGCACTTTGCCAGCATTTAGTGCTATTGGAAGTGCAAGAGCAGCAGAGTTGAAGCTGGTAAACAGATACTAGGATTTCTGCTGGAAAACTGATCTGCACAGTTTATTTACCACAACCTGTCCACTTCCCCTCTTTTTGTATGCAATGCCTTCCTTACACTTACCTGACTCCTCAAGACAAATCACCATCCTGCTGTTCTCCCAAGAAAAAAGCCCACTAACTTTCTACTGTATTTCCACTCCCCTAAGAGCATGGGCTTTTTGCAGGAAAGAGTCATAGAATCACAGAACAGCCTGGGTCAAAAAGGACCACAAAGATCATTCAGTTTCAGCCCCCCTGTTACGTGCAGAGTCATCAACTACCAGACCAGGCTGCCCAGAGCCACATCCAGCCCAGCCTTGAATGCCTCCAGGGATGGGGCATCCACAACCTCCTTGGGCAACCTGTTCCAGTGTGTCACCACCCTTTTGAGTGAAAAACTTCCTCCCAATATCTAACCTAAACCTCCCGTCTCAGTTTAAAACCATTCCCCCTTGTCCTATCACTATTCACTCTCCTAAACAGCCATTCCCCCTCCTCTTGATATGCTCCCATCAAATATTGGAAAAGGCCACAGTGAGGTCTCCCCAGAATCTTCTCTTCCCCAGGCTAAACAATCCCAGTTCCCTCAACCTTTCCTCATAGGAGGGGTACTCCAGCCCTCTGATCATCTTAGTGGCCTACCTCTGGACCCACTCTAAGTGCTCAATCTCCTTCCTGTACTGGGGGCCCCAGCCCTGGACGCAGTACTCCAGATGGGGCCTCAAAGAAAGAAAGGTTTGCAAAGGTCTCAGAGATGGAAAGCTCTTTCCTGTAGCACAGTGGACCTGCTCTGCACGTACATAACATGAAGTCTCAAGCTGTACTACCAGCCTAGGTCATCCAATCCTTATTTCAAATTGAGTAGTGCACTGGTTTGATATCTCTGCAAACTAAATTCTCATTACCATATGAAAGGATTAAAAAAAAAAACAAAAAACCTACCACACACAATCTGTAATATAGACAGGTGATGCTTTGGCATTGGTGAACTCTAACAGGTTTATCTATGCAAGAGGGAACTGAGCTGCATATCACCAGATCAAGATAAAATTGGAAAAGCACTATGGGATGTTGCTATGCACCAAATACAAAGGCAGCAGATTAGAACATTTGTGAATCACTGCTTAAGATACTCCTACCTTTACTTGCTGAATCAAGACAGGTTTAATGTGATTTAAAAGTTAAGTAGTTCAAAGCAAGAAAGACATGCACAGATACATACACCACTGTTCAAATATAGAAAAAGGTACAAAGTCAATAACTATTTTTTTAGTGAACATCCTATCTGTTGGACTGACAGGGAAGAAGACAGGTCCTGATCAATCATTTTGTAGTGGCAGAGATTCATATCATGGGATAATATATTATTAGAACAGGGGCAGCACTGACTTGTTAAATTCTGTCACAAGAAGAGAAAGCAGCTATTAAGTAAGAAGATCACAGAAGCGAGGGCTGCAGGGCTGGGGGGAGTAATGTCAATTGTAGCAGTTTGAACAATAGTTTTTCCCATGATGTCACTAAATTCAGGAAAAATACTGTTTTGGACAACACTGTACAGGTGACTGAACAAAAAAGAAGTAGGTGCTGCTTTACTAGTTTTACTATTTTGCCTAAGATCCATGTTGCAATATCCAAAAATGAAGCAGAGGATAGTTTCAATACTTCCTAAACAGAAAGCAAGCCATTACCTTCCCAGGTTCAGAGCTGACAGTTTGAGTTTTATTAAAATTCTTACCAGAGACAGCCAAAAGCCTGCAAGTCAGTGCACTGGACTGCAAGTTAAGAAACATTTCTCCACGCTTAATGCACAATACAACAGAGTTTCAGCATTCACCAAGCATGCCAAGAACTTTTAATTACCTAATATGAACTTAGGCAAATAGCCATTATGTCTTAAGTTCAGAATTCAGTGAAACAGCTCAGTGCATTGTTTTAACTGAGCAGATATATGCTTTACAAAGAGCGTGTAATTGTGAAGTTCAGCTATGCACAGCAATTTGCCCTACTTAATGAAAAAGTTAGCCAAGGCACTGATTGTAGAGAACTATTGCACAAGTTTTAAAACCCAAGGTAATGATACAGAAGGTGAAACCAACATTAAATACAGGTGTCTAATTAAAAACACATTCTTACGCACAAATTCCTCTGCAGTTACCTAATTACACCAGAGCCAGGATATCTCTGCAGCAAAGCATGTTTCCAGCGATCCCAGATCCTGCATACCTCAGACCCTGTGACTGTATTGGTCAAACTCATTCAGACCAGCTGATGGTCACTTGACTCTCTGCACTATTTATACATCGCTCCATTAACTGAGCGATTCTGATTGGGCTGAGCACATTTACAAAAACCCTGCCCAAGACATTTTTTGAATTGCTCCACCAGAGAATACTAGTATGAGCAAGCCTAGGGAGGTATAGAGTTGGCACGGTCTCCTAAAACAATTTCCTAGAGGCAAAACCACTTGCATTCTCGGAGGCCAAGTAACGAGCTTGTTTTTAAAGTTGCATTTATCAGCAATTAAAACACAGTTACCCTTAACCAGGACCTATTTCTGAGTTGATTTTTACGGACAGTCTTTGAAATATTTAATATAACTAGACAAACTGGCTTCATTGTAAAACCCATAAAGGGCACTGTAAAGAGTTGAGTGTGTGTGTGTGCGTGTGTGTAGAGATATATATATATATATATATATATATATATAAATAAGAAAGATGAACACAAAAGAGTCAGTCATACGGGCATAAATAAAATCAGTTTTATATGAAGTTAAGTGTCCACTGAAGTTATCTAACCTTATATTTATGAAGAGAGGCATAAAGCTGCCACAGGAGCATATAAAAATGAATTAAGGTTCCTAAGCTATTTGCATAGCAAGAAGGAATGATCTTCCTTTTCATAGTGTCTGTATCAGGATGACACTGTTGTGCAAGTAAGCAGCATGCAGTTATCAGCTATCATTTGTCAATACTTACACCCCAGAACATTGTAACTGTCCACTGGATAGTAATAATAGGAAAAACTGACTTCAAATTGCAATTTGTTAAGTTATGAGCATTAAGTTAATGTAAAAGCAGCAAGCGGTGCCCACGAGGGCTCTGCTTCGGCAGAGCATCAGACAGCTTGCCAGAGGATTTCAGCTCAGCTCCTCATGAGAAATGCAGAAGGCAACTATCCACACACCAGCAGCAGATGCAACATTACAGAAGCACCACCAGCTCACTGCCTGCGTGGACACAAACCCAGCATCTCTCAGCATAAGGCACACTCACAGCACAGGAGATTGCCAACGCAGGAAAACATCAGGATAGGAAAGTGAAAAACAACACCCTCCCCCCCCCCCAGGCCCGGGCCCCCCCGAGCTCACATCCCTAAGCCAGACCCACGCAAGGTGTGAGTCAGACTGCGTGCAGCCCCCATGTCTGCTCCATACGTTTGCCAGACGCACCATGCGTGCGTATGTCAGGCGTACATCAGGGTGTACTGCTTGTATGGGAGAGGCCCACCCTGCCATTAAGAGGCAAATAGCTGGTGCTCACAGCACACCGCTGTTGTTGTAGCAGAGATGCTAAGCGAGATTCAACAGTGTCAGAGAATTACTTGACTGGACTGTTAGCTCATTTATATATTTTTACAGCACGCACATACCTTGCAACAGCACACCCGCAGCATGCCATGTATTAACAATCTGAACTAGCAATCCAACTGAAACATGAGTAGAAACTAAACGGGTTAAGCACAACACACTATTTTTAGTGCTGATAGACATGATTCAGCTGAAATTTAAAAAGACCAACTAGTAGAGAACTCTGATGATGGCTGAATTTATCCAGACAGCTCTCTCCCCTACAGCACAGTCAGGTTTTTAGAGTCTAGCCATCAATGTCCTCGCTATGCAATTCAATTTACGCTACCATGTGGTTCAAGCGTGCTTAGCATGTAGTCCTAGGGGAAAATAGGGGGCTTCATCTTTCATTCCACTGTCAGTTTTTCAAGGTAGATACCTCTGCCCACAGAACACCAGGGGAAGAAAATACCGCTCTGAAATGGCAATCCAGTGAATTAGAGAAAGCACACCAGGGATGAGACAAGTTTCTGAATGGCAACAATTTCTAAGATTAAACTCCCAGCTCTGACAGTATGATCCCTCTGTATAGTCCTCAAGGACCTATTTTAAAGTTAATTACTCTTCCAAGTGCAGTTAGTACTTACTTCAGGAGAACAACGCTGTTCATGTGTCACTTGAACTTTGCAATAAAGGCACTTGATTATTCAATTATGGAGATGACGCGACAAAGCCAGCTGTTCCTGCATCACACCCTAATACGTAATAGGAGGCTGGTGAATGTGAATTCTTTACCCACCCTCTCCTTCTAATTACCTTACTGTCAGATAAGCTCAGCTGGAGGAGCTAGCTCCTCCAGCATTTTCAGCCAGCTGCAATGTGAAGTTTATCACATTTATGCTTTAAGCCAACTTAAGCTGTTTCTGATCATCTTATTATTCTACAGGAGAAACAACTCTGTCCCCCATGCAGACCTGGCCAGGCTTGAGAAAGAGAATACAATGACTGCTTAGATACAAATTCCAGTTCAATTAGTTGTGAGCTTCTAAGATGGGGAAGCTGGACTACAGGCATGGTTTGGGCACTGTCATGCCTTATGACTCAGTGGGACTCACTTTCTCCCCAAAACAGTCACCATCCTTTCCCCTACTAAATGCTAAAACAATCCTACTTGAATGAAAAAGAGAACAAGTCCACACAAAATTTCACACCTGCTATCTTACACAACAGCATGCTTTTTTTTTTTTCCTGGAAACACAGGAGGAAAATTACAATGCACCAGGAAGGGCTGAACGCTATGTTACCCACCTCTATGTTTAGAAAACAAAGACTGTATTTCAATGAATAACCCAATCATCTTAGGTAGACAGTATTAAAAAACAGACATGAACAAAGAATACCAAGGAACATTAAAGAGTGCAGTAGGCTGGAAATCAGAGCACTGCTCCAGATTACAGCACAGATGAATCTCGTTGAGGTCTCCAGAAATTCCAGAAGGAATGCTATTCTGGACAGTAAGTTCTCAACAACCGCTGTTCTGAACATTAAGTGCTCTCTGAACTACTGACAACATCAAGCCCATCACAACAATAAAAACTATCACAGTTTTTTAAGTGTTAATAAAAACCTTGATGAAAAATGTGAAAGTCAGGGACATACTTTATCTTGCCTGAAGATTATCACATGACATCAGCATGCTTCTATGCCTCAGAGACCTTAATGTGCATGTCTACTCTACAGCTCACATGACTTTGCTTCCTTTAGACCATAGAAAGAAACAGAAGCAAGCGTCACAGAAGAGCAACAGGTACATCGTATTAAGAAGCTTCTCAAAACAAGGACTGGTTCTGTAGAATAAGAGTCAATATATTTACCAGTATTAAATCTGCTCTAAGTAATACAAGCAAGGTCACAGCATACAAATAAAAACTCAAAGCTCTCCATATGCAACATTCCATGTATAACTTGCATAAAGGCATACGGCATGTAGCAGTGTCAAAGGCAGTTAGTGTTTCTAAAGATACTAAATTTCTTACTCCAAGTTAGTATTCCCAGGCACATTGTGGTAGAAATCACTCCAGTTCTTGAAGTTAACCAGCAGGGGAGTTTTAAAATACAGACAGAGGCTCCACAGGAAACAGGAAAGCTGCATCTTACTGAAACAACCATATAAATGAAGATTCCTCTACATAAATACACACACACTTGTACTGAAGTGATGAGATTAGGTAAACAGATAGAGAAGCACACTGGCAGAAGAAAGTGATGGATGTCAGCACTACCCAAACTTTTGTGTAGTTAAACAGAAGGATCTATTTGGATCTGGGTCTATACTATAGTGGCTATCAGTAGAGTTATTTAATGATGTTATTAACATCTGAGTAACACATGCAAGTTAAAGTCAGAACGACCTCTCGTGCTTGGCATCATAAAAATAATGAAGAGGTCAGCAAATAAGTGACTGCTTCCATCAGTGCAAAAGCACTCTGTACGCACCGACTGCTAATCAGGAAGTTTCTAAAAAGAGTCACAATAATTAAGGTAAAAAGGCAAGAAAATCCAGGATAGGTCTCAAGGATGCAAGAGATGCTGACAATGCTACTACTACTACTGCTGATAAATTAAAGGTTACTCATGACATGCAATGACAACTCTGGCATAGCTTAGCAACCCAACACTAGGAGAGGGAGCTGAATGGGATACTGAAGAAAAACCATAAAGCCACAAACTTAATAGGTCAAAAAGTATATGTGACCACATTATAATAAGAGGCAGAGACACCAGGGATTTAACTTTTACTTTATCCCTTTCTCAGAATGGGAAATGCAGAACTTGGAAGAAAAGAGTGAACTTGTGGATATAGTGTTTTGTCTGAATGATCTAGCTGCCACAAAACAGAAGAGAGACCAGCTGGAGAATCATCTTCTCCCACAGTAGATGTAACCTCCAGGCTGTTTTATCCACACAGAGTCTTGCCAAGATTATCTTCCAGTTTTCCCATAGCATGAATCGCTTTTAGACCACCTCCAGCAAAAACAAGAAAAAATAGCTAAAGGCCATTGTACACAAATATAGCTAGAAAGAACCAAGAAATAGCTCTCGAGATGAGACTTTCAGAACTATAGGAATGCTAACGGATCCCTACAAGTAACACAGACAAACAGGAATCAATATATTGTCGGCTAAAGTGATCTTACAATGAAGACAACCAATTTATTCAGGGTAGGCAGGGATGGTGGTGAGGAATTGACAGCACTGAAGAACAAATGAGGAGTAGGACATCCCGGGGTATTTGAAAAAGTGCTCTTGAAGGGACATCTTTAGCAGGATGAAATATCAACAATATACAAGATTAAATATTTTACTCCTGTTAGATTCTGTTTATGACAGAATGGAGGACAATGCCAATCTCAAGCTCTAAACTGCATGTTCATATATTAAGGAAATATATATGAAATCAAACTCTGTGATTAATGCCCCAATACTAAGTAGCGCAGTGGCAGACGAGGAGTTAATTTATTCTGCAACATGAAAAGCTGTTTTGGGAACTACTAAAATTACAAGAACAGCTCTTACCAGTGCTTCTCATGAGGACTCCCAGTTTGGTCCAAATAAGCACTACTCCAAGGGTGGGTGTGATGCCCACTATGCATACAAATAACTTCAGTTCCCAACTTTAACCCACCAAGAGCTCTGCTGAGAAGCCATTATTCTTGGTTCCTAACACATACTGAGGAAAAACTCAAAACAAACTGACTACAGGCTATGTTATAGAAATATAGGTTATACCTGACCTACTTTATCCCATTTGAATTACTGCAATGCACACTCATTAGATACTGTTAAACTCAGCTGTTCAATACTTGCATTTAAAATAAGATCTTATTATGAATCCTTACTTCCAAGAATACCATCACGGAGAGCAAGAACAAATCCTAGGTGTTCCATTTGGGAGAGGTTTTATGAGTTCTGCAGAATTGTTTGCTTTCTCATTCCAAGTATTTTTTAACATATTCAAAGCATATCTGCATTGTCTATGGAACTCTACAGTAAACAAGAAAAACCTTTTTAAGCCAGGCCTGCACAGACTCAATAGCTTTCTCTCTGAACACTTCCTCATTTTCTAACCTTAGTAATAGCAAAATAAAGATGGCGGCAGAGAATACTCCAGTGATTTACTGTCAAAGCAAAGCAGTGAGGACACTCAAGCAAACATCCCACTGAGAATGCTGTAAGCACTTGAAAAGCACACAAAGGTCAGATAAAGCTTAAGAGTAAATATGGATTCAAAAGCAGAGGATACAAACCAACCAGTTAATGTGCATATTCCCATCAGGATTACTAACAGAGGGTTTCAATTCAGAGCAAAGCCAGCTCTATGAGTGAGGACTCCATCTCTCTACAACTGCAAGACATACTGGCTTAGGTATATACATGCACATTTTGTTCATTTAAAAGTCAGTGACAATCTTTGCATTAAGCACAGAAGACTTCCATATTCACTCACAGTGAAGTAGTCAACTAAAAAGCAAGGTTATCCAAACAAATAAAGTGAAGCAAAATTCACTGCAAAATCAACTGAAGAATAGAAGAATGCGTCAGATCCATTACTGCAATTAAATTTAATCTCTGAAGCAAAAAAAAAAAAAAAATTAGTGCTAACCTCCTATTACAGGTCAAAATGACAAGACAACTTACACACAGCCATATTAAAATTCAGATCTCACACTGTATACTTTTATTCTTAATAACAATGTAAAGAGAGCAAAAAGTTGTCTTTATAGTATAAGAGCAGTACATAAGTCTATTAAAACAGAGCTAAAAACCACCAAAGCCCAAAAAACTAACAAAATTGCCCTGATAACCCACCCAGTAAGTTTTAGATATACCCAATATTTTGCAATGCACTGCAGTAACATGAGTCATTATCAGATTGCCAGTGCCATTAATCCTCAGTTTTCTACAAATGATGGGGAAAAATCCGCAAATAAAAAAACCACACATGAATATTTCTGATAAGCAGTAAGGAAAATGGGTACTCATGACTCTATCTTATGTCTGCTAATGGCATGATCAACTTCAGCTCAAGTCTTATTTCTCCTCTTCATTTCTCTGACCATAACAGATTCACAAGTATTGCTGCGAACATGTGAAATAAGGCATGAAACAATCTCTTTGCTGTAGCCTGTCACAGAGTGCTTCCAGTCTCACAGAGTCATTTGTTCACCACTTTTCAAGTTACAGATAACATCTTTCAGATATGAGACCTGGGACTTGAGCTCCAACATATTTAAAACATTTTCCTATCGTCTGCATAGTAGCATTTTCTCCTAAAGGAAGAATACAGTGGCAATTATAGACCTATTTGATTCACCATGCCACTCCAGTAGCCTTCAAATGGCTCTCAGAGAGAGTACCTTCATTTTATTGGCAGAATGCCTCATGCAACATCACTGGGTAACTGATGGGAAAAATGCAATCATCTACATGGATACAAACATCAGCACAAGGTAACAACTCAATAGTGGAGTTACACATGTCAATCACTGGAGGAAGTATACTGAAAGTTGTCTTTTTTTTTTTTTTTTTTTTTTTGAGATAATTCCAGAGCCTAGATCATGGTGTATTCATATCTTGCATGATATACACACAAGTACTATATGTACAAAAAAAAATCCACTGCAATAGTCAGACAACAGGAAAGTTGTTTAAAATGAAGCCATTCAAAATAGGCAAAGTTTCAGAGTAAAGAACAAGCAGTTCCAGTGAAAATAATCCATCTGATATATTAACAGAAAAAAGACATTTTAATAACTGGTGCCTTCAGAAAAACCGACTCTGTTAAAACTGTTTTAAATCCTGAGAGGTACAGTGAGAATGAAGAATTCCACGCTACATCTTGCAATAACAACAGGGAAATAACTCTTTAGATCCTAGTGGGTTTAAGCACTTTTGGCATTACATAAACATGTGCTGAACAATTAGATGCGGCTTAAAATTTGCCAGAAGCTGCTTTTAATTACTTATCTAGCTGACATAACACCATGGAGCACTGAGTCAGTCACACACAGAAGCATCACTGGAAATTCTTCTGAAAAACTGCTGATCTGAATGTGTGTGTTTGGTGGCCCTGCTAGGCAGGGGGGTTGGAACTACATGATCCTTGAGGTCCCTTCCAACCCGGGTGATTCTGTGATTCTGTGATTCTGTGAGCACACAAGGGCAAGAGGCACAAGCTGCAAGTGAAGGTGTAAACCAAAGTAAAAGAGCAATTCCACCCAGCACAGCCTCTAGGTCTGCTAGTGGCAGGACAGGGGAGTTCAAAGTTCACTTTTCACAGTTGATGTGGGTTTCCTTTAAGATGCCTGGAAAATGACTATGTTGACCACATCCACATTCTGAAATACTTTTTTGAGAACTCCTAACGAAGCTTCAGCCAAAGGAACAGGAACTGACTCATTTGTACAGTACCCATCCACTGCACAGTCACTCTCAAGCGTGTGCCTGAGATGCACGTGGGCAGAAATAAAGCCATCAAAATTTACACTGTATTTGAGAGACTACAGCTAGAGATTTCATACTGACACACCAGCATACAGGTTGTGAGCACACCTTTAGGCTTATCTTTATGGCCACAGACTGCTACTCACCATATCAACTCCACTTTTTCTGAATGCAAGTTTATGTGCAGGACTTACAACTATGAGCTCTCCATAGTGTATTCTTACTACCTGCAACTCAAACAGGCCATGAACAAACAGATAAAGACAAATGAACCAGCATTGCTATCACAACCTATAGGAAGCACGCAGAAAATCAAGTGTACTGTTACAAACCAAGTGACTATATGCTGTATGTGACTCAGTTCTTTCTTAGGCATGTTTTATGGCAAGATAAAACTGCTCTCAAAATTAAACTTGAGGTATCCTGTAAATCATCTCAATAAATCAAATTCACTCAGCAATCTTCAATGCATGGGAAAACAGCATGCAGAGAAGGAAGCTCTCTACAGAAGGACGAGTGGGTACTACCAAGTTTCAGTGTAGGGCTGCTAGTTATGCACAGACTTGCAGAAAACAGGCATCCCATTTAGAAGTCAGCTTTCTATCAAATAGGTGTGCCACTAAACCATTGTTTAAACCCACCGAAACTACACTGAATCATTTCCCTGAATAGCATCACAATGAAGTGGGTGTGTTGTTTTTAAATCAAGGTGTCCAAGCGATTTAACAATTTTTAATCAACACATGTACAAAACCCCCCCTAATAAATTCTATAAGATTGTATACATAAAACTGCCCCAAGAAACGGCCCTTCAACGCCCCTCCCTCCCTCCCCCACCAAAAAATAAAAAAATTAGGGAAAATAGAGATTGCGGGGAGAAAGACAACTTTGGTCTGACTGCAGAGCTACGCTATTCAGAATATCCATCAGCACCTTCATTGCTCCTGTCTAATTGGCTTTCTGAATGCAGACCCAACACCTCACCAACAGTTTTCCCAATGGTTTTGTCTCTCCAAGGTGTGACAAAGGAAAAGCTTAGTCTATAGTCCTCCCCCAAACGAATATTTGAGTAAGCTTTCCTGCTCTTATCTAGGCACCTTATTGACGTGCACCTAAATGGTACCACATACTGCTCCCCTACCATAGAATTACATGCTCAAATTCAGTCCAGAAGTCAGCAAGTTCCAGCAGATAAATATTCAGGCAGCAAAAGTATACTGAAAATGTACAAGTCAGTCACACACTGTTGAGGGGCTTTCTGGTAACATCACGACTCACTGGGCAGAAACTTCTGGGGAAAGCACAAGCTTTTTGACAAGGTAAGTACTTTTTCCCCTCCCTACCAGATCAGGAAGATGCAGAACACATCTCCTAGCTTCATCTGAGAGCAAGAACACATCCTGGCACTTGATAGTTGAGAGGCAATTGGTTTCTTATTCAAGTGTAATGCCATAGTCCACACTCACTTTCTACAGGATAGCTCAAGTAACTTTTTCAGAGCAACCTTTAAGATACAGCAGAGCTACTAAAATACATGATTTCAAAAAAAACAAAAAAACAAAAAACAAAAAACAAAAAACAAAAAACAAAAAACAAAAAACAAAAAACAAAAAACAAAAAACAAAAAACAAAAAACAAAAAACAAAAAACAAAAAACAAAAAACAAAAAACAAAAAACAAAACCTTCTACCTACAACAATAGTAGTTTGGCAGAGATTTTTTTTTTTGTAACAAAAACACACTGCAAGTATACACATCTGTTTTATAAAAGTATCTGCAACAGTAACTTTGCTGCTGCTGCTCATGTAGTTACTAGAAGACAAGATGTCACCTTTCGTGCTTAGAAATGACCCACTTCTCCTTGTCATTCTGCCTACCAGAAGTGGCCAAACAAAACCCCCAAGGCACCTGCAACTGAGCATCATTCTGACTTCCACGCACTAAGACTCCGCACAGATTTCAGATGGGCCCACTGTCAGAAAGCACTTTGGTTTTCTGAACATGAAGTGAGATTTCACCATCCTCAGCTCCAGCATTACAGAAGTTCTTTGCAAGTCCTGCTTAACAGTCAATTCCTCAATTAACAGCTTCTGAGTTGTTTCAGGAAGACAGGTGATCACTCAGCTATAGTAGTGCCACAGTTAGGACTCCCACTGATATTGCACCTGTTTGACCAAAGGTAGCACTTCTGCGTTCTTGAGCTTAGGTGGAAATAGAGAGCTTGGGTATAATATAATAATAATATAATTATATATAAATATATATATATATTAAGGTTGGAAGACCACTAAGATAACCTTGTAGTCCAACCACCAACCCATCCCCCACCATGCTTGCTAACCACATCCCTCAATGCCACATCTACATAGCTCTTGTAGATCTTGAGAGACCGTGACTCCAGCTGCTGGGCAGCCTGTTCCAACATTCCACCATTTGTAATCAATCACTCCAATTTGTCCAAGCAGTGCAAATCCAGGCTAAATTCCCAGATGTGACGACAGGGGAGAAGATGGAACAATTGATGGCCTTCAGGTGAGCAACATCTTTGAAATAATATACCAATCACATACAACCTGCATCAGGCAGCAGATGGCAGCAAGCTGGGAACCAACTTGTTTTCCAGCTCTTCACCTCAGCCACAAGGCTCACCTTCCCTGCTCCCACTAACAACTACTTCCAAGTATTAAGGACACTGCATTGCAGCACCGGTTAACTGGTACCTACTAACTGAAGATCAAACAACTTTTTGAAGATGGTTAGAAACCAGAAAAATAATTCCCTTAAGCAAAGACCACAGTAATTTCCTTAAAAAAGTATTAGTTAAATACGTTTGTGGCCCTTAGTGCAGTTTTTTCCCCTCGCATCAAAGCTTCTCACACCATGCTCTCCCTGCATCCTCTTTGGGCTCCCCCTACTGCAACTGCAAATACAATTATGCAATGTACACGAGAGCTGTGTTTCCTATAGTTTCCGGAAGAAAGAGTAAACATTGGATTTCATCCTCATTCCACAGCTGCTTCCAGGGAGGGAGGCCTCCCATGTGCTCCTTCCTCTCCAAGGAATTCGGTCAGAGGGGCAGAGCCTTGCTGGCCAGAGCTCAGCTGCAGCAGCTCCAAGAGCACCACAGCTGCCCACTGTGAAACCTCACTCATCAGACTAGGCACTCTGCTGACTGTTATTCTGTGCCACAGGTAGCTGCTGGCTCAGGGAGCTGGCACCTGGAGGCTGCCTTGCCTATTGTTAGATAGGAGATGGAAATGCTGCCATTATTGACAATAAACATTATAATAAATAACATTTGTTGTACTACAGAGCCATCAGAGATGTGTATTTACATGTTACACCTCATTATACATACGTTCATTCAGAAGCTTAACTAAGGTCATAGGTTTGAATTGTTAAGTACTTGCTGATGCTGAGGCTCCTTCCCATGCTGAAGTTTTCATCTTGCTAACCCAATGAATTTGGTTAGAAATTAATTTATCAATTTGCACTATTTCCTTGCAAGTTTAATCCTCACATATATTAGCTTAAGGAACTAACACAAAAAAAAACAATTTTCAGTTCTTTCGATTTCTTTAGATTCCTCCTAAAGTAATTAGGATGGCTAAAATATTTCATTTTACCCATCACAAAGCTTTTCCAGACACTCCCCCCCTCCCCCCTTTTTTTTTTTTAAAGTATATTTTTGGCCAATCTAACATACCAACTTTCCCATCTTCTGTTTGGTATTACCAAACACCTCCCTCTTAGTACAAAATAAGGAATGTCATCATACACTCATATTTACATGATCACATCCCATCCAAAGCATTTGAATCCCATCCCGTAAAGCTCACCTCTGAATGACAAACCTTCCTCACCACAATATCATAACTTTCAACTAAGCCTGCAATTGAATACAAGATACTCTCATAGTTGTTTGTACACAATAAATCTGTTCTTGTAAATAGTTTCCAAATGTGTTATTCGGGGTTTTGATTTGCTTAACTTCTCTTTTTCTCCTCCCAGTGCAAATGAAGAGTGTGCAAAACAGGCCCCACAAAAGCACAACTACTATAATTTCAATGAAGTAGAGGGACCATTTGCTAGTAGAAACCATTTCACATTTACTGCCCAAACACACACTTGTTAGGAAAGGGCAGTGAAAGATTAGTAGAACACAAATATTTAATTATTCACAAGTCATTGAGACCCGTGACGTTTTCCTTAAGGTGTGAACAGCTGGCTGCAAAATTTAGACCAGATGTTGCTCTTAAAATGAGCACTGATTATTATAAACAGTTTCAACCATGACCAAGACAGCTCCAAAACTGAACAGCACCATGCACCTATTTATAGTAGATACTTCTGACAGTGAAGAAAAATGAAACATCTGGCACAAGATGATTGTGAAACAGATAAATCTCATCACTTAATAACTTCAGAGTGCAACTTTTCAGTAACATAAGCAAACATGCAAGGAGGAGCCTAGAAGTGAGCAGGAAGATGCTCTCACACATAGTGGGCACAATTACTGTAAAGATGTAGTGTTGAATTACCATTGAAAAGCCAACGTAGTTCTTTACAAGCTGCTGAGTCTTACTTCATATTTTGTAGGGTACAACTCCAACCTGTAGATTAGATTCACCAAGGGAGCTGCACTGCTGTCTTGCACTAAAAGACAGTTATATATAATAAAAGTTATAATGGCACACAATGGCAGTGTGTGCCATTATAACACAAATAAGCATCTACACATTCACAGTAAGGAGGGTTTGGCCCCTTACCTACAATGGGGTTTGGAAACACCAAAAACTTATCACCGAGGACATGAGTAAGAGCTTTGCATGGCTAGATGTCAGGGCAAAGCCAAAAGCTTTAAGTGATATTGGTATAATGTTAGGATAAGCATATGGCTTCACAGCGCAATCAGTGAGACAACAGCAAAATCTGTAACAGAACTCCTCTGAGAAATAGAATTTTTTTTTTCCCCCTAAGTGAGCATTAGGACAGGACAACTATGGTGCAGTCTAACAATGAAATAAAGCATATCTCGAAAGTAGGCAGGAATCTGAACACAGGTATACAAGTAGGTATTTTCTTCTCAGGAAAATATTGCCTGCTCAGTTTTTCCACGCAAAAGTTGTGTCACATCACGTTTATCTATTGCAATACCCCATGATATAATGTGCAGTATAGTATACTTACTCTAAAGAACAGTTATTTTCTTCCCTTAACATCAATGCTTGTTACTCAGTTGTTCTGTATCTTAGTCACTCAAGGGTGACTAAAGGTTTCTTCTTTAAAAAGAAATCTCACTCTAGAAACAGAACTACTTCCAGAAGACTGCAGACAGCAGTCTTCCACGAACCTTACCCAGACCCACCTTCTCTTGGTGACTGCCACCATCATAGCTGGTTTGGATCCATCTGAGGTCCATTTCGGCTACCAGATAATTAGATTCAAGATAGAGGTGGGATATAGAGGCATACAAGCCCAGCAGTTTAGAAAGAGGGCACAGACCCTCCTCCTTGGGCAAATAGCTGTGGTTCAAACCTATTCCTAGGAATAGTTGGGTAAGGCAATGACTTAATTGTTTGGTAAGCCTACAGAAGTCAGGCTTTCCTGCAATAGGTATTTCTGTGTCAGGTATCTTTAAGAACTGGTGAGAAATACATCCATCAGGATTCACTTAAAAATAGTTAGCCTAGCCCTTTGGGCAAGCTGATGGTCCAGAGAACCTCTTGTATGCCACAAAGTTCATTGTCACATGTTGCACTCGGAGGTCTTCATTCCATGATCAGCTTCAAGAACACGCAATAATTCTGTATCACTTCCTGAGTGAATTCATTAAGCTTTGTTTCATTTGCTTTGAGCCATAAAATCAGCTCTACCTTCTGACTGTTAAACTCACAGCATAGTGATGACTTACACTTGTATACCAATACATCACGTATTTAAATTTATACTGCTTATCAACCTTAGTAGCAATACAATATATTCACAGAAATGAGGTGGCAATGCTTTGACATTGTAAGATGAAACAACTATAATTATATCTATCATACATGCAGGAGACAGAAGCATTTAGATACAGTGCACCTAAGCATACCCACCCAGTAGCTTAGGCTTCACTCTGTTGTGCTGAGAATCTCCAAAAAGGTATTTAAAGCAGCACTAGTGGCCTATCACAAGTCTATACATGTGCCATATATACAAGCGTTTTGAAAGATGTTCTCAAAAACCCCAAGCAAACAAGTAACATCAGTTCTACTTATCACAGCAAGAGCTGGAAAGTTATTTGTAAGAACAAATCAAGGCAGACATAATAGCCTGATCGCCCCCCTGGGAGAACTGCTGCAGTCGTATTACACTGCATTTCTAACAGTTATAGGTGCAGAAGAACTATCTGCAGTGCTAAAGTTACAGCTGGGTGAACAGAATGTTTCTACATTTATGCAATGCGGCTTCAGATCAAGAGCCCACTTCCCAAACTTCAGCACAGGCAGAACTTGAAGGTGAAAATGTCTCACTGCTCAAAGGACAAGCACGCCAAAGGGCAGGTAACTCCTCCTCCCCTTTCACTAAGTAATAATAAACATAATGCATCTTCAGAGATGGGAACAGTGGGTGTCCTTGCCTACTGAAAGCTTTCCCCGAATTGCAGGCATTTGGAGACGTAACTGCCACCCCAAAAATAATTCCTGGTAAAAAAAAAAAATGAATCGTTTTCTAAGAAGTGATAAATCATCGTACTTGTCAAAAGGTACCCACCATCACCACATGCGTGTTTCATGGAAAAAAAAAATACATATCAAAGGGACTTTATATAACCTAACCCATTCAAGATGCTCTGGGAGTGGGAGGAGTTGCACACCATACATTGGAAGTTTCCATAGGTTACTGCAGCTACCAGAAGGATTGCAGGCATCCCTCACCCCAAAACTGATTTGGTTGGAAAATCCACCTACAACCCAAGGACATGGGGGTGGACAGGGAGCAACACGGTATAGAAATCATAGAATGGCCTGGGTTGAAAGGAACCACAATGATCACCCATACTGACAAAAACAAGAATAAGGAGCTCAGGATTTGCTCTTATCTGGCAGTTCTCAACACCATGACATCCCACAACAGGCACCTCCTGATGCTCGCACCATCTTGCCATCCACGCTGCTGAAACATTTTACAGACTCCACTGACTCCTGCAGTGCTACCAAAGCAATCTAAACCAGGGCAGGAGTCACTCTGCCACGTAGCCCTTCCAGTACTTGAGATGCCAACTGACGCAAAATATCTGCTGACATACAAGAGGCATTTTGCTCATTTCCCACCTCTGCCTTTCTCTGCATCAGTCATCGAGCACCGCTACTTGAATTAATAGAAATAGACATTAAGATACAAGATATACCAGTGACAGGGTTGTTTTTCTGTTGGTTTTTTTTTTTTTTTTTTTTTTTTTACAAATACTTTCATTATATACATACACAAAATCAGACAGCAACAACATATTAACAGAATTAGCATAAGATGTGGTTTTGCATGAGATCATCTACAACAAAAGTTAAGATTTTTTTTTTTTAATGAATAAACTGGAACAGTCAACAGCATGACACAAACCAAAACACAAGCAACAGACATGATCTAAACAGACCGGGACACGCTGATTTAATTCCTGAAATTTCAGCCTACATTAAAACCAGTCAGCCCTCACCTCATAACAGTATTTCAAAACAGGTGAGCAAGCCCCAATGGGAGGCTGCTAATCATTTTATTAACACACAACAATTCCTGTAGGATTCTCCTTTTTTAAGCTTCCCATACTCGAGCAGAACAGTATGTGTTTTTTATTTTTGGGAGGGTGAGGGGAAGGGAGGGGGGGACCTCCGGCAAGAATGCTAACCTTATGAATTCTTTCTCTGGAATTTTAATTGGTAAATCTATAAGGAAAAATGTACCCAGCTGCACAGAGCTGCTCCCCAATCCCAGGATGATCACAGGACCTTGGAGCAGTCAGTTCCAGGCTGAAAAGAGCGTTTTCCTCAGGTAGCATTGAGACACACCTCAGCTAAGGAATTGTAGAATGGCTTAGGTTGGAGGGGACCTCAAAGATCATCTAGCTCCGACCCCCCCATGCTGTGGGCTTCATTAGCAGAAGACAAGTTATGCTCTTCCCCATTTGCTAAGGCGCAGTGCCCTAAGAAGGCATGCTTATCTTGGGATCTATTATTTTTATTGTTTCTCTTATTAGGCATTTCCTACTCATTTTCATTATAAATTCAGCTACACGGCAACCTTGAGCTCTATTTTTAAATAAAGCTTTGTTCAAAGAACTTCTGAAAATCATTTTAGGAAAGAGAGAAAGGCTTTCCAACATTTAAGACAAGCTTCATAGTAGGAATGTAATCTCAACACTGAATAGTTCCTATTTTTTTTTAATGAATGCATTTAAAACCAGAGCTTTAAAAACAAGAAAAGCAGCAAAATAAGACACCGAGAAGTGTCACGCAGAGCACATCTCTTTTAACCCGTAACCAAAGCGCTTTCTAAACACATCCTGAAGTTACTGCTCAAAAAGAAAGTAAAAAATAAAAGTCACAAACTCAACAGATTCAAAGCCGAAGTTACAGTTTCCATGTAATACGTTCGCTATTTATTGTATTTACTTAGAGATACACCAAACCTATGCTTTACCGCAGGTACTCCCGCTCCTCACCCGACTCGGGGGCAGCTCTCGCAGCCCCAGTTACGGTGCCATATTTAAACAGAAGCCAACGACACCGTTTGACACAGGATCTCGTTTTCCAAGCCCGTACCGGATTGGGGAGCCCAGGGGGAGAGCAGCACGATGCGCAGCGCCTGTCGGACTACTCCCGTCCTCCGCTTTCCCCAGGCTCTCCCCCACGCGGCCGTCGGCCCAGAGATGTCGGAAGCCGCCGACCGAACGGCCCGCGCCGCCCCCAGCGCGTCCATGCGCGCACCGCTCCTTCCCCGGCGGGGCGCAAAAAGCGCGCAGCCACCGCACGCGTGCTCGCCTCACTTCTCCCCCGCCCGGCTTCCTAGAAGCGCTTTACAAACCGCTCCCTCCAACAAAAACGAAAGGAAGGCAACAAAAGCAGGCGCCGCACGCTCCAGGTACGTTTCGCTTCGCCCCAGCGCTCCGCGTAACGGGGCTGCAAGCAGCGCCCGGCAGATCCCACAGCCCCCCAACGCGGGCTAGACGCACCACCATCAGCGCTGCGTTTCCTCCGCACTCACCGGGCCGAGCGGCCTTTCCCGTTGCCGGGCGGCTCCCCAAGCCTCTCCGGGCGGCGATACCGCGAGGTGGGAGCGCGGCCTCCGCCCGTACACCGGAGCCCCCCGGCACGGTGGGGCCGGGCCGGGAGCGGAGCCGCCGCGCACGCCGCCGCACGCCGCTCTTATAGCAACCCGCCAATTAAGGACGGCCAATCAGCGGGCGGCGGCCACGTGACGGGGCAGTTCCAATTACCGCGGAGAATTTTTCTGAATTAGCGGGGTTACACAAAGGACACTCATTGAGGGGGAAGGAAAAAAGGGCAGCAAGCGCGAGCGGGAACGCCCAGCCGGAGCCTGCTGGTGATTTAAAGCAGGAAACTCCCTCGCCTCACACAGACACGGCCGCATTCAGGACCAGCCAGCATCTAAATAGGAGGAATGTCTGGCACACATTACGCTAATCCGCGCGCTGCGAGCCGCGTCCTGCAGCCATCGGCGCGCTCTCTGCCCCCGCCGGGGGGGCGGTGGGGGGGGGGGGGGGGGGGGGAGAAATGAAAAGAGGCACCTTCGGCCGGGAGAGCCCCTCTTGGTTACGCAGAGTAATTGTTATTAAATATGTAAGCTGGAATTACTTTCAAAGCAAAGGCTAGAGCAGCGCTGCTTTGAAAAACTTTGTATCATACAGTGTGCGAATCCGTAAAAAAAATAAAAAAAATAAAAAAAATAAAAAAAATATTTCAATGCCTCATTCAATGCGTTAAATAATCAACGCTAGCTCTCCGTGCCAGGAAGGAATCAGCCTGCTTAAAAAGCAAGGAATGTGCTGCCGTGCTACCGACCGCTTTCCATTTTTATTTTGCAGAATTGCTCCCAAAAAGAGATGAATGGCACACAAGGAACGGCTTCTGTCTTACATGCAATACTAAAACCCTCACCTTGCCTACATGCCCCTACGGCACACAGGTGAGCGCTGAGCTTCAGCTCTCTTTTTGCACCTTGAAGACACGCACGTGGCCATGCATGGCAGCAGGAAACACCATGAGGCAGAACCGGAAGGACTGTGGGGCTGAATGCCACAGCCACGCCAATCCCAACTTCTGAGCAGGAAAAGTATGCCATGGCAAAGCACTGAAGATGATTCAAATCACCTCTCCCCCACCCTCCGGTGCCACAGAACAACAGCCCTCTTTAGCCAGGGGAGCGGGACCATGTGAAGGGATGACTCAAAGCTCTGGGGTAGGGAAAAAACCCACAGAGCAGAGCACACAGCACCCCATCGCACCCACCCCCCCCAAAAAAAGGCACACCGCCTCACATTATATTAATTAAACACACAACAACTGTCTTGAGGTAATAAACACGACAAAGGCAAAGCCATCTCGTCCTACCGCAAGATAAGTTTACTGAGGTCAAACCCAAGGGAAAACTAATCTAACCACATTTTCAAATTGTTTGGAATATTCCATAGCCCAACAAAACCATAAAATGACAAAAACATCCCATCCTAGAATAGCACAGGGATAACAAAGAATGTTTTGTTTAATTAAAGGCAGATGACCTAATAAAAAATTTCACACTCACAGTGCGCATATAAATCTTTGTCTTGGTTTTACATCTATCACTTTTTTTTTTTAAGAAAACAATCCTATGTTTATTTCCTTTAGATGATATATTTTGGCTTTGAGTGAAGTTATTTCATTAAATATGTCAGAATACTTTAAAACTGTAGTCTTTATCTTGCCGTGAGCTTCAAGCAGGTATGCAACTTTAAATTACAAGTAGCCAGACCAACTTATCAACAGTTACATCTTCCATCTTCTACAGGGATAGTGAATAAATGTCTCAAAATGGCCATGGGTTCCTATTAATATTAAAATTTGAAATGAACCGTCCTTTCTTTCCAGAAGTTTAACTATAGACAACTGAATTAAAGAAGAAACCTAGGACAACAGGTATAGCTGAAGAACTTAGGGACTGGGAAGGAAACCAGCGAATACCTCTCTTATTTTCTGACCCTGCTGTCATCTCAAAGAGCTGCAGCTTCTCCTCAGCTCCTGAAGTTGAGAGGTTGCTCCTGAAGTTGCTTCTCATGGTTTGGAACTTCATTCTATGTTTCCATCCTAACCTTAGTTCGGGCCAGCTGTTGACACAACATGAAACGATCACCATCGTCTCTCTTTGCTTCAAGTCATGTTTCCCTTGTCTTGTTCTATACTTTCAGTCTTCCATTCTCCAACTTGGTAGAAAACAGACATGTAGCTGCAGTTGTCCCTGATAAGTTACATAAGCCTAATGATTTTATCACACTTTGTTTCTGAGTTCTTCCCAAAGCACTTATTATGAGGTTCTTCACAACAATATTTTAGATTAAAACAATCAAATTATTTCACTATTCCTTTTGAATGGAAACCGTGACTCAGATGAGCCAAACACAAAATATTCCAGAGAAGTATTCTATGTATAGCGTTCGTGTGAGCTCGTGTGTCTGAAGCCAGCCAAATCACGTAAGTACTCCATAATGGAAAAGCTGATTAACCATTGTAAGTATCTCAGAAGCACATTTTAAGGTAAATCCTTGTAATATCCATGTGAAATGGTAGACTTAAGTCTCTAGAAAATGAGAAACAGAGGCCAGGAGTATGTAAGCGACTCGATCAACATCACAGAAGTTTCCATCAGGAACTGAGTCGCATCAGGGAACTTTTGGCTCCCCATCCCACACGCATGTCCTGGAGCACACTGTGCATCTTGTTCCAACCAGTGCTGAGCTGGATGGTCTCCAGCCACCATCCACAGGGCTAAAATGTAACACTCAAAAATGATAGCAGCTGGTGCTTAATGGGAAAAGACGTGCTTGCATTGCTGACCTCAGTGTTGAGAAATTTATTTTATTTATTTATTTATTTATTTTGTAAAGTTTGGATATCTTGTGGGACTTTCGTCCTAATGGAACGCAGGAAGGTGCATCACTGCACTGCTGGCAGTGGTGCCTGAATTTCAGTAGCTTGGCTGTGCAAGCGTGACGAGTTCAGCTGGATTCTGCTTGTTGTGCTTGCTGGGGAAGGGATACTTCACTGCAACACAGAAACCCAGTTACACCAGGAAGAGAAGGGGAGGACTGGGGAGTATGAGAGAGAAGGCACAGCTCTCTTCATCCCATTCCATGTACTCTCACAGATGTAAATGCCCAACTCTTCTCTTACATTTTTCTTTTCTGAATGTTTCCTCAGTTGACTTGTCTTTCTTCACTGTCCCAGCAAAGCCTGTTTCCTGTTATTCTGAGCAGTTTCTCCCATTAGGGAAGTTTCCCTATTTTTCCCTTTGGATTTTCTCGCTGTTGTAACTTTGTCCAAATGTGTGGGGTAACTGACTCCCTTTAAGATGCTTGTCACAGGCATCAGACACAAGGGCTATCTAGTTGACCTGTTTATTTGGGAGTGAGACAGTCCAAGGTAGACAGTTTGCACATTGCATAAAGCAACCACACAGGAAAGGGAGAGGAAGAGGCCACACAGAGACCACCCTTCCCTCTTCAGGTCAAGTTCATTCATGCCAACACTTTGTGGCCAGGACTCAAAATATAGAAGTCACATCAGTGCTGGAGGAACTCCAAAGGAACTGGACAGCATCCTTCATGCTAATTACACTGACAGACCTTTCCCATTCAGAAAGGAATGTCCCCAGTGTCACAGAGATCTGGACATGTGTACAGATGCCATATTGTTTCTACACAGTACATACATGGAAGCAGAAGTTGTTAGGGGAATGAAGAAGAAATGAATATTATCTTTTCACAGAGCTAATGAAACGTGCATCATTTAACTAACAAGTTAATCTTTTCTGAGTAAACAAATGATCTGGGCTCTGAGAATTTTTGTTTCCCTATTGACTTTTACCTTTAAGGTATAACCTATTTGTCTCTTGCAGTAAGAGTGGAAGGGCTACATTAGTGAGCTTGGTTAAAAATACTCCTTCCCACCAACTTAAGCAAGTCATGGTACATACTGTGATTGTTTCATTGCATCAGTGTGCATTAAGTCCTCTGTGCTCAGTGTTATATACATAAGCACACGTGTCAGCTTTCAGAGGCACTGAGCTGCTCCTAATTTCCACTGGGATTGCTGGGCTGCAGCACCTCTAAATAGCAGATCTCTATAGCCATCTTTTCATATACAAAATACCTCCTTTGATTCCAGCATCTGATTGCAGAACCTGAGCTGTATTCAGTGTTCAGCTCTTACAAACGATAGCTCGCGAGATACAACGGTGAGCAGAATCCTACCACACACCTCCAGTGGGAGGTTAAGACAGGAGACTGCCAATTACCCATATAAAGAAGTATCTGACACTCTAGGAAACCGGGGAGACTGCTATAAACTTATGTAATGAAAGCACTGCAGCTTTTATCTCTTCTTGGGGAAAACCCTGCTAATATCTAAAAAAATGAGGTCATTAACACCAATTAAGAGAAAGACAGAAATAATATTAATTAAGATAGCTCTTCTGGTACTTCACCTCAACAAGAATCCCTATACACAGTTTCCTGAGAAGTTTTTTTTTTGGAAAGCCATATTCATGAATCCAACAACTTGTGCAATTTTAGCATCGCTTGCTGTAGCTTTGCTAAACTGCTAAAAAGCAACCACCTCTCAGAACTAACACAGTGCTGTTGTCTATTAAAGTAACATGAAAAACAGAGTACTGTTGCTGCCTCCATACCACTTGTAAAAAGGAAGTCTTATTAGACTCGGATCGACATATGTAATACGGCAGCCTGAAGAAGGATTTCATTTGCTCTGTTTTTAAAGAGCTACTCAACTTTTTCAGACTATGGTGACATAAATATACAGTGGGTGAGGGTGGGGGTGGTTTGGGTGGGAGAAGGGGAGGATGGAGGAGGACAGGGTTTTATGCCAAGAGCTGAATCATAACCATGTGAGTAATTTTGAGTTTTTTTTCCTTAAGGGTATGAATCAAATTAAATTTGTTTTGCTGTGGGTGAAGGAAGAGAGAGAATATAATAGCATGAATCAGAGCTATCATCAAATATGTGGCACAGTCTAAAAATTAATTACAATTACTGCCTTCTTCTAAAAAGTTTCTGCTATAAGATGTAGCAATTTTGTTAATCAATATAATTCATTGAAAATATTCTCATGAGTAAAAATCTTTAGGTTACCTTCCTCTGCATTTTTTTTCCTATTGCAATAGAAAAATATTAAAATCTCTGGATAGAGATCTGTTAGATGCCCTTTTGCTCTGGCTCTTAGCAAACTGCTGCCAATAATGAAAAGTAGTTATTAGACTCCATGTAATTTTGTCAGTTGGAGCTATCTTGAGGATGAAAGCACATGGAAGACATGCTTCACTAGCACAGATACCCTGACATTCCAGTTAAGACAACCTATTTAACGAAAAATGCAAACAGAAAAACACTCAATATTCCTTTAATTGTTCTTTCCTGTGAGAGTGAGATGAAGTATTGGAAAATTGTGTGCTAGACACTGGAGGTTTTGCACTTTGGAATAATAATTGAAATACGTGATACGGAAAAATACGTAAGGGGCTCAGAATATAAAACCTCTTTCTAAAGAGGTCAGCATAGATACATGGGGGGAAAAACAACCAAGCATTATTAATTATTAGCTAGATAGATAACCAAGGACATATGTTTCTTTGTACTAAGTAAGAAACCACTGGTTCTGGTAACTAAAAAGTTAGAGAGACATTGCTTCCAAGCCTCTAGTATGGAGAAAACAGTATTTAATTCATTGTCTGAAAAACACTATAAACCCAAAGCAAGACATCATTTGGAATCAATTCCTCTCTCTAAACAACTCCAGATCTTTCCCATAGTAAGTCCTCTGCACGTGCCCAGCCAAAATCTGTGCAGAAAGGACTCATATTCAGTGTGCTGTGGAAGTCAGCTGACTGGTGAACCGCGAGCCTCAGGGACATGATTCCCAGAGGGACACAACGCTTGTTTCTGTGGAGAACTCTGCAGCTGCTGTGATGTCCCAGGGATGCGCTGGGGGAAGGAAGAAAGCAGATCTCTTGGGGTTGGAAAAGACCTCCAAGATCACCTAGTCCAACTGCCCACCTATCACCAATATCGACCACTAAACCACATCCATAAGTATCACAACTATATGCTTCAGGAACACCTCCAGAGACGTCTGTGAACAACAAGTCAACACCCACTCAAGAGCTTCTGCATCAGTTGAAGTTTCCCACTCTGTCTGGACAGTGTCTGAGGGGACAGGTTCTGGCCTGGTGCCTGCTGCCTCTGCAGGCAGTGTTAATGCCAACGTGCCAATCTGCTTCATTCCTGTCAGTATCTTCTAGAGGTCTTCAAGAACAGCCAAACTATCACAACTGAAACCCACGGCCACTTCAAAGACCTGATGGTCAGACAGAAGGCCCAAAAGTTTCGTGGCCAATGCCACATGACGGACAATTCCTTTGGCTCTCCTCCTGGACAGCCCTCTCTGACATGGTCAAACATTTGGTTTACCAGCCAGACTTCCTTGGTACATTGCCTCCCTTTTTCCACCATCACTCCGTACCTGGTTTCAACCAAGCCTCAGCCTGCTGCCAGGCAGTAGGAAAGCCGGCCAACTGACTTGTGTCAGGTGAGAGAGGCACGCCTTCACATACAGGACATACATGTGGGGGGAACATAAAACTCAGAAGATGCTTTGCAATAAGACACCGAAGACTGAAAAGCTAGATCACTACAGCATCTGCTGGGATCACTCTGAAAACAGAGGTAGAAATTCTTCAATAAGAGGTCTGAAGGCCTGCAAAAAGATTGGCACCACACCTTAGCCAACACTTATTGGTCTGGCAACATAATTGGCACATAAGAATTTTCATTACATTCACACTGTCACAGAAGGTCAATTCCCCCCTACCTCACCCTAGACAAAGAACACTGATAGTCTGTAGTTATAGCTTTTACTTGCAATGAAGAATAACTACCAAATCCAATAAAATGCAAGTTCCCAGAAATAATGCTCTCATTCAAGAAAAAAAATATCTTTACCATATCTATATTTCATCAGTAGTCATCTTTATTTATAACCAAACAGCATAGATTACCAGTGAATTTTCTATGTCTCTGGTTAAATTATTTCTCAACCACTGTGCATAAACCAAACTCCTTCAACTCATGCTCATTCTTATTTTGTCACACAATGCCAGGTTTTAGTAGGACGAATAACTTCTCTCCAGAGGATACATGCTAGTTGGTAAATTTAATTTCAACCCTTCCATACCAAATACTCACATTTTCTCGCACATTTTAGATGAGAAGCTTCAAAAATAAAAAGAACATGTTTCTTTGGCAAAAAACACTACAGGAATACAACTCAGCAGCTGCCTTCCCAGCCAATAAGCAGAGAGCTATCACATGCAGGTTAACAGAAATTTGTCCTATTTTTAATAACATAATGGCTTTGGTATAGCTTTGGTATAGCTCATGCCTTTCCTAAAGCTATGAAATTTTAAATATGTTTCTAGAAAAAGAAATTATCTTTGCTATCTGCTGTTCTCAACTATTCAAAATGGAGTCTGCTACATAGCCACTTTGGCTACAAAAGTAGATGAAGGGGAGACAGTGATTTTAATTCCGTCTCTTTTCCCATCTAACTAGTGATAGGACTGGAGGGAATGCCCTCAAATTGCACCAGGGGAGATTCAGGTTGGATGTTAGGAAAAATGTTGGACTGGGTGATCTTAGAGGTCTTTTCCAGCTTTGGTGATTCTATGATTCTATGAATACAAATTCAGAAAAAAATACACTGTAGCATTTCACAAGATTATTAGGGGTTTATTGGAACACTGAAGATTTTTAACAGAAAAGCTCCTATAGTCAATGGCTTTAATTTAGTAGACAATATTACTAATACTTGTTTACTTCATTTGCTTAGGAGATGTTTCTGAAAGTAGTTACTGAAAACTGAAATTCTGTTTTGCTTTCAAAAAAAAAAAAAAAAAAAAAAAAAGTCACACATCCTGTACATTTCTAGAATTGCTGAAATAGTTCAGCAAAATGTGATGAGAAATTCCATTTGAAAATGCCAATGCATGCAAATATGATTTGAAGTATGGGATGGCTTGATGAAAAAACTAAACACAAACATTTCTCCATGATTATATATTCTATTTCTCCAGTCCTATGAAGGAAAGGTGTGGGAAGGCTGTGGAGGAGGCGGGGTGACTGAGAGGAAACTGCAGTTGTAATCAAGAGGATCATATACAACCAAAGTTCTTTTGTTTGTTTGTTTGTTTTGCCTTCAGAACAGAAAGTTCAGTACAAACATAGGTATACACTACTGCATGCCCTCTACAGCACCACATTTTTTCCTGCCTTGTTAATTCTATAAGGCAGTCCAGGACTACGAATTTTTCAGTGAACTCAGAATGGATGCACATGTGAGCATTTAAACAACCCTGTGATTCCTGAAACTTGTTATTTCAGAATTGTTTTAAGACATGTTCCAGGAGAGGTCTTAAAATAGAAGAGAAGCAACTCTGATCTTGTGCCTTATACACAGAGGAGGAGTTGACTGCATAGATTAGTGAAGCCATCACAGGCCAATTCACATGCGTACAATTGCTTCAATAACCCAGAAGTACATCCAGAGCAGAGCCACAATAATAACAAACACAGAATTAATTTCCACCTTCTAAATTAGAAGGCAAATTTTATCACTGCTGGCCTGTAAGCTTCCTGGGGCAGGGAAGGTCTTGTCTGTCTCTCTTGTAGAGCATTAATCATGCTGCGGGTGCTTACAGCTAATAAGATGCATGTAAGTCTATTCTGATGTGGTTTCTGACACTTCAGACTATTGAAGAGTCACACACACACTCAGACATACTCTTACCTCCCTACCTAATGATACATTAATGTTCCTAATTTAAAATACAAGTCATGATAGGAACAGAAAGACTTTGTTTTTGTTTTCTGCCACCCAGACAGAGTCTGTGGCTATACATTGCAAATACTTGGCAAAAACTAAACCGCAAGTATGCAGCAGCACTGTGAGTAATAAAGATAATGTTTGTATTTTGTTTTTGAAGAGCCCTAACCAACACACGAAAGCAAGCGTACTGAAACTAAATAATACTCAGACCTTTAGAAGAACTTTTGAGGATCCAAATTATGCAATTTAAGCACTTTGTTCTTTAACAACCTAAGCATCATGTAAAATTTACAAGCATTAACTCTGTGCAAGTTCTCCAGGCTGAAAAGTGGAATGTAGCCATTCTTTTCTACTCCAAATATTAAAGCTCAAACAAAAAGCTCTATTATTAATAAAAGGAAAAAAGTACCAAATTCTGTTGCCCCAAAAGTTGAGAAATACTACACTGCTAAGCATGCCAATACAGAATTCTTCACTGTGTAGAATCATGTGGAATGTACAGGTGTCCTGTAGTTACTTTGATATGATGAGCAATATCCATTAACTTTGACAGTACATCAGTAATTCTGCATGGACTACAAGAATAATGGATAAGAAATATATTTGTTACTTTTCATAAAATAATGGTGTTGAAAAGACTTTCAAGCCAAAATAAAACACAACCATAAAAACAAGAAGGGGAGAGTTGCTGAGGTAAGACTTTCCTAAAAGACAAATTTCTCCTTTAGCTGTATATTGCATGCTAGATCAAAACTTTATTATTGACAAGCATGTTGCTTTTATTCAGAACAATTTAAATAAATTCCCTTTCCAGAACTACACTGTGCTCTCACTTGCCAAAAGCTGATGAAAAAGAACTTCACGTTGCATCCAAAATTATGCAGGTTCCCTTTCCTTCTCTTTATCCTTTATTCTTTATAAAGCAGCAGGCAGATCAGGAGTCCCTTTGTGCAAGTGGGCTCACTTGAGTCATGAGGAACACTGCTTCTGCTGCATCAGGGAACCCTGAAAGGAACCCTCTTTCCGGATAACCTTTCTAAATTCAGAATTTACAGGCTTTAGGAGGCAGAATTATAGCTCTCCCACAGCAGTACATCAGTTCACTCATCCAACAACATATTTTGGACTTGCAAATGGGTTGTGTTTAAGAGTAACCAGAGGGGAGCAGAGTATTACGTGGTACAACCAGTTAACTAATAACAGTCACATCCTGCTTAGCAGGGTTGCATTTTTACTGTCCTGTTACCTCACTCTCAGCAACTATCAATGCTGAATTCCTTGACCATACACAATCAGAGGCATTTTGAGAGTACTCTGACTGGACGACAGATGGAAAGTCAAGGATCCAACTGGCTCCTCCCCACAGGGCACGCAGGAGGCAGTTTGAACAGATGTGCATCACAGAGCATCCCTGAAAAATGTTGACCAGAACTGCCAACACAAATCTTACAAAGCAGTGAAGCAAAGCCAGGTCTGTAACACAGCTCTCTTGAAACCCCAGTGTGCCAAATGAGCCATCAAAAGAACCACCATTATCATCCCTACAAGAAATTGTCCAAGAAAACAGGGTTAGTCAGGCTCAGAGAACTCCAACCGGACTTCACCTACAAGAGAGATGTATATGGGGTCTTAATCCAAGCCTCAGCCAGCCTTCTCCAGCACTGAACTGAAATGCTTAGCTTTACCATTGTGGTCCCCTGCTCAGCCAAACAGCCTAGACCTCTAATGCAGATGCTGCCCGCCAGGCATCAAATCCAGAGTTTTCAAGTGCCCCAGATCTGCCCAGCAATCAGGCACTAAACCAGGGACAACACTCACCCACTGTTATCTGCCTGAACAGCCAGATCTCGGTTTTCAGAAAAAAATCACCATTTTACACCTTGACTGCTATGGCACACGACCATGGATAAAAATACGCTTTGGAAGAACCTCTTTGCTAACAAAAAACGACCACAAAGGATATCTTAAGATCCACTCCACATACACACAGGGAAAACAAACAAACATAAAACCCAGAAATCTTCATTTCCAAACAAAAAGCTCTCCAGCTAGACTAAATCTTCTGTAAGCCCAAGAGAGCTGGCTAGGAAAGGCTTAGAGAAAGAGCAGAGACTGCCTTATCCTCATGCTGTCTGCTTTGCAAAAATGATTTTAGAGACTGAGTTTGTCCTGGCTTACTGGTTTTCTCAGGGAGATTCTGGGCAAGAATGGCAGTAGGAGATAACTGACTATCACCCCCATCACACAGGAAATTGTGAAGTGTTCCTGAAGATGTCCTGTCAGCCTGTGGATGGAGAAAAATGACCAGCATGTGATGTGTGTGCACGCAATGAGTGTGAGAATGGTAAAGCAGTAACTGAAGATAGAAAATAAAGTTCCAGGAATAACTAACTGGTTTGCAAGAATGACTTCCCTGCTTTCCATCCCTAACCTTTCTTTTCTCTTATGCATCCACCCTCTTTTTTAAAGGGAGCCGTACCGCAACCACTGTTTCTATTAAATTCACAAAGCAGAGCAGTTCTTTAAGGCATTTGGAACTATGTGCAATCCTTGAAACATCTGTCTGGCCAGTACTCTCAGAAGTGTCACCTTAGTAACTTTTCATCAAAGCTCTTCAAGATTCCTGTTTGCTCAACTGCCTGAAGGTTTCATTCACTGACCTCCATTGGGAAATCATGTGCAAACAGTTACTAAACCTTTCAAAAGCAGACAAAGAGCAACCAAAGTATCCTCTTCATGTGAAGGACATGATCACATCTGCCAGTGAGCATCCCCTCCCACCCAGTCCCCAAATCAATCCCTTTCACAAGTGAGATCCTCTGGTTAAGTCCTTCCTAAAGCCTAACCCCAAATTCAGGCAGATGTCACTCCATGTGCAGAACTGACACTTTGTTCCCACCTACACTGGTGCCCATAAAGGGTGTGCTGGATATAGGTCCAAAATCTATTCCTAAAGAAAGGCTGTGCATTTAGTTAGACCAAGAGATCTGTTTCCACCTTGCTGCCCCTTAACAGTCCTCCAGTGGTTCAGGAACAGCAAAATTTGGCAACAAGCACCTAGTAATTTTTGATTTCCTACAAGCTTCAGCTGTCCTGCATTTAAGTCCAGGACAGCCAACCACTTAATCACCTCCACAAATAAACTTTTCCAGAGCACACATCAGAATAAAAACATACTATAACAAACTTATTTCAAGATGTCTGCTTACTCTAGTCTGAGAGAAAAGTGGTGCTTGCACACTGAAGCTCAGCATTCATACCATTCACACAGTGGCTTTAAAAAAAATAAATTGAATGAGCAGGGAACTGCCATTCTGCAATACTGCATCTAGAGCAAACGCTGATCACTCTTACTTAGCAAACATCGAACGGGCTGCATGACACGGTTCTCAAAGAAATAAATCTTCATTATTAGATTTTTTTAGTCTTAGCCAAAGAATGAACCATTAGGTTATTTTCTCATCTTAATAAATGATGCAAAAGCTCCAGACATATGGTAGCATTTGTGTACTTCCAGGCAAGCGATGATAGCTTTCAAATGTTACTTCCCCTCCTCCTCCTCCACTACATGAAACAAACACACTGCAGCCCATTTAAAACTTAGTGACACACACATTTAAGAGAAACTATTTCAGTACAAGTTACCAAATGCCAGATGCTTGTGTTAAGTAATTATATTAGGAAATAATGAGGAGATGAACATCACTATGGGTTGACAAAGTGCCTATGTTTACCATTAAAGTTAAAATAATTTTAAGAGGTAAAGTTTCTGCTTAAATTAGCAAGGAGCCAATATGTATAACACATATCAACCACAACACCTAAGATCAGAGGATTTGGTACTGACTCATTCGGTCTTGTTAGTATTAATCCTCAACTGCTTCATTTCTCTTTTTCTAGTTTAAGATCCACAACAGGACTCAATTTCTGAATGAGGCAATGGTAATAAAATGGCTGAAGACAAAGTATAACATTTTTTAAGAAGCAGGAAGCCTACAAATCTCAAAATGGCAAGGTATGGCGTTATAAATATTGAGGTGCTTAATTAGGAGAAGTCATCTCTCAAGGCTTCAGCTCTTGTTTTCCTTGGAAAGACAAAACTGTGTTTCCCCAGCAGCTTTTTGCATTTACAAGATTCATTTCTGTTCTCAAGAAATGCCTATGTCCTCCCTAAAATACATAGCACAGTCGTACTGGAATTGTTCAGACGTCCTCTCTGACTGAGCGTTGTACTGTCATCTACTATTGCTCAAGACTGGTCATAACACTCTGTAACATTTACAAAGTTGGACTCTGTTCAGCCTGTCCACCCAGTAGCTGACTAACTAGACATCATTACTTGAGACTAATCTGAAGAAAAAGGGAAAACAAATAACCTGAATACCATAACCCCACTGTATGCCTGTATTTTCTCAATCTCAGGGAGTTCTAACACTGAATAAATTGACAAGTACACTATCCGTAACAACTTCTGAGGTTTTCACAGAGCAAAAAGAATGAATAGCCGGCAATTAATATTATTTTGCATTTTCAGAATGAAAGGAGAAGTTTAAATAGGAAAATGTTTTCTACTGGTTAGAGGCAAATTCTTGTTATTCCTTTAAATTAAAAAAATGTTATGTGCTTCAGGGGGAAGTAGGCACCAGTAACAACAAGCTGTTCACCACTTCTGAGCCAAATGCTTGCAAAAATACTGAACACAGAATACATTCATAGCTGCGGAAAGACAGAATAAGAGCTAAGAAAATCAATAGGGAAAGACAGACATCTCTCTCCACCTTGGACGAGGCTAAAAAGAACAATTCTTAACCTTAGATGCTACTTACAAGGCTCTGCTTCCAGAAAGTACTTTCAAATAAATTTGTATGGAATTAACATGAAATCAGAAGCATTTGACCAGGGAAATGCTTCATCCCTGCATGGGAATTGACGTTAACATGGAGAAACTTAGGGTCTGTTCAGAACTTACTCCTATTTATACACCGAGGCGAGCTGTAAATTGTGAGATTGAATGCAAGATTACTCTAGCAGCAATTGGCACAAACCCCTAAACAACATCGTGGGCTGTATCTTTAAAAGGTGTCAGAGGAAAAGCAGATGAAATGCTGTAATCTCCACCCACTGCCATTTAAGAGCCGCTGCCCACGCACTCCACACACCCAGCATCCTGAAATCCGCCCTGCTTGAAAAACCCGCTGCATTAGGCGATGGAAACTCGGGCTGTGCTGCACACAGCTGCCCCTTCGTGCCGCCCCACGGCAGGGCTGGCAGCAGGCAAGCTGTCCTTCCCAGGCTCTGGTGCCCACGTTTAGCCATCTTTCCATCAAACAGATAAAAAAGGAGCCGCAAAACACAGGAGCTGTATGTCTGGGATAGGGGTTTTCTGTCGTTGGCACAACTGAAAAAGGGGCTGTCCAACCTCAGTATTCTTGGGGAACATTTACATCAGTCTCTCTGAGAGGTCTGCCCTGTGTTAAGGCAAACGTATTCAGCTTCAGCATATATGCCCCTCCATTGTGTGCAACGGTTTGCATGGACACTGCCCACTGTGCAAAAAAGTTCAGTAAGAGCTTTAGCTCCATGGCTCCTTTTTCTTCACAGGAAGGGGATTTCACTGAGAAAGCGAAAAGGCTGGGTTATGGGGATGATTACTTCATTATATATTAAGAGTTCTCAGAACAGAACTCAGTAAATCCATCATATAGGATCTTTACATTTAATGAACTCCTTTGATATTCTTTGGGAAAAAAAAATGCACGGTCCTATAAAATTTCCTATACAATTACATATAGTCAACAAGCCATTGAACCACTGCTCAAAATGAACTGAACAGTTTAAGCACACCTAAATGAAAATAAAATTAAAACTATCATTGCCTATTTGCAAGATATATTACAACACTTTAGATCTGGCCTCTAAATATGACTGAATTTCTTGTAGCTTTGGAGAGGACAAGACCATACACCTTATTCTGGACAGCAACAGTAGCTCTTAAGTGGGGGGCAGTCCTATTTGGAAAAAAGCAATGAATTTGTATCACAGATGAGATGTTGATGCTGAGAGGATTACAACTTTTCTATCATGCAATGCACACTCAGGTATTTAATAACTAGAGAAATGAGGAGAAAACGTTTGGAAAAAGTGAAAAAATGAAAAAAAGTGGCTCTTGAGATACGATTATTACAAAACAGAAGATCTGCAACAAAAACAGGCCTTTATTTTAAGGAAAAAAAAATAAAATCCTTAGGAAACAACATCTTGGGCAGTGTCACTGCAGAGTACAAACTATATTATCTTGTCATAGTATGTTGTTTTGATTGGGATGAATTTTAATTGAATAACAAACTAAATTACAGCTTCAGAAATATGTGCTAATGCTGAAGAGCTTGGAACGTGGCACTCAAGAAAACAAGTGAGTGTGGACGTTCTGACTGCTCTTGTTAAGATGTAAATGATCACCAACCTTAGTGGCAGGTCATCATTTGGGGACTCACCCATATTATACTGTTATAAATGACAAACAGTAACACTATTAAAAGAAATACACATGCACACACACATCAGTTCCTCAGAAAAGGTGGTCCTCTGTAAGGATAGCTACGATCTGAATAAGCAGGACAAAACCAAATCAATCTCTAGTTAGCTTTGTTTAAATTGCAGCATTGTTTTTTTTCATCTCTCTTCTTTTGCTTCCCTTCAGCATGTAGCAAGTCATGATTACGCTGAAGAATTTGCACATCATTAGCACCACTTACAAAGTCTTTTCATGCTTCATTGTCTTCGGTAATTTTAAAACACGGGATATTTATGATGTTCGGTATGGCACCTTCTGCATTCAAGCTCAGAACAACCCTTCTCATCAGTACCGGCACAGCACAATCTGCTGTCACTGGTCAAAGCATTCCATGTGGCAGCAGGTGGAAATGATGGGAAGCTGCCAGGAACAAGTCCCACACAAGCACTTCCACGTATGATTGCACTTTACAGAATATCCACTTTACTCCTAGGGTGCTCCAAAAGCACAGGGGCATTTTAACACCCTGTACAGCTTCTTGTTTATACCTTTAATATGATGAACTTACAGGATATTCTGTCCATGTAACTGAAGTTCAGAGCACGTACTGCAATGACAGCTTTCAATTGGAATATAAGCATGTTGTGGCAGGACTTTCACTTCTGAATAATCATTCCTCATAAACAGTGATTAAGTGTGAGAGCTCATGACTATTTCAGATGCTTATTACTTCTATCAGCGCATATAGTCATAAGATTTTTTCTTTCTTCTTCAGCTGCTAAGAGGCACGGCAAAATTGATTTGGAAATAACTCACACGTATTGAAATTAAACGCTAACATGAAACACTTTATTTGAGAAGCTTTAGGGACTTATAACATTTTGTTAAAGTCCTGTATGATCTGGGAAGGTTACAACAGATATTTCTGACAGTATACTTTCGTGCTGAGGCTAAATTTCATTCACTAATAATAATGCTACATCGCAGCTAATATAAAGAGGACTTCTCAAGGGGCTCTTTGCACTGTTTCAGAACAGGTGCCAGCTTTCATCGAGGTGGGTTCTCTTTAGTATTTTCTGCGTGCACAGCTCATCGCCGTTTGCCATGTGTTACACAGTGAAAACCGCACTCATAAAGGAAACGGGCGTGAAACGCCGGCGGAAAGCGAGAAACCAGCGAAACGCTCGACGTGCCCGAGCTGTCCTCAGCAACCCCGGCTCCGAAGGAAGATAAGGGGTCGCTGGGGCCTCGGGCTACCCGCCATAGCGCGTAGCCCGCGGGGAGCCGCAGCGGCGGGAGCGGCCGGGAGGGGGCGCCGCGCTTTTACCACACAAGGCCGCCGGGTAGGCGAAGGCGGGCGCCGCTCTGCACGGCTTGCAGCAACGGCGTGGGGCTTGAAGCAAACCCCGCGCCTGCCTGAACATTCAAGCGAGGCGATAAGCTACAGAATGGCACGTCTAAGAGGAGCTTAAAGATACAAGCAAGATTTTAGCTAATGGTAGTACTGTTTCGCGTGACTGAGCTTTAATATGCAACCAAAGTCTTAAGAGAAGGGTGTGAATAATGGTAAAGAAGTCTAAGCTCCTCAGTTCCTCAAAGCTGGAAAATCCTATTCCAGATTTGTCATGTTTGTGCTTGTAAGTCTGCTCGGAAAGAGAAGCTAGGAAAAAAGAGCAGGGTTTTGTTTTAAAGCAGCTACAGCATTGTCCATTGAAACAAAAGTGGGATACCACTTAATTATGACACTCGGGTGTTAAATTAAGCCGTGACAAACACGTATCAAGAACCTACTCAATTAAGTAGCAGCAAAGTCTACCCTGTATCAAGTAACAGAACTCCCCAAAACTTCAGTCCTCATTGTCTAAAATTAATTAAAAAAAAAAAAAAAACAACAACAAAACTATGAGTCAATGTACAGTAAAACACCTTTTAAAGATAAAATAATGTGATCTATCTATTCTTTACCCCAAATTTTTCCTTGACATTCTTAAGCTGATTTAGTTATGAAAGTGTCTCTATATTTAATAGTGTTAAGACGTTATTTTGTTGCAAGTTTACTCAGTAGAGCCATTAAACTCTTGATTTTCCTTCCACTACTCTAAGGAAAACTACTGTTATCCTTTATAATGCCATATACACAGAACCAGTTCCTCATTTGCAGACAAATTTTTTCCTACCTAGATTCAGAGCAATCATGATCATTAGGCAACACTAGAG
Source organism: Centrocercus urophasianus (assembly GCF_019232065.1). Lineage (NCBI taxonomy): Eukaryota > Metazoa > Chordata > Aves > Galliformes > Phasianidae > Centrocercus > Centrocercus urophasianus. Next base: position 34,207,720 of record NW_024884364.1, on the reverse strand, counting down.
TTAAATAAATGTGACCTAAAGTGATCACAAGTCAGAATTTATTTTGACAGAGATATTCTAACTTCAATAAGTGGAAACTGAAAAACTGCTCCTGAAATATTTCAAGCAAACTTCACTCTCCAAATGCAAATATAATAAAAACACAAATGAAAAGCTAGAAATACACTCAAAATAAAAATATTTCCTATCTCTGAAATGCATTTGAACAAGATAGGCTACTTGGCCAAAAGTCAAACATGCTAGTTCTCACTGACAATTAATAAATTAAAGAACATTCATACATTAAAAAGAAAAAAAAAAAGAAACATAAATAACAACAACAACACAGTCTAAAGTGAATATCCAGTTTTAGCTAGATGAAAAAAAAACACAGTACTCTCTGAAATAGTTTCACATTTACCTATTCCAGCTCCTCTCCTCTCTCCTGTTGCTACAGCAGTGCACACATGTAAGATATGAACTGCCTTGTTTATGTACATATACCAATGGTACCTCTACTGCACGCAGCCTTAGACAAGCCCACCTGCTGGGAATTCCCCTAAGGAGAGCACCATGAAACATAACAAAATTTGCATCTATTCATAAAAAGATCACTTTACTTTAGATGAAGCCCATGTAGAATGGTTATAGATGAGCTTGGGACATTTATAGACTTGATACCTCATTTCTCCAAAATGCCAAGCCTGTGCAACTCCCTGATCTCAGTAAGAAGAGTACATTGAAGAGAGAGCTCCTCATTGTTGCCCCCTTGGCAGAAAGACCAGCCTCTACAGGGTAATCTGTGCTAACCAGCCTGACACTGTTCCATTTCACTCATCTTTCCTCACCTTGTGAAACCTCTACTTCCCTCCATCCTGTAAAAGAGAAAAATAAGTCCCCAAATCCTTTAGAACTATCTTACAATTGCTGCTATGACCTTACCTATATGAAAACATAGTTCCTCTGTTACATGACCATCCTCTTCCTTGTCTGTGTTGCCTGATGCAGTTTAACTTGCCAGAGACAGAATGCTCCCTGCACCATGATGCAGTACAAAAGCCAGTGTCACTTCATTATCCTTTTGTAAATACACTATTACCACTACCAATGTGTGTGACACTTCACCTGCCTCTTGTAACTATCCTCAAATTTGGTCTCTTGAAACAAGGTGTTTTCTTAACCTTGCAAATGATTAAGGACCACTAGGGTAAAGACCACAGAAAGAGTCTTCCACCTATCTCACTACTCTGTTCTAGGTTCTCCTTCCCTCAGATGAAACTTGAGTTTACCCGAGCATAGGTTGCTGTTGTAAGGCAATGCCAATACTGCACAGCCAGCTTATCATTACATTTTTAACAGTGAGAAAAGAGAAACAGCATGAAATGAAATATAACTGCAAAGTCATGTACCTTTATCCCTACTGGGTGCAGCACCAGCATCTTAAGAGATACTGCATATGCTGACTGGAAAAAAGTATGTTTCAAACAGTTTTTGTTTAAATATTGCAGAATCATAGATAAGGTCACCAGTAAAATACATAAATTCCTGCAACACCTTATCAAAATAAAGTCTTCAAGCTCAGACCACGAGGAGTTTGTCAGAGCTACAGGTGGGAGCTAGGAACACTCAGCTGCCTTTTTCACCCTAAGATCTCATGACTGCATCTTTCATTACAAGTTGTTCCAGATTTCAGAGAGCATCTGAGATCTTTCAATAAAGAGAAGTAAAGGTGAGAGAGAATGCATGACAGATGTTGAAAGAGAAGGGAATGTGGCACAGTAGTTAGGCATACAATCAGCTGAAAACCACTTTGATCTGTACTACCTGCCATGTATTTTTATTTTCCAATTGTTCACTTACTTGCAGTAAGCACACTTATTACCATTTGTTTTTTGTTTTTTTCTTTTCCTTTCTTTTTTTTTCCTTTCTTTCTAAGACATCATACAAAGGAATTAGGGAGTTGGAGTCCTTTGAGGCGCCCTCAGGACACGAGAAGCTTCTTTTCGCAAGGTTTGCAAATAGAAACAATGAAAGAAAACACACATGAAACTGAGAGCATTCTAATAATCTTACCCCCAGTCATCTGTTTAGCTTCTATACACTATATATGTTTTGGGTTCCGGTCAGCAATTAGTATTTCTCCAGCTTTTGCACATCTCTGTTTTTTTTAAGACTACCAACGCATAAGAAAGCAGCTTCCCACGACTGAGCAGAGTTTTTATCCTAAGCTGTTGTACTGGTCCTTTAACTTTTTATGACTCATAGTTTAAGTATTTGGGAATTCCCCTCTAAATATGAGTTTGACACACTTGCATTACGGAAAGTTATTTTATTCAAAAAGTAACAGAACGCAACATTCATGCAATCCCCAAGTCTATATTTAGCAATGCACAATAGGTCTTTTTTTTTTTTTCCAAAAAAGCTTTCGTACTGATTGTAATTAAAGACAGATTGAAGGGGAAAAAGAAAAAAAAAAAAAAAAAAGAGGGAGAAGAAGATTGAATAGGAAAAACAGTGGCATTGAGAACAATCATAGTGTTATACACTAAAGCAAACCAGGAGCTTTTTTTTTTTCTAAACTATTCAAGCAATGCTAGGCTGTTTGAACTCCCTGCCCTCCAGTTGCATGTAAAAGCATGCAGCTTATCTCTTACCTGGCTGCTGAGGTACCCTCTTGGTGGGCTGACCAGTCACCATGGATCACCTGACCAAAGCCTGGAAAAAAGGAAAATAAGATCAGCTGACCATCGGTGCTGGCTAGCTTCAAGCTCAAGCACTGCTCTCCACAGCACTTTGTCATGTGAGTCTGGACAGAACCAGCTGTCATTGCTTCAGAAAAAGGGAAACGGGCCCCTCCGCTTCCACCTCCTTCCTTCCTCCTCTCTCACTCTTTCCTATCTCTCTCTGCCTCCAGCCTCCTCCCTTTCTCATTCTCCAGCCCCGCTCATTCACCGCCTGCCTAGTGGGGGTCTCCCAGGGGAAGCCACATTCCACAACATGCAAGCATTTCCCCTGCATCTTGAGGTTTCTCAACAGGCTGCCTACACACTTCTGCTGAAAAAAATAAAAAAATAAAAAAATCAGAAAAACAGAGAAAAGGCACCACATTCCACAGCCCTCAGTCAGCCCTGGCAGTCTATGAGGCATTTTCAGTCACACAGCACAAAATGCATTAGTCAGAGCTGAAAGACCACACACTTTGTACCACTACCATGCTAACAGAGAATGGTCTGAGCAGAGCTACAGGAAAAAGGAAAAGGAGGGGTTCCTATCAGTGCTCCCATTTTACACGGTGCACCCACCCAAACCCAGGGACATTTCATGGGGAAAGGCCCCCAGGTGACACCCACAGCAGAACTACAGTGGGTGTGGGCAGAGGGGACGGCTCTACATTCCTGGAGCACAACCTTCACGGCCAGGACTCCCCCTCCAGCAGAATGTGTTATTCCAAAGACTGCAAGACATTATCTAAATCAGAACTTCTATCTCCCCGATGGTTTGTTCGTAGGAAATAGAAGCCTAGAAGAAGCGAAAGTAACACTGCATGATTCAGATTCCCCTAAACCACATATACTTTCAATTCAAACTTTTCCCCTCTTCGATACTCCCTATAGTTCTGCCACTATATCCATCTATGGAGTTTTCTTTTCTCTACTGACGCAGTTTCAACCCCGCATGTGTGCAGAGAATCTGATCAGCCAGGAATGAGAAGGGAGCTCAGTATAAAAAACCCTCATTCCTAATCCAAATGACCTAATCGTTCATCTATCTGCTCGCTGCTTCCGTTCTCCCTCTCCCCACACACACACACACACACACACACACACACTTATCTATTGCTTGAAGACATTTTATGAGCACATGTATGGCTTAGGAGGAAACACTACTTTTTAAAATACGTTATAGAGAGAGCGTGCGCTGTGCTTGCGTATACTTGTGCCCACTGAAACCAGTACCAAAGTCCCCAGCCCCAAATTCCCCACTCTGCACAGGGACCGTCCCTAACCCTGCCAGACACACTGGCTGAAGTCAGCATAAGAAAAGGGCAGGGAGGTGGGGGACAGGGAGGTGAGAACCCCGAACCATTTGCACTGGAATTTCTGTTTAGGAAAGTCCGTGCTTTAATGAAAGACTGATACTAGATACCACAAAGAAACTTTTATTTCTGTATGCATATGACTCATATACATTTTCTGTGTGGGTTATGTGGGTTATGTTATGTTTCATCTTAAAAAAAAAAAAAAAAAAAAAATGTTTCAAGGAGATTTTTAAACATTAGTTTAAAAAAAAACGTAATATGTTTATGTACAATGATGTACAATTGTTTTTAATCTGCCTTTTATTGCACAGCGCTATATAGAGCAAGTTCCCTAATGTGTTGTTATTGTATAGTCTGCATTAATAAATACAACAATCAGCAAAAATATTTATCCTAAATAATTTCCCCGAATGGCTCCAGAAAAGTTTACTAACTGAGCCTTTCAGAAAAACATACCTTCTTGGTTGTTTGGTTATTTTCTTTTCCTTTTCTCACTTTCCTGATTGTGAAAATATATTTTCTCAATATGTTACTGACATAAAGGCAATATTTTATGAAACAAATGGTAGCTGCTGCTGTGCAGTATTTCAGCAGAGGAAGGCTATCCAGAACAGCCTCCAAGACTGAACACTGTCGCCATTATAACAAAAGCATTAAAATGAATAATTCATGAGCAGAGGGGCCACTCTACTATTAAAAGGCACCAACTATTCCACAAATTGTCCAAAAGCTATCCCTTCTACTGCACAGTTCCTCCAACTACTTTGTGACTCTTTATTATTCTTCACTTTTCTTAAATTGCACAAAACAGTAATTAACAGAAGCCAAAGGACCTGTGTTAGGAGATTTTCCACAGGAGTAACACATGAAAGCTGAAAATGAGCCAGAAGGAAAACAAATGTGTTTATATTTGACGATGGATCTATTAAAGGGTGGAGGAAACAGGACTTCAACAGGCTTCTCGAATCTGCACTTTCCAATCATGAAAAGGACGAATGCAGCAGTATGTCCTTTGCCTTTATTTGGGACCTTCCTTTTCAGGATCCCAAAGCATCGCAACAACACACTCATGAATTAAAAGACCTCATTAGAGAGCACTTGCAGAACTTTTCTTCTGCGTACAGCTGCCAAACGTAAAGCCTTAAGAAGACCAAATGATTTGCTCCAGTTCACAGAGGAAGGCTTGTAGAGAGAGCTAAGAACAGCGCTTCATCTCCTGCTTAACAGTCGCATGTCCAACAAAAAACTTCCTTGCTCTACATTAATGGGTAGCACAATATTAAATAGTTCTGCAGATAGAAACCAGTTTTAGCATTCCCCAGACAAAACAGAACAACTGTGATGCACAGGTAATTTCTGCAGGGCTAGGGAAACAATGTGATCCACTAATTCAAATTTACCCCAGAATAATTTACAAACTCAGGCTCAGAACAAAGTTTTTAAAGGAACTTAGGTTAGAATAGCAAAGTGCATCTGTGTATGGATCATATGCTGCATGAAAAGCACATACTGTGCCTGCAAAGAGATTATTTATAATATATATTTTCAAACTTTTTAAGGCTTACTAAAAACAGGTACACTAGCATCAATCAACTTCTATTTCACTTGAACCAAATTTATTTCTTAAAACAAAGAAATCAAGAAATTGCATGCCTAAGTAACTTTACCAGTGATACCATTCTACAGTGTTGAGCAAAATCCATAAAAAATATCTTTCAGTACACAGGTCCCATTCTCTTTTTAGGTTTTCCTACTGTCTTACGGAATTGGGTTGAAATCAAATCCCAAGTCTCTCACTGCAGTAAGTTTACTGGATACATGGCAGCAAGCCTATTGTAGTGGCACACAAAAACATGTCCTCAAGATAGAACATAGCGGGTGGAATGGTAACAGCAGGTGTAGTTTTGCAGGAACAGACACTGTCACTAGTAAACTCTTAATATTTTTATTTTAAATTAGTCAGCTTTCTTGCAGAGCCTTGGTAAGTACTTCCCTGAGTGTTGCTTTCATAATTCTAATTATCAAAAGGGCCTTTTTTAATACCAACAGCATCTACTTGAAAAAGATGCTCTTCTGATCGAGTATTAGATTTCTGCTGTGCCAAAAATTTGTCCTTTGGTCAACTGAGAGCTGCTCCCACAGCAAGTCCTTACAGGAATAAGGAAATAGTCTTCAGCAATTAGAACAATCTGTACAGTTAAATATATTTTTAGCTTGCAGTCCCCAAGGAACTGTGGCAAGAACTGAACTACAAAAAAAAAAAAAAAAAAAAAAAGTGAAAAAAACCCCACACTTGTCTGTTAGATATAATTTATACAGCTCAGCTTATAGTGAGCAAGTTCACTGTAAGTAATCAGTTACTTCAGTGCTAATGATCATTAATGGCTTGATAACTTGTGGAAGGAAATAGAGGTCAAAAAATCACAAAATGCTTATGAAAATGATTCAAAGTTTGTCTTCTTCAAAATAACCATCTTGAATCAATACACAGGAACAATTTTCTGTCGATGTGAACATGATGAGTCTGTCTGTCCACCAAACTAGCAACCTCCACCAGGGAATTCAGACTACTGAATCAATATCTAGCCACAGGTGTTTTGGAAATCAAACAGAATAAAAAAAATAATTTTAGAGAAAACATTATCAGAAGAGAAAGATTACTACTGCTTCTATCTGAAGATAGGTTTAAAAAAAAAAAAAAAAAGAGAAAAAGCAAAGCAAAAAGCTTTTCTCAGTCTTAATGTCCATGATCGGGACAAGAATTCCAAGTAAGGAAGTTAAGCGGGATTTTGGTGCTCAGACAATCAATGAAAGCTGGATGAGAAGAGACAGAAGTAGTATTTACTGTGCACTTTGATACAATAATATTTATCAAACTGATACATTGGTCAGTATGCATGACCGTCTCAGAACTACATTATGGCTCTAAACAAGAATAAACAGAATTATTACCTTACCATTACTTTGATCTATAATCAAATGCAAAAGAAGAGATTAAAGAAATCAGACGGAAAAGAACTGTCCAACAACCAAAGAACACTCCATCTGATCACAGTATGCCTTAAAGTCACATCAGACAATATACATAACTTTATCTAGAAAGTTTTGGTATCTGAATTTTAAACTTGATATAAGGAAAAAGTGCTTTTTGATAAGGGTGGTAAGGCACTGGCAAAGGCTGCCCCGAGAGGTGTTGGATGCCCCATCCCTGGAGACGTTCAAGGTCGGGCTGGACAGGGCTTTGAGCAACCTGATGTAGCTGTAGGTGAACCTGTTCATTGCAGGAGGGTTGGACTGGATGATCTTTAATGGTCCCTTCCAACTCAAACCATTCTATGATCCCATTGATTACCTCCAACTATCTCATAATTTCTAAGAGCCTGTAAGTTGAGTAGACTTATCTTCTGCTGTTGCGCTGACATACTAACTGTTGTTAATATGAGAAAGTGAGCCTGTGAATCACATAGACTATGAAATGTAGCATAAGCACAGAAACTAGTCAGAGGCCTTTGTATAATACAGAGGCACAATACAACAATTATTTAATGCTCTTAAATAAAACTTTCATACACTAATACATAAATCAGTGTTATAAATTACAAAAAAAAAATCAGAGAAAATTTCAAGGGCTAAATAAACAGTAAACAGTAAAGGACAGCAGAATGGTAGTTCCTACCATCTTTATAATAAAAAAAATATGGTAAGGAGGTGTCTCACCTCAACAACAAAACCAGTATCCCAGGTTGAAGTTGGAAGGAACATCTGGGTCCATCTGGCCCACCCCCTGCTCCAGCAGAGATACCCACAGCAAGGTGCCCAGGACCACATTCAAGCAGCTTTTGAAGAGCTCCAAGGAGGAGATTCCTCAGCCTCTCTAGGAAGTCTGTACAAGTGCTCTGTTACCTGCAGAGCACAGAAGTGCTTTCTGATGGTCACACAGAAGGTCCCATTTTGTGTCCACTATCTCTTGTCCTGGCATTGGGCACCACTGAAAAGAGCCTCGCTCCTTCCTCCTCATACCCTCCCTTCAGGTCTTCACAGACATGGATGAAATCTCCCTAAGCCTTCACTTTGCCAAACTGAAGAGTTTCAGCTCCTTCAGTCTTCTTCCCATTCGAAGTGCTCCATTACTGATCACTGTGGACCTTTGCCACAGTCTTTCTTGTATGGAGGAGCCCAGCACTGGACCAAGCACTCCAGGGGTGGTCTCATCAATACGGAGTAGGATCACCTCCCTCCACCTGCTGGCAGCAATCCTCTTAACGCAGCCCAAGATAGTATCAGCTTTCTTGGCAGCAAAAGGGCATTGTTGGCTTTCATTCAAGTCTACTAGGACCCCCCAGATCCAGTCCCTGTTCTGAAAAAGCTGCTTTCCAGTCAGTAAGACCCCAATGTGTACTGGCGCCTTGGGTTGTTCTTCTCCAGGTGCAGGACTTTGCACTTCTCCACATAAGTCTTTCAGGTGTACAGGTTTCCCAAGAAGTTATAACAAGTTGTGTATTTTGACTAAGGTGCACACTGCTTTCATTAACATCATTATTTTTTCCTTTTAGCCATCAGGCTAGACTTCATGAAATAGGGCTTACTTTCCCTCCTTGACAGGAAATCCTAGGTTCAGTACTCTTTCCTACTTTTCAAATACCAGAGTTATTTCTTAGAGTAGAGAAGGTAAGATTTTCATGACAGTTCATTTTTATAATCTTGACGCTGTCTGACAATCACAGTTTTAAAGATTTTGGGAGTGCTGGCCTAGAAGAACTCAGGAAAAAAAAAAAAAAAAAGTAAAACTTGCATATATTTAAAAGTAACAAATTTGTTAGGGTATGCATTTTTAGGATAGTTTTGTGGTGCTTTTAAACAGAATAGAAGCAGCAACTCTGAGTCTGATGAACTTGCAGCATCATGTTGCAGTCTCTGAAGTGTCAAATTGCCATATGAAGTTAAAGGAAGTAGAAAATGTTTTCTTTTGGGCCTCATTATCAAACAATCTACTGCCAAATGGGCAAGCTAGTTATAAAACAAAGAACTGCACTGACAGAAAAATTATAACAATAAATTTTCTTCAGACATTTTGGTTGCAATTCTGTTGCCTCAGTACAGGTCTGTGTTACTGTCTGAAATACCCTGTGTGTCCACCCGGCTTCCTGCAGGCAATCCTCTAACTTCCAAAATGTTCAAGCTCTGCACCAGATCTGCATGCCTCATGTGGGTGCTATGGCACCTCGAAAGAGCTAGACAATTCCATTTACAAAACTCAATCCCACCCTAAACACCGCAAATGACAAATATGACTCTTGTTCATGCCCATACTTATTGTGTGATAAGCATGTGTAAAGCAACATTTTGTGTTGTGAAACAAGAACAAAATAGACCACAGAAGACAGAAGCCAAGAGTGACAGGGAGAAGAATTTAGCACATTCAAGCTTCGTGCTCCAATCTCCAAACAACTTCCTCCTTTTCTCCTTACTGCAGTAATTCTCTCCATCATAAAGGACAACACAGGTTCTGTGTTCACTTGAGTGTATACATCTCCTGTACCAAAACGAGATCAATAAACTAGGCACTATAATTTAACATGGAAAAGGCGTATATGTAGGCAATCTGACTACCACATAAACAGAGAAACAAACAAGGCAACCTCGTGTCTTCTCCTGTAGCACGGAGTTCACTGAGAGCCCCTCAAATACTCCCATGGCAAGAAAATCAGCCAAAACATTACAGGGTCCTACAACTGCAGCTCATACCACTAATAAGATTCTACAGAATCTGTCCAACAAAAATAATTATGCTGCCAGTGCTTGCATTTTCCTCTCATCTTACTCAGTGTCCTCCAAATGTTCAACTCTGTTTTTTATTCGTTACCTATATTTACGACGTTTCTAATTAAACATAAGAAAAGGGATCAAATACTTCTTTTTTGGGTAACACACTTTACCGTTAACACAATTTTTAAAACAATAAAGAGCAGCTCCAGACCAACAGGCCTAAAATAAAAAGACAGACTTGACCATTTAGCTCAGACAGACACAGGGATGTCGGAGTTCTGAACTGACTACTCAGGTACTAGAAGCAAGATGAGTACACTGGCATATGTTCCACTTTCTCAAGAAGGTCAATCAAGGAACATGGTGTCACTGACTACTGTCGTTTCTTTTGCAGTGTTATCATGACACACTGAGTTCCAGGCTTTTGCCATTTTGATCTTCTATGTGATACATGGTACTAGTTTTGCGATTGTGGCATGAATGGATATCCTTAAAGCCTTCTTTGGGGCTTAATGGCTATTACATCACTTGCCTGCGAGTAATTTCATTTTGTTGTAGGTAACCACACAAAAGAAATAGGACAAAGATATCTTTCTCATGTCTCAATTGTTCCTATGCAAGTTTGTTTGCTGCATATAAAAACAGGAAGACTATTTGTGCCGTATGTGTCTGCAGGAACATCTGCTTAGTATTTCTTACCATACTAGTATTTTGTTATAGAATCTCAAGCAATGATAATATTCAAAATGAAAAAGTTTGCAGTACTTCCCAATAGGAGAAGAGGAAAAGGTAGATTTTAGGATTCCTCATCTGTTTCTTCCTCAGTTTTAGCTCACCAGGATTATTAACATCAAAAACTTACAAGCATGAACAGAGACTGATGACCAGAAGTCAACCACCTCTGTCTCTACGCTTGCTTTACCTAGCTTATGGCTATTCTGCACAAGAATTATAATTGCTTTTATTGGTGTTGTATCTAAAAATATATTTATATAACAACAACAACAAAAGCATGTTACATAATATATAAAAATATTTTTTTAAGAAATAAATTAATACTTGAAGTTCTCTGGTCATGGAGAAATTGCCATTAATTTTTGCCTCGGAAAAGTTTCAACAACTTAATTCGAAAGCTTACCCTCTACGAATGTGAGGCATTAATTAAAATTTAAATAGTTTGCTCACAGTTTTCATGGCTAGAAGCCGAACTTTTTCAATAGCATGTCACTAGCTAAATCAAGTCCTGTTTAATTTAAGAATCAGAGGAAAACAAAAGAAAGGGAGGAACCTTAGCAAACTGAATGAAAGCCAGCTTTTAAGCAAGGGTGTAGAACAAGAACAGGGCAAGGAGAATGCAAAGGAGTTTTCAGTCCTATGGAATGTAAAACTTGCTTATGCTACTCTTCAATGTAATGTTTATTGCACAACAACAATAAGACCGAAGGCCACAATTTTTACAGAGATTACCTCAATTACTTTCTATATTTGTCTTTCAGGTTGTTATCAAGATGGAGGTACACATGGATTTGCCAGGCGGTAACATTTTAGAGCATTTTAAAACAATCTATAGCAGGTAAAAATTATCCTGGAATTCATATTCCTGGTTTTTTTGTTTGTTTATGTTTTTATGGAATAATTCATGAGATAATAGGCATACAAGTCTGTAAAATACTGGTACATTTAAAAATGTATGATGTGCAGAAAACTACCTTACTGCGAAGCTGAGCACTCAAAAGGCATATGAGACTAAGCTAAAGGACATTCACGCAACTTTAAGTCCACCTTTATGTTTGCATACAGCAAGATAAAGTCTTCAGTTATGGTTCAAACCCTAGAGCTTTTTCTTTTACAGATCCATCCCATTCAATACAAAGATCATTAGCTTTTTGTTCAACAAGCAAAATGATATTTTTTTTTACGCTGCTATTCACTACATGGCCATAGAACTGCTGTATCCTATTTCACTCCAACTCTGAGAAGCAAACCTTTTCGTAGGCTTGTAACCACCGTTGGTGCAGTGTGAAAAGGACATCCATAATACTAGTAAACACCATCTTCCTATTAAAAGAAAAACTAGGAAGAGAAATGACCTTCATTTCATATCTTGGGAATTGTGGTGTAAAGAGATTAAGGCTTAGATAGCCACAGTGAGTGGTGCTTACATGTAACCTATGGCAAAGAAAATAAGAAACAATACTAAGTGATGTTAGCAGGCTAAAACTGTAAGTTGCATCGGTTCAGCAGCTGATTCAAAAACACCTCAGCTCTCCTCACAGCAAGTCCCTGCAAAGGCTCTCAGCTCAGGGGTAATCATCTCTGAGCAAGCTGTCTCCAGCCAGGAGTCAGAGACCTTCAAAATGCAGCAGCTGGTGACCTCAGAAGGGAAAAGACTGCTGAGCACTACTAATAACCAAGCACAGTCAGACACTCTCAAAACAGGGCATAAACAAATAGGGAAACCAGCTTTTCAGTAGTGCTGAGGATGTCTCTCAGACCTCTGTGGCAGAAGCAGGAATAGCAACCAGCTCTCCTGGGCAGCATTCTGTTGCCCTTCTCTTAAGCCATCCTTTCTTTGCGAACTTCCCTCACTCACTGCTTATCTTTCGAGGTCTGTGGCTGCCAAATTTGATTCATCTGCTTACAAATCCACCTGATTCAGTGAGTAAAGGAAGAAGTCTTGCGGAATAAATATTATATGAATATGTAACTAGATTCTCTGCCACAGATACATAATCAGAACTACAATGAACTAAGTTAGCACTCCCAAAATTCTGACTGTGGGTAATTTTTTAGCACCCGATTTATCACATTATTATTCAACCTACTTTTATTCAGTAAATTTTTAAAGCCATAGGAAAAAAATATAGAATATTTTCATAGGAAAGTTGGCCTGATCATAGCACGGACTAACTACAGCAGTAAGGTGATCCCTTCCATTTAAGCCATCATTTCGACACTGGGTCAGCTACAAAAAGCAGGTGGCAAATAACAAGAGACAGCAGTCCATGCTCAGAAATCTTTAGCTCTTCCATTGCACAAAACTACAGTTGACTTGCACACAACTTTTGATTCATTACCTCAATCTTGATGTTTCTGCTTTCACACTTTATCTTTTCTTTCAATTTTTGCCTTAGAATAATTGTTCTTCATTTACTCCTAAGCTTCCAAGGACTGAACCTCACCACTGCTACATTATCCTACCTTCTTCAGTTACTCATTCTATTACATCTCTAGTCCCTCAGGTTTCTAAATCCCAGTTCCCATCCCCTTCTTGGACCTTCTTGTTTACATCTTTCATTTAGCTACCCAAGGGACCCTACCTCATCTCCTCAGTTGATCCCATCATAATACTTGCATTTACTTCATCTCCTCCATATCAGGTCTTTCTCCTGGACTCCTGAGAGTCCTTATCTCACTGTCCTTACACAGACAAACTCCAGCTCCAGTATACAGCATCCATCTAAAGCATGCTGTGCATGCTGTGTACTTCACACTGCACCTTCTGTGTTCCCTGCATACAAGTCCGGAATTTTCTAGAAAAGCTGTAAGATGATTTTAGAAAGGTTCTTTGTTCACAGTTGTAATAGCCCGGGTCTGCATTACTAAATGCTGCAGATGATTTCCACATTCAGCTACCCACCTCCAAATTTCATATCCCTATCTCACAGCACAGGCAAAAGAGCACTAAAACTATGGAAAACGATCAAAAATAGCTGAACATTTTTTATGTGGCAATTTAAATCCTCCCTCTTCTTACCTTCAATGAAATGTGCCCAAGGTAAAGTTGTGACACGGTCAATTTGTGTGGTGTGATGGACTTGTGCTCCAACAGAGAGCAAGCTCCTGTGAGCAGAGGTAGTCTGTCCCTCACTCTTTCCATCCTTTACCTCCTACAGTGATCACTTCTGCTCCATGCCTTCAGCATGGACGAGGAACTAAGCTGACACGTTAAACGGAGTCAGGTGCAAACCTTCAGTCCCTTTGTGTAGCTCATGAGTTTCGTCTTATATCTGCAATCCCATCAGACAGATTCAAGTGAACTGAGGTGGTGGGCCTACAAATGCAGTTAAACCAGGCCACCCTCTGAGGCTGAGATCTGGATGATGAGGCAGAGTGTACTGGGCACAGTTCAGTGCACGCAGTCCAAATGCATCAGACTGTACCTCTTTTGATAAATCAGAAGGAAAGGAGAGAGTCTTCTCCAAGATCAAAATGGGAACTCTGAGCTTTGTTGTGGTTTTCTGCCTCTTTCTTTTCAGGATAAAGCGCAGAGAGCTGATTGCAATTAAGTTCTATAGGGTATCTATAATAAAAAAAAGGGTGCTTGCTAGATGAATTTTAGAGTTCATATTCACAGCATTCCTTCAAGCAGATTTTTATTATGTATTACAATTCTTACTGTATTTTGCAGTCACTTTGTATTACATGTAGTTTTGCGAAATGCAGTTATATTATACTGAAAAGCTGACAAGAGTTTACATGAATTATTTTGGTATAATTACACTTTTATTCTTTTTAAAAAAACTCTCAATCAACTCCACCAAAAGAAAAAAGCCGTTTTGTTTTAAAAACAAAGAGATGAAGCCAAAATATGCAAGATATTGTGCTGGCATTCCACTTTTAAAAAAATAAAAGCTAAGGGTATTCTCATAACAAAGCTTCCACAAATTATTCCTATGGTAATTAAATCCCTCTTTGCTGGAAACTAACAAAATGCCATTAAGACCACAAGACAATTATTATCTTTCATTCTTTTTGCTTTCTATATAATACAGTATTACCTAAGTTTCAGCGATTCTTGCTGCGCTATCCACCTCTCCTTTAAAGAAAATACTCGGTAACCATAGCAATACTTTCCCACCCTGGTATTATTTCCCGCTGGCTTGTTCTAGGCTTTTGCACATAGCAACCACAGCAATCCTTGTTCCAAACTGTCAACTTCTTCTTGGCAACTCTTAGTAAAATTATCTATCTAAACTATCAAGTATTCAGCCGTACATTTTCAAAACAAAATTAATACATGTGGTCTGAATAAACTGTATTTCAATTGTAACTACTGTATGCAATACTCTCATGTCACAAACACTATCATCTGGAATATCAACATCTATCTTATGCCTTTATTATTTTCCACAGAGCAATGCACCAGTCTGTCCTTTGATAAAAAACAATGAGCAGCTTTACAACACTCTGCTATTATTCACTGAACATTCACACTTCAAATCTATCCCACTCTTTACTGAAACATGTACAGGAATATCAGCTATACCTTCTACACTTGACTAGCTGAGCTTTGGCATCACAAACAACACAGGTTCTGCAAGACCTTAGTCATACTTTTAAATTTTGACATCTAAGCACTCACATAGCCCATAAAAAAGCAGATATGCACAGCATTTGATGACTGTGCTACATATGACTGATCATAATCATGTTCATCACTTCTCAACTCTACAGGCCATACTAGCATGACTTACATATCTAATTCTTTGCAGAAGAAAGCACATCAGAAGTTCACAGAATCACAGAATGGCCAGGGTTGGAAGGGACCTCAAGGATCATGAATTTCCAACCCCCCCACCCCCCACAGGCAGGGCCACCAATCTGCCCATTTAATACTAGACCAGGCTGCCCAGGGCCCCATCCAACCTGGCCTTGAACACCTCCAGGGATGGGGCATCCACAACCTCTCTGGGCAGCCTGTGCCAGCACCTCACCACTCTCATAGTAAAGAACTGCCCCCTGACATCCAACCTAAATCTTCTCTCACTCAACTTAAAACCATTTCCCCTTGTCCTGCTGTTATCTACCCTTGAAAAGAGTTGACTCCCCTCCTGTTTGTAGGCTCCCTTTAGGTACTGAAAGGCTGCAATAAGGTCACTCTGCAGCCTTCTTTTCTCCAGGTTGAACAAGCCCAGCTCTCTCAGCCTGTCTTTGTAGCGGAGGTGCCCCAGTCCCCTGATCATCTTTGTGGCTCTCCACTGGACCCTCTCCAACAGCTCCTTGTCTTTCTTCACTGGGGGCTCCAGACCTGGACACAGTACTCCAGATGGGGCCTCACAGGGGCAGAGTAGAGAGGGACAATCACCTCCCTGTCCCTGTTGGCTATCCCTCTTCTGACGAAGAAGTTCAAGTCACACAGCCTTAGACTCATCATTTTATTTCATTTCTCTTCATCCTGTAACAGCATTAAGCATCTCAGCTTTCAGTAGACTATCTTTTTGATCACTACTTTACTGTAGAATCTACAACTGCAGAGATTTTTTTTTTCCCATATGACAACAAACACACACAACCACTTAAGCAAATGGAGATCAATTCAGTTGAATGTCTTTCTAACAGCAACTTAATTTGACACAATAATTACAACAAGAGCAGTAGTATGCTTTGAGATTTACCTATGCTTTGATACTAATTGAATTAGTTTTCATAAGCTGAATAGTATAGTACAGAAGGTCAATATTAGCGAGGCAGAAAAAAGTACACTTGTAGGCAACAGTAGATGAATATATTAATGTATTATCATTCATCCTCTCTCCACCTACATTCTCATCCCACTAGAGACAATATGGCTTTTGTCATTGGTATCTATGTCAAAATTTTATCCCCACTTCTTATTTGTTGGTATGAATCACCCAGCAATATTCACTCACTAGGTTCTGTGCAGGGGTAGTTCCACAGGAGTTAATATGTATGCATGACAAGCACATTTACAGATCACCTACTGTGAGAGAAGCATTTTGTTACAGTGACAATAGATGGAATCAACCACAGGACAAGTATATATATATATATATACTTACATTTACTTAAATGTAATTTAATGTAATGTAAATGTAATTTACATTTACATATACAACCACTGGGTAAGTATATATACACCTCCTATATGTTTCCTATATGTGCGTATCTCCCCCTCTCCAAATATAAAAAGGGGATTATTTATTTATTATATTATTTATTATTTGTGCATGTATATGTAGATATTTGTAGATAAACATGAGATACATGTGTGTATATAAAACATTAAATTATATTTGGAAAATGGGACATATATATGTACTCACAAATATTCACAGGGTACAATATAATTAGTAAAAGATGGCTAAAAAAATCTAATAAATAAGTGATGAGGTTATTCACTAAGTCGGCAGCAGCTACCTAGGTTTTTCTGAGTCTGAAAACTTACAAAAGAAAACAACAGTGAAAAATGATTTTTATAAAAAGATTATTCCAGAAGGAGAGGAAAGTGTACAGATTACTATTCCATGCCTAATGTTTTAAATAGACTGGGCTAAAGCACATCCTAGCTAAACGATGCATCAGCTATCCATAAACATACAATTTTTCTACAGTTACCAGACAGCTGGGGTTAAACAGTAGAGAAATATACCCTAACGAGATGGTATATATGGGAGTATTGGATCATATCCTCAATGAGGATTTTTTTACTTGTTGTTTTTTTTTGTTTTTTTTGTCTGTTTGTTTGTTTTTAATGCAAGGAGTTAAGCATTCATGGATGCAGAGAACAACAAGAGAAAAAGAGGTCTAGATTTGGAGAAGTAAAGAAATTATGGTGATATAATTACTTCTATAATAACTGCTACAGAAAGGAAAGACAAAAATATATATATACTATGTCATATTGGTATTATGCCTAGCAGAGACATGTATTTAAAAGTAATCTTAAAATTTACTTAGTTAAGCTTTCATTTTAAAGAAAAGAGGAAAATGTGAAGCTACTGTTTCCTGTGATTTAGCTATGATCACCGAATGAACAGCAGGAACACAGAAAAGAAGTGGTAATTTTGTCTCCAGAAAGCCTCAAAATCTGTGTTGTTCTATCAGAGTAGTAAAGTGCTCTATCACTGTACAGTAAATTACTATTTTATCAACAATTATGCTCAATTTATGGAAGGATTTTCACAAAGAATCTTTCAGCTGAAAATCACAAATCATAAACAAAACGCAGACCACTTCATTTTTTTGTTTTTCCCCAAGCCAACGGTAATACATTTACGAAATTATAATTCAAACTGTATTTTTAATATGTTGTTCATAAGTACCACGAAAACCAAGTACTACTTTCTTTGCTAAGGTTCATGAGATTACAGAACAAAACTCAACTGTAGCTCACCAAGAACTTCCTGAATACATTGACTTTGTCAGTCTATTAACAAGCCCATTTATGTTTTATACTGAAATAATCAAATATATTCTTCTTTGCTATAAAAGCTATTTTGTTTTGAATGTACACACTTTGGTTGTTCTCTCATATCCTAGAGACACTGTATTCTAGAAGTCACCATCACCATGCAAAAAAGCACAGCATTCTGCTGAGTCTTCATTTGATTTATACAGGAGACTTAGAGGGAATGAGGCCACTGAGATTAAAATTAATTTTTGAAATTATAATTTAGTCCATAATCTAAGGAACACATGCTTTAGCCAAGCCACAATGAAATAACTTTAAAAGCCTTCATACGAATTCAATGACAAAATAAAAAAATGGAAGTCAATATTTTTCCACTGGAAAGTCAAGAGAAAGCGATGTGTCTTATTACTTTGTTTCTCTTTAGGATAGCTCAGGCTTACCTATTTAACAAATTTCAAAACTTTTTTGTTTTTTCAATTTTATCCCCTCTTTGTAGAGGATAACTGCCCTAAGGTTTACTGTCTTTTGGAAGTTATGAACATCTTATCTTTAAAATCTCTGCGTTTTGTTTTGAAACTGCCAAATAGTCTTCCCTTTTTGTAACGAGGTAAAGACCTCATTACAGTGACCCTTCAAACACAATTTCAATGTTTCCCCATAAGTTAAAAATGAGTATTGTTTTGGTGCTAGTCTACTCAAAGGAATTCTTTCCTTTGCAGGTTTCTGAGGTCTCAGAAGACTCTCTCCAGCCTACTGCACATGGATCTTGCATGCGAACAGCCAATGATCTAATAAACACTGAACAAAAAAGTGTCAAAGGAACCAAAACAAACTTTGAGTTCTGTGACATATCTCAGGTATTTGGGGAAATTAGAGAATACCCTTTGATTATAAATTCATTCTTTTAAAAATAAATAAATCCTTTGTGTCTTTTTTTTTTTTTCTTTTTTTTTTCTGGGAATGTGTAAACTGTCTCTTACCCAGTATCACAAATAAATTAGCTTTAAAAGAATCAAAAAACAAATCTCAGTAGAAGCAAGACACAGTCACGTTTGGGACATACGCATTAACCACTGTGGATTCAACGTTCATGTTAGACTGTATTATCACACAGTATCCAAATTTATCAATCCTGGCCTCAATTCAAATATGCAGCTAGATGCCTTCCTAAGTGCTCAGCTAAATTGAGCCTTTACTACCATTTAGAAGTATCTTAATATAGAAAAGAACTATAGATTAACTGACGTATCCATTGTCTTTTTTGTTACAAACACTTCTATTTAAGCGCATTGCTCTTTGAAGAATATACATATATTTATTGGGGGGGTGGGGGAGAGAGGTGCATGGAGGGGAGCAATTCAAACACTGAACCATTCCAGACCTCAAGCTGTCTGATTTTTCCACTCTCATGTCATCTATTCAATAGTTCAGTTTCACTGCCTATTACTGTTTAGTAAGGGTTGTGACTGACATTAAATTTCTTACTGCTCATCATCTAAAACCAGCTTTGAAGGACCATGTGACTGCTGGAATTGATTTGGAAATCCGAAAAATAAGACATAAACCAGCATTTTAGCAGTTGGCCAAGGAAATAATAGCTTCATAAAAGAAAACAGTGGCACAGGCAGCAGTGACAGAACTCAATTCTCTTTTGTACCACCTGATGTCTTAGCCATGAGACCCTCCTTTGTCCTTGCCCAATGCCCTATATCATTCACACCTTCTCGCTCTTGTGACAAGAAAAAATTTAGAGATGAGGTGTTCCCAAAGCACAGTACAAGCACCATTAGATAAATGAAGGCTGTCCACATAGCCCAGCACTTCCTCTGAAACACATAGGAAGCTTGTGCAAAACTAGGAACCATCCCATGCTGCTAGCTTACAAAAAGGGTACAAATTAGGGAAACCCCTATCTCCAGTAGTTTTCTAAGGGATGGCACCAAACACACTTAAGGCCCAGAGGCTGTTGTTGACACTGCCCACAGGAAGGGAGCTGCAGATGGAGGCAGCCAGCAGGAACCTCTGAGAGAAGAGGGTTGCCTGGGACAGCTAAATGACTTTGACGGTTTTGTCCAAGCAAACCAGCACAGGAATATCTGTGATAATCTCATCTCCTACGTGTCTCCTACTCATACCATAAACACCATCATTTTACCACATGCATGTTTATTCTGGGAAAACAACAAAACTTACCATTTAATAGAAGATTTTGAACTAACACATACTTCCAAGAAAGCAGAGCTGCAACCTCAATTTTAGCATTTCTCAGTGCTGGTTGCCTAGTTCTGACCCCTTAATGATTTTGTTCTGACCCCTTAACGTTTTTGTTTTTGTTTTTGAAGTGCATTCTGTACCTGCAAAATTTCTTCAGTTTTCAAGGAAAGAAAATAATCAAACAAGGCAGTCAAATTTATTTTTGCGGCAACCTATTGACAACTGCACAGCTGAGAGACAGAATCAGAGCCATTAGCATTCAGCCCTATTTCTTCAGACAATCAAGTAAAAATAGTTTGTGGGGTAGATCTTTTCCAGTGCACCAACTAGGTGAGAAAGAGGAATCAAGGAATCTGATATTACAGTCAGTGTACTGGAAAGCAGCAACATCCAACAGCTAATGACCTCCCCAAACTGTCCCTCACCTACTTGACCCCCTCACCAGTCATCTTGGCCTCGTTGCCAATCCATCTTAACTTTTCGCTTTCTTGTGGTTACAGCAAGTCTGACCTTATTTCTTGCCTTTTTTGCTTCCTCTACGTGACACATGCATCAGACTACAGCCCATCTTCACTCACTCACCTTCTGCTGCATGGTGCTCAGAAGCCTGCCAAGGGCATGGCCTCACCCATGCTTCTAACGCTCCAACTGAAGTCAATGGGATATACTGGTGCACTGATGATTACATGTACTAACATACAATAGCATGCTAAGAATGCCTTCTTCAACCTCATGCAGTTTTTTTTGTTTGTTTGTTCGTTTTTTAATGGGATAGGCTTAGCTCCCTTTACTCTACCTACTGCTCCTCTCTGACAATCAGGAGACAGTTCCACAAGCAAGTAACTCCATATTCAGAACATACAATGTGTTTTGTTTTGTTTTTTTTCTAAGGAAGAACAAAAGAAACAACCTCTTCCAAGTGGTGCATAGTGCAATTTTGGGGCTAAGTTGATTATGTCTACAAAGGAACAAAAAGAAAACGACTTCATATTCCGAATGAAGAGAGAGCATGGAACAAAATGTAATGCGAGAACAACACAGCTGAAAACAACAAAAAAAAAGACATGCCATTTTTTCAACAATGCAGATGTTAAGATATTGAACATATGTTTAGCACGTATCAGGGAACACAAAAAAGAAAACAATTTTGGAATAGCAGTCTTAATATACATTGTTACCCCATTTTTCACAATATATACAATGAATTTTATGAATTCAAACACATAGCTCTGAAAGACACTATTTTTTTTTTTTTCCCCATGAAAATATCAAATTTTTACTGCTTTTAAAC
The DNA here is from genome assembly GCF_019232065.1 of Centrocercus urophasianus. Classification (NCBI taxonomy): domain Eukaryota; kingdom Metazoa; phylum Chordata; class Aves; order Galliformes; family Phasianidae; genus Centrocercus; species Centrocercus urophasianus. The sequence goes on along the minus strand of NW_024884364.1, from coordinate 34,186,276 downwards.
ACATAAATTCTACAGAATTGTACCTGGAGCACCCTTCATTCTTTTCTGTTTTTCTGCTTTCAGAGGTCTGAATACTCTTGTATCCAGACCTCACCCCTGTCAAAATAATGCCTGAGATTTTATACTTCCACTCTATTTTTGGTTTCAACTTTTAGTATGCTGCACACACAAGTCTCAAAAACTCAACGTAGCATAACTCAATCGCAGCATGCATCTTTTTTTTTTCTTTTTTAGTAAGTTGATTTAACACCACAGCAGTTGTTCTATATGCTCCAAGGTTTGTCATCATCCTTTTCCACTACCTTCTCTAGAAACTGAGTGTATCTACAGCTCGGCAATCTATGCAGCCTTTGCAACGAAATGCAACTGCTCCTCTTCTACTGCATAAGACTGGGCCTTCTGCATACACAACAATATACTATACAGCACAAGAATATCTATGGTACCATGGCAGCATTCTTGCAATTCCAAATAATACCAAACTGTAAGATCTTGTACCTTGTTCAGTACCATTCAATGCCACCTTGTCTGAATACACTCTGCACAATGGACTCTGCTGCTCATTCGTCTTTGCCTCTCCCTGGTTCCCCATGACAAGACCATTCTTTTGCTTTGCATCGCTGCTCCCTCTCCCCATAGAGACAAGATAAAGAACAAATGAAGCATGTGTGCAGTTTTTCAACTCCTCTGTCAACCAGAAAGTGGTTTTCTAGGGTAAGCAATTTGATATTCTAGAGGGACAGATAATACGGTCCCACTATTCCCACCACGACTTGATTCTCCAGTGTTCAACACTTTCTGAAGAACTGCTGTTCATGACCACCTAACAAACTGGTGTAGTGGAGGAGAACCAACAACTCTGCCAGCCCCTCAAAACTCCATCCCACACTCAAAATAGTTGTAGCGATGTGGCACTGCCAAACATAATGATGCCTCACCTTGTGTTTGCCCTATAAGACCCCAAAAATGTCACCCTCCATTAGTACATGGAGGCTGTACATCTCAGAGGGCAACATTTCATCTTACACAGTATGCAAAGAAAAGCTGTCTGCCTCTCCTCCCAAATTTGTGAGGCAGCTCTTCTAGGACTTCTAGGACCTTGCACAGTTTGCAAGGTTTTCCAGTACTTATTTACCTACCATTGCCATTGACATCATCCATGACACAGAGACAGTGGGACATACTGGACTGATGCTAGAGAAAGAGCTTTAAGAGGCTTGGGTTTAGCCTCCCTAGGTTTAATTACAGACTACCAGACACAGTCTTCAGAAAGATATGAAAAGTTCAAGAAAGATGAAGGATCTGCAGAAAAGATGAATGTCTGTTTTAATTTAAACTGACACTGCATTTCTAAAGTCATTTCAATAATCCAGAACACTGGAAGAGAGTTATTTGACCTGTAAGCAGAACTGAGCAGTTGAAAGGCTTAGGAAAGTGGTTCTATAAGCACAGAGCGTAACTTATGAAACCTTCGTTTAATACAAGATGCCACACACTACGGTGTTATTTCAAAAGAAATCATTCCCAAACATAAGTTATATACTGGATAAAAGAAGGTATGAAATATCAGTTGGGCAAAGAGTCAGGAAATTTCATCTCCTCACTCACACTCAGAAGACCAATTATTATAAGCCATCAGGCAAAATGGAGCCCAGATGCCAAGCAAGGCAGCTCCCATCACTTCATCTCCTCCAGATGATCCTGGCTTTGCAGTCACCCAGCCAGGCTAGTTCCTGCACCTTAGCCCTAAGGCACCCCAGACAAGTGAATGTAGGGGGTGAAGGTCACACAAGAAAGTGATAGTAGTCTACATGGCTACCTTCTAGCTTAAGAACAAAACAAATCTAACTTATTGGAAAGAAAGTAGTTGACTGCGAAGGGGCAAACTGGGAACAGGGGTGTTCCCAAGTTCCTAACAGTTTCTAGAGTTTGTGGGGAAAAAAAAAAAAAAGTAAACTTTTTCTAGTTTTTCTCCATATAAATGGAAAGTGCAGCTCACTGACTTAACTGCAAAGTGTAATGTCAAATGTAAGTAAGCATCCATGTAGACAAACTCATTTTTACACAACTGTGAAATCAAGGAATTAAAGAACATACAATGTAGGCCTGTTCTTTTACTCTTAAAGCTCATTCAGTATCTAAAGCTCAGGTACTCTCTATAAGAAGAGAGTATCTCCAGTCAAGCCCGGTATTTCCCCCAAATTCTTGATTGTATAAACAAAAAACAAACAGTAAAGGCAAAAAATAACGTGAATGTGAGGTCACACTTCTCTAAGAACACAGAAAGTCAGTGCACACTGGAAGCCTAGGACTGCCATCTGGATCACAATTAGCCTCATAAAGGTTTTAGGTCACTGAAGAAATTGTTTCACAATTGTGCCTTGCAATGTTATGGCAAACAAAGACACCCAACAGAAATAAACTTGCCAGTCTTGATTTTTCAATGTATATTGAGGCCAATACTATGAAACAGACACTGGAATTGAGTCCAGAAGATGCTACAAAAATTGGAAAAGACATATTGAAAGCTTATGTGATTTAAGGGATAAAGACCAAGTCTCTTTTCAGGAATTAAATCTGCATAAATGATCAGTAAGGACAAGCGACTGCTTAAGCGTAGTACCAAAGAGATGATTCTCTGTCATCCTCTTCATTTTTTGTAAGATATTGACCACTGCAGAATCATCAGAGAGCAAATTTTGGTCCTGTGGTATACCAATGGGTTTTAAAAGAGCATAAAGATATTTCTGACCTTAAAAACAAGATTTTGAGGGCTGTCTTAGGTTTTTAGCTGAAGACTGAAATTTAAAGAAAATATTTAACATTTAAAACAACTAATGTATTTCCTATTAAAAAGAAACCACTTTTCTAGACAAAACATTAAGACTGGGAAAGCACAAGCATTTCCAAATGCCAGGTTGCGATGTTAAAATTTCTTAGAAATAATTTAATTTTCTATGAAATATTTTGTGCTCATTCTGTAATTGGGGAAAATTCATGTGAATATCAGTCTCACCTCCTACCAATTATGACCAAAATATTGCCTTTTACTTCCCATCAGTGACACACGAGTACTGGCATTTTTATTTCAAAATTTGTATGTGAGGACAAAATGAACATATTAGTAAAAGGTTGTGGTTAGTTAGGTAAACTCCCCGTGGTAAATTTAGTTATTTCCTGATCTCACAGCTTAGTAAGACAGGAAAGTCTTTTGCCAGTCTCTGCCTTCTCAATATATGGCAACTCATTTCAAACCAAAAAGAGATACAAAAAGCTCCCCTCTTGCAATGAAGTAATTAATCACTGTCTGTTAACATTCTTTCCTATACTCGTATCACTTTTTAAAGGAATTCCCCAAGTCTTTTTTCTTTACCAAGACTTTGGGTGCAGTATTAAGCAAATTATTAACATTAAATAAACAATTTAATTCTCAGCCTCACAAGATAATGCTTCCCTGCAAGTCCTCCTGTACTTCCACCACCCTCAGTCCTCTCCCATTATATGTGGAAAAAATAACAAAAAATGAAAATACAAAACAAAAAATGAAAACATATATGGAAATGTAGAAAAAAAGTATGTAAAAGAATACCAAAGTTGTGAAGTGCAAATATTAAACCCACTCAGACTGAAAACTGAAAAATGCTATGAAGCTAATCAGCCTATCATTTGGGTTTCTGTGGGAATTAAATAGGGTATAAATAACATGAGAAGTGTTACAAATGTGATCCTGGAATTCAGCTTTAAAAAACACAGGCATACAGATTTGAGGTAAGCTTTCTGAATTAGCGAACCAAGAGCACGCAAAAGAACGCACGGCAAATGCTTCATGCATTGTTCAGCATTTCTTATTCTACAATACGCAATTTCAAAGCAGAGATACTAATCTATACTAAAATTCTCAGAATCTACACACTGTGAAAGACTGTATATAACCTTAATATCATCAAACCACTGATTCAGTAGTAGCCTGTAGGCAGCCAGCATGAAGGGACGAGTAAGATGGTCTCTGAGATCTCGATGGTAGCTCTGTTTCAGTAGCATTCCCAACTTTTTCCAGAGCAAAAATGAGGATGGGGATATACTATGAGAGTGGAACTACGTTAAAATGAGTTCACTAGCAACAGGTTTGTAACAGTATCACACATTTTAGCTCTGTACCTGCTTCAAGAGACTTGTAAATTCAGATTAGATAGAAATACAGTTTTTTATACCTCAAAGCAGGGTGGATTCTTCAGCACTATGATAAAAGGCAATTTCTACATTATGAAGCCTATGACATCAGCCACTACCTACTTGCAGAGCAAATATATAACAGTCACACTGAGAAAACTTCTGCTAAACGCTTGGGGTTCTTCAATTTCCAGCAGTGACTACAAACTGAAACACAACTCAAGCTTGTAGCCTGTATTTTGTATCAAGTATACACAGTTCAAGCCGACATAAATACATGCACTCTACAATCCAATAAAAAGTCATAATTCTCAAGCATTCATTTTATTTCTCCTCTCCTGATACATCTAACTTCCATGGGCAGGGAGATCTACATCTTCACCAGAGGCCATAAAAACCAGTTCTGCTGCAGCTATAAGAACTAGAAAGCTGCCTGTGCTCCTCATTTACAGGAATGTGGAAACAATACACAGGATTAATTGGGCTGGCATCATCTGCAGAAGCTGTGGCTTCTCTGGAGTGCAATTCAGAAAAAAAAAGCCTAAATTGGAAAATCAGAATTGCCCTAGAAACCCCAATAATTTTCCATTAGCCAAAGAGGAAACACAGTGTTCCTACTAGACTTATATTAGTGGAATCGAGAGGAGAGGGGAGGGGACGGGAGGGGAGGGGAGAGAAGGGGAGAGGAATTAATTCATTGAAATAAAGAAGAGAAGCTTCTCATAATAGTCTTGGAATAATACATGCTGGCAATGGAAAAGGTAAAAGGACATTTGACTAGAGTAGACGACAGAAGTACCTACAAACTTCAGCGCTAACACAGCAACATTTTATTCACCACATAACCAAGAAAAGACAGAACCATCACCCAAGGAAAGTCCTGTTCTACTTAAAAACAGTCTAAGAGATGAAACTGGCTATCAGTTCTGTATAAAACCAAACCAAAACAAACAAACTCAAGGGATGAAAATCCATTGCATTTTCTGAACAAAATATTCCCTAGTTCAAATTTGGACAACTAGATGGACATATTTTGACAGACCACTGCAAAATAACAGGAAAAAAAACAAAAAACAAAAAACCAACAACCAGGAGAGCAGCTAACCGATTTCAGATGAAAATCTGGAATCATGTATAAAGACTCATTTCACAAAACTTTAAAAGCAACATTCTTCATATCCAAGTATCGTATCTTGCCTGGTCCATCTTCCCCCTTTTGATTGTATTCCCTAGGCCTTTTGCTAAATTTGTGCCACAATCTCAGACTGCAGAAACCATGAAGTACCTAATGAACACGAAATGTGAGGAGGTAAAGAGAACCATACCTACCACTTAACCTCTAATGCAATCATCAACATTTTTGCCCAAATACCAGCAACCATCAAGATACCTAATGTTTGTGCATTTGATAATGGCTACCTGCTTTTTCTTTCTTAAACATCATTATTTACACCATACCACTCCCCCAAAGCCTCACAGCTAAGTTTGATTTAATTCTAACTCCCTAAGAATTTTTCAGCTTCACAGCTTCATATCATCCACAGGCTTGATCAGCTCTTCACTGTATTCCAAGATATTACATAATTAATGAGAAATAAATCAAAAGGGAATTTTTGTGGGATGCAACTTTTTTTTTAACTTCAATCATTAAAATAAATCAAAGTAATTACTGAACCAGTCATAGTTCATGAAAAGCTCAGTAAAGTATGTAAGCAAGTAAGTAAGTAGTCCATTTGGTTTCAAATTCATATGAGCTTTCTACAATTTGCTGAATCAAAGACCTAACAGTGGACTTCTTGGAATGACTGCTACCTACTAAATGTTTTCTACTTCCTTAGCAAATACCACTACCACTCTCCTCCATGCCCCGGTTCTATAAATGCAAAACAATCCTTTTTCAGGTTGAAGTTTTTCACATTTTGCCTGCAATGAAACCAAATAACAATGCAAAAAATGAAAAAAGGAAATGGTTCAAATAAAAAAAAAAAAAAAAAAAAAAAAAAAAAAAAGTGCCTCTTTTCACTGAAAAACATTGTGAAAGATTCACAAGATCTTTCTGCAAGAAATTCATGACATTATTTTTTGGCCCCATAGGACAATGCTGAAGCTCAAACTTAAAAGTTAGAATTTTAAATAGAAGAATCAAAAAGAGGCGTGGTATTCATCCAAAAGAAACTGGTCCTGATTTTAAAAGTTTAAGACCTCTGGAAACAAAACATGATAGAGCAGATGAAATAGAACTCTTTATACAAACCAGCAGGACTTCAAACCCTGAAGAGTCTTATTTACATATCTTCTTTCATGTTAATCATGGTGTCCCATGTAACTTCATGTGAGAACTGAATATCTCTGTGATGGAATTCACAAATTTTTACATGTTGGAGTCTAAATATGCAGCTAAAATGTGACATTTGGAAGAGTTCCAAAAAACACCTCTGATTTTATACCAGTGAGACAAGATCTCTTCTCAACTGCCCAGCAATTCAAAGAACTACTTTGAATTCACAAAATTACATCTAGCTAGCAATTTTTCTTTTTGAAATGTTCACATATAGACCAGATTCAAATAAAAAGCGACGTTACAGCTCTGCTTTTGGTCTCTACATCCTCAGCAGCCATAATTTCTAGTGATGATGTACAAAAAAAATTTTTTTTTTAAAAATACACCTGCAATTGTGGCAGAAACAGACAAGGATTTGTACAAGATCATACGGACAATGTTCAGCAGATCTCACATTTTAGCTGGACACAGCTATGGGTTACTGACAGTCTTTTGGAGTTAAAGTTAGTTAAAGTTAGTTATGTCTGATGAAACAGGATAAGAAAACATACTGCCCCAGCACAGTTGCTGTCCCTGGATACTGCATTTCCTTGACAGCCCACCTTACCAGCATTGGTCCCAACACAGGATGAAATAAAAATCTCCACTAAAAGACATACAATACTGTCTCTAATTGATGGCAGGTTGATCCCCAAACAATGGAAGCCAGAGTTGCAGAGTTGATAGATGGTTTCCTTATCTAAGTAACGAGAAGATCTAGGCATCAGAACAATCTAAAATGTCCACGCAAAGCTGGAAACAATCTAGGTTTAAGTGCAGACACCAACCTTAAATCTCATCATAGCTTTGACCCTGTGCTATAGTCCAGGGCCTTACTCTCGCCTGTCATCCAGAACACAAAACTATTTCTGGTTGCAGCAAGGAGGGTGGAGGTCTATTTTCTCAAGTAGTAAGACACGAGACATGCTCAAGATGTGCCAGGGGTAGTTTAGACTGGATATCAGGAAGAATTTTCTCACTGGAATTAGAAAGGACCATAAAGGACTTCACCTAGACCTATCTCCCATGATGTGGACAGTGCTGTGATCAGTCAGCTCAGGCTGCCCATCCAAACTGGCCTTGAACACCTCCAGGGATGGGGCATCCAGACTTCTCTGGGCAATTTGTTCCAGAACCTCACCATCCTCTGAGTAAAAAATTTCCTCCTGCTATCTAATCTAGAGAAATGGATAAGCATTGGAGTGTGCTGCCCAGGGAAGAGGTAGAATCCCCATCCTGGAAGATGTTTAAGAGATGTGAAGGTATGGCACTAAGAGATACGGTTTAGCGGTAGGACTCTGTAGGTCAGGCTGGTGGTTGGAACTGATGATCTTGAACATCTTTTCCAACTCAAATGGTTCTATGAATTGTACCTGTGTTTATTTTTCCCACAGATGAGCTAAACTCTCTTCAAGTGGTTTGAAGGAAAAGCAGGGAGGTAATTTAACTGCTTCTCTGATAGAACAACCTCTTGCGCTCAGCACAGTCACAAAATAAGCCAACATCTCTACCTACGGCAACCTGATCTTCTAGTTACCATCTGTGGGGTCAACAACCTTGTCTTTCATACACTCAACAGAAGTTGTACTGCAAAGACCTGGATTACAGAAAAGTGAGAGCAAGTGTAGCCATTACTGACCTCTTGGCTACAGCACTAGTACAGAAAAATCAGAAGGTTCTTTTGTCGGCAGATTTTTCCAGCAGTCTGTTCACAGGGTCATTTTGTATTAAACCAAGAGTGCAAAGGAATTTGTAAGTTACTTAAGCCTGAGGGATCAGGAAGCATTCAACAGAACAATCCTGTTCAAAAGCATCTTAAACATACTCTACAGGCACTTTCACCTTTACAAACTCCCAGTTCAATATGCAAATGCCCACATCAGAAAGTAACTGAGATGACATTGGTAAAGAAGTTGCCAGTACTGGCTTGGTCTCCGTTAGCAATCATATGCTCATTTATTTTGCAAGGTAAAATATGTTGAACCAAACAACCTTTGTAAGACGTTTCTCACCAAAAACTGATTTAGCACATTGCCATTTTAGTTAGTCCAACTTTTTCTCACTGAACACGTGAAATAAAAACATATTTAAACTTTCTAAAGTGGCTAGACTTGAGTTAATGTTATGTCTATATCTTTCATACACTACTAAATATTCATTGGAATCATAATTTACCTGTGGGTGAAGAGAAGGAAAGAGGGAGATGATATTTAGAAGTTTCAGAAAATAATGAGATGAGTCAACATAAACAATCAAGTATAATATCTAGGCATTTAGATGATGGTTAACAGTAAAACTGCAAAATAGGGCTGGGGGAAAGAGCAGTGAAACATAAATATAATAGGAGGCACATCTGAAAGGACAAAAAGTGGTCTGCAACAATTTCATCCCCTTAAACTTGCAGACTTGCATTTCAGGAACCAGCAAGACACAAGGCTGCAGGACATGATGTCAGAAGTATGTCTACTCCCAGCCACTGAGCAGAGACCTGATAAGCAGTTGTTTAGTTTTGCTTTGAGTTTTGGCTTCCATTTTATCTGTGGTTCCCTAAGAGTTTACAGCTTCATTTGTGAGCAACGCAGTCTTTGTATAACTGAAATCTGAGTCAAGGACAGCATGTGATTTTCATTTTGACTTCAGAATTATTATTATTTTTATTTTAGAGTGCACAACCACTTCAACTATCAGGAACAGCAAGAACAATCCAGATGAAAACTAACAAATACAATCAACTATTTGCAGAGCATTAAAGTATAACTGCAGAGCCAGGCACCATCCCCAGAACAAAAAAGGAGAAAGAAGAAAAAAAGAAGAAAAACATCAAGCCCAGTTAACATTTAAAAGAAAATAAAAAAGGTTTAGTGCATATGCAGATGTTTCACCATTCTGAACAATGCAGCGTTCTCAGTCTTCTCAGAGGACTTTTCATCAAAAAATCCAACTGTAGCAGCTTCCAAAGAACTGATTTCATGCAATAAAAGATGCACGGAAGCATCCATTTCCTCAGATAACACTGGGATAAATACTACTTGAGAGGTGTGCTTGGCTGTTTGTAAACTCTTTTCTGTTTAAGACCATGCCTTACATTTTAAAGTACAGTTTTAAATTATTTGGAAATCTAACTCCCAGAGTACAGCACTAATAAAAATCTGTTTTAGGATGTCTGGTCTTACTGATGTATAAATTCTCTTTTAATGTCAGACTGCCACTGGTTCAGCATCATTACTTTATTGCATAAGTCAACAGAGGCAGAACTGAGATTTTTTTTCTTATATTTTATTTGTTTTGCATCATATTCCACTATAGGAAATCAAAATAAACTAAACTAAAAAAAAAAAAAAGAAAAAAAAGAAAAAAAAAAGAGTTTGAAGTATGCTTTCTACTGTTCAATAGATAGAAAACCTCTAACCAGTGCTCAAAGAGATCCTGAGAAAACTGATTCTCCTTCCATTGGTGAGAAACAAGAATGCCTGAGGGTGTTTGGAGGGATACATATGCAAACATGCTCTATTACCCAGCATTAGTAGTTTAAAAAACTTCATATAATTTCTCTGTGTGATTTAATCTTTTTGTTTCAGAAAAATCTCTGATGTTACTTTTCTTTTTTTTTTTTGTTTATTCTTATTTTTAACATGATCAACTCTGTCATGCAAATATAGAAACCTGCAGGACAACCTGAATTTTAGGAAGTCTTAAATAACCTTTTCTTCACTTAAGGTTTAAAAATGGGCTTAGCTACTATTGTCTTCCTGTGTATTTTTATTCTAGTAACACTGGAAAAGAAAAATGACCTACTAAAACATCTAGAAAAATCAGGTCTCATGCTAGCACACAGAATGGTAGCATGAAAGGGAAACTTGAACTCAGCGGGGCCAGCAGTCTGTGTCTCCTTTGTCAATCTATGGCCTGTGTGGACAGGGAAAGGCTCCTCTAGAGGATAAAGAGTAGAAACTGGCTGTGGATGCCCCATGTCATTCACTGAAGATGCTGATTTGCTGTGACTGCCCACAGGAACCCAAGACAACTAACTTGGTATAGGGAGCAACTACAACCTGCTTTGGCAGGGGGTTTGGACTCGATGATCTCTGGAGGTCCCTTCCAACCCCTACAATTCTGTGATTCTGTAACTTTCCTCAGCTAAAGTCAGCCTTTGAATATACTCCAACACCTATTCCCTAACTTGTTAAGGCTTGCAGGACTCTGCTGGTTGTACTGACATATGCTTGTAGGACACTGCACTGGGAGATTTTTCTTCCCAGACTCATCATGTTATTTTTTTTCCCCTAGTTCCATTTGTCATTTGAGTTGTATGAGTCAATAATTCTTCTGTAACTTCTACATTCTTTTAATATTTAAATGCAATTTTAACACTTAAGAGTCAAGTTATCCTTTGTTCTTAATAACCCGTCTTCTCCAAGTCCTTATTCACTGTAATGTACCTTTAGCCCTTAAAGTTTGGATAAGGCAAAAACCTAGATGTAATCTTATCCTATTAATAGGAAATGGGAATTTTACCTTCCATATTTACTCCTTCCCCTGGAGACTTCCAAGGTGAGGCTGAATAAAGCCATAGGCAAGCTGATCTAGCTGCAATTTCTCTGTTCATTGCAGGGGAGTTGGACTAGGTGGCCTGAAGAGATCTCTTCCAACTCTAAGGATTCCATGATTCTGTATTTATGACTCAAAAAATTTTTCCTTTTAATATATAGATAAGCATTTTATTATGCAGGTAAACCTGCTTCCAATTCTTCCAACTTAAACTTTATTTTTTGCAGTTAGGTTTTTAATTCAGTTGATCTGAAGATAAACTTCAATAAGCACCCAATAAATTTAGGCAAGCACTGAATACTGGCACCTCAGAACAAAGAGATATCACGTCCATCACATGGGCACTAAACTTGAAGTATCAATTTGGTACAACGAGGACCGGTAGTCTTAAAACAAAAGCAGTTAAGAAGTTATTAGCCCTAATAAAATAAAGAAAATGTCCTTAGTGTATCAGGAGAGGCATATAGTCAGTGCTTTGTCCAAGGGACTGCTATTAGTTTTGTTTTACATGTTAACTGCTGTATTCAGCCAAACCAAAGATACACCTATCCCAAATATTGCATCTTTCACAGAGGTTAGGAACAGAGGTCCAGGGAAATGCATTGAAACAGGGAAAGCACCTCACAATCCTCCCTGCTCTCAAGAAACTGTGGCTTATTCTTTTAAGCATGAGATGGTGCTTTTGTACTGGATGCCCAAACTCAGCTGAACTTCTAGCGGTTCGCAGTTAAACTACTTGGTGCAAGAAAAACGCAACCTCTTATTTTGTTCTGAATCTGCCACCTGATAATTTTATTTTATCCCTTCTGGGTCTTGTACTACAGGAGATGGTTACTGAGCATACCCTACTCACCTTTTCCATTACGCTCCTACATAGATTTTTATCATTTTCACCTTCAGCTGTTTCTTTGTACAGCTGAATATTACTAAGCTATTTAATTGCTCTTTATCATCATGCCACCCATTTCTACTTCTACCACCAAGCCCCTTTTCATCACCCCTTCCTTTAAATACAGGGATCAGAACTGCACGCAGAGGTCAAGACAAAGCATGGAGTTCACAAACTGCAAAGCAGTTTTCTGTTCTGTTACTCTGCCACTCTTCCTTAGTAACAGTTCTGAATAATTTACTGGTGCTTGGATTTACTGAGGCAAGCTCTCTACTAAATATCTTCCTTTAGTAGATAATAGTAGGATTGTTGTCCTTTGCATTACTTCATCTTATCAGTATCAGCTTCATCTACTGCTTCACCCCTAGTTACCAAGTATCACAAGATCCCTCCTGAGTTCTTCATAATTGACTTTTATTTTTGCTGTCCTTGCTATAAAAACATATCATTTATTCCTAGCCTATTTTTCAACGAGTTGTAAGTCTAGGAGAGGACTTTCCTCTTATGTCATAGCAGTTTCATTTTGCTAAGCACCATAGGTGAGTCTTTCTCAAAAAAAACTTTTGGAAACCCAAGCTTGCTGCATCAGCTAGATTTTACACTTACAACATCAGTGTCTTCAGAGAACCCAGACTGATGAAGCAGCTCTACAGAGACAGTGCTGACTCTCTCCTGATAGAGCAAATTTGCCCAGAGATCCATTACTTCTCTTCTTTGTTACAGTCACTAGCAAACTGGATGGTATGAATGACATACTTGTCCAGTTCTTTCCTATAAGCTGCCTGGTAGCCTTCTTAAAAACTGACATCACATTTACTGACTTCAACTCCACTAGTACAAAGCAATACTGCAAGACTAAGCACCATACCCACTAGTTCAGTATTTTACATCGGGAGATCTACAGCTCTTTGGCGAATTCAGTATCCCTGCACAGCAAATATGAACAACTCACATCAGTAACTCTCGTGTAGTGCAATCTTCTTTGAGCACTACAATTCTCAGTCATCTATTGGCCCAATGGCTCTTCCCTTTCTGATGTTTTTAAAGATGACTTCTGACAAGCTTCTTGATGTTTTATAAATCACTCAGACTTTCACTGTCTTTACTGCGTATTTTGTTCTGAATTCATCCAAGTTCCACATTTATTACTTTTCTTTTAGGAGGCAATAGCAGAAGTGACCAGACAAGACAAGTTTTTGAAGGATATATCTTATAGACTATTCTGCTGCTTATCCAAGCCATCAGAGAAAAAGCTGTTAGAGGATATTTATTTGTTCTGGATCTCTGATCAATACCTTTAATTTCCAGACTGGCTGCAATTACTTTATTCCTTTGGCCTGTCCTCTTACCAGGCTTTTTCAGACATCTTAATGTGCATCCTGCTAGCTTATCTCTGGCACATCTATACCATCAATAACTTCAAAAAATAAAATGGAGAGACTAAATACCTGGTTCTAGATTTCTAGATGCTGCATAGCAACTCTTCAACTTTAATCTGACCATCCATCCTTCCAGGCTTTTCTCTAAACAGGTCTTAATTTTGTTCAAGCAGTTCTACACTGTTTTCTATAATTTTTGTCAACTTCTATCCAACATGTAGCAGCGTTAAGGACTTTCAGCCCCAAAGGTTGCATCTTCTTGACCTATATGCACTTTCCATCCTCATATAAGGCACTGAGATAGTCTAGTCTTCTCCTGGTGTCAGTCAGTTTGGCATGCAGTTGGAAGGCTATGATGTGCTCCCTTTCAGCATCATAAATCCACTTGCACTCTACTTAACTACACCTTACTACAACAGGAGATCCACTCCTGTCATTGAAGATCAACACCATGGAGGAGTATTCTTAGAGAATAAGGAAACTGGGCCATCACCTAAAAGAAAGATAGCATCTACAGAATATAATTTCGGTATCATTTCTTAAAATTTCAGTATCCTTCTGCATTAGGATACACTATAATAAGCTCAGAGGCACCCAACCTAGATATGGCTGAAGGACTACATCCCCATACCTTTATTTTACACATTTGCTAGCTAAGGATACTTACTGTATACATGTACTTAGCATGTGACTTCCACAACAGTCTCCCTCAGTTATAATAGCCTACAATGAGCATCTTCCAGTGCTGTAGCTATATCTTTGTTTTAACAGCTGTATTAACACCAAGATTAATAAAATGCTACCCTTTTCTAACTGGAGAGCTGACAATGAGCCAATCTCATTAGTCTGAGTAGCTAAAGTGCCTAAACTAAATGGCCTCAGACATGGTCCTATGTTAACAAACATTTTTGCTGAGAGTCAAGCAATCATACTCTGTAGCTTAACAGATTACACCCATTGTTATTTTAGTGTGAAATGACTGATTGCTTTGAGGGGCTTGCACAGTTCTGAGGCAACAAAAATGCATAGTCAGCCATAGCTTTCAGTTCAAAACAATCACTGGACAGTTTTCTATGATGTTTTCTAAGGTGCAACATTGTAGTATCCTTAAGAAGAGCAGCACCTACTGGTTCTGCTGTTTTAGATGTCAAATTCCTGTTTCTTACTGAAAACTTTTCTTTCAATTACAACTAATACAACATAGCAAACTTGACATGATTCACACAATTCTGAAGAATATCATAAGTCCTGAAAGTTTCACGCACACACAGCTGTATTTATAGACAAAATGATTAAACATTTCATTTTATTGTTAATGATAGATTGCGCCATACAATAAAGAGAAAAGTAATTAATGAATTCATAAAATAGGCCTGATCTTTCAGTTGAAAGAAAATTCCCCTTTCCACCATTAGAGCTAATTTAAAAAAAAAAAAACAAAAAACAAAACAAAAAAAAAAACCAGTAGTGCAAATACAGTAGATACTTCATAATCTCCAGTAATGGCAGGGAAACTCATCACAACTTGCTGAATGCTATGAATCATCTTATGAACACGTAACTGCTATAGACTTTAGAAGGCAGTTTAACAAGTAGTTTCATTCATTGATGTCAATACTTCCTAATTAGCACAGAGAAGTGTCTGTAGATTGAACTCTTGAGCAGCACGTTGCTTAGTTAACAGTTTTATTTAATATTTTGGCAAACACTTGATGTAATGGGAGACTACATTAAAATTTTGTATCTGTGACAGTTTCATTTTCTGTTCTCAACACACTGGCATAAACTAATGAACTCAGCACTGTTTGACAAAGCCATAAGCATATACTGACCTGTACTACATCAGAAAAATTTTTCAAAACCTTTGTGAATAGCCACATTTAAGTTGGATGAACTGCTTAGCTGTTTTGTGTAATAAGTTACAACAATGAAAACTACATGGCCATACAGGCCTTAGTGCTGCATACTTCCTCCTCCCCAGCTATGCCTCAGCAGGTCAACTTACAGAAGCAAGTGATGAGCAATAACGTGACGGTCAGTGAAATAAACTGTCTGCAAATGTGTTCTCACTTTGTACAAGGCGACTTGGTCATCTGTGAACTTGTGGGAATACCATGTTCTCTCAAAAGCAATTTAAAGATTTAGACAGAATGCCTTCCTAAAGTGTATTAAAAAAAAAAAAAAGCCAAACATATTTATAAACACAGTGGTTGTAGCATCTGATCACTTCTTACCAGGATAGATTCTCATTCACAAGTTCCAAAAACCCTTCCAGCTGTGAGTTCACCCCATCCTCCATGGCTTCCCAGGAATCCTGGAATGCCAGTCCATGGACTCATTTCTACAGGCTGTCCACAATGACATATGTGTGCAAGAAAAGTTTTGCTGTACTCTAATATTCCTAATTAATGAGAGATTATTTAGATCAGGTAGCCTGGTACTTCCCTTTTCTTAGAAGGATGAGAGCTAATCATGGGCTCTTACACACTGCCTTTCCCTCCTACCTCCCCCCAACAGAAATGAGCATTATAAAGCATCACACCCAGATGAGTATTTGAAATGACATCTTTATTTACATCTCTCATTCTCCTCGTGCTTCCTATTCATTGTTCACAAAGAGATTCTACAGGAAGGTTTCCATGCCTATAATATTTGACATTTCTCCATTTCAAGCATATTCAGGGATGTAACTGCACTCAACTTCATCAATATAGAATCCAGGTATTTAGAAGGAAATTAACTCAATTTTCAAGCAACTTAACTATGCTCTGATTCTTCATAGTTAACATACACCATAAGAAGTCTGAAAATCCCACCTCTCATTGCACACTGCATTCAAAGTATTTTATTATTTTCTCATTTCAGTAATCAGACATAGCATTTTCCTTACCAATTAATGCAGTCACAGTAAGAGATAATTATCCAAGAATACCTATTGCGCCAGGAATACTGGGGGCACCGTAGGCAGTTGTATGAATCACTTCACATACCTGTGGTTTTCCAGGTTCCTGTGCTTAGTCATGAGTATACTCTTCATTCTCTTGTACACAGAATGTAATTTCTGCCAATTTTTGTTCTTGGCTTCTACACTGCCACCTGTAGTCATACAAGAGAAATGAGCCGTATTTAATGCTGCAAATCCTACTACCACAACATTTCAGCTCACTTGCCTTTCCGACACAACCACTCCAAAGTATTCCCCTTGGCAAAAAAAAAAAAAAAAAAAGTGTTAAAATCCTGGAATTGAGTCACTTGTAATGTTCTCTTTACTCAGTTTCAGGAAGGATGAAAAATCCTAATTTAATCCAACAAAACACTTCCAACTCTCCAAGACAGTTAAGAGCCGTATGGATTTCTACATATCTCTTGTTGCCTTATGGACACCGAAACACCTTGATACAGCAGGTGGGATTTCTGCAGTGGGAATACAAACACACTTGCACTTCACTACTTGGTAAATATGAAAGCTGATTTGATTTGTTCTTCCATCTGAGAAACGAACACAGTTTTACAGAGATGTAAGCTTCACGCATGGTTTAGCTGCCCCTACATAGCTTGTGAAGAATGCATACAATAGAAGCCGATATTCAGAGGGACATTTCACAGAGTTAAAGCGATCTTCAACTTCTTAAAACGATGAACGACTCTCGATTCATTCTGTGGTCACTGCAGTTTGAGCAGCACGCCACAGATTCCGCCGAATTACGCCCCAACACCCAAACCAAATACACAGTACCCAGAACTCCCACGTTAACCATTTCCTGAAGATACGATAAAATAAACTCAACTCTTCTTGGAAAACAGCGAAGCTTTTAGAACAAGGGTTTCGCCGAATACCGAAGTTTCGGAACGCAAGCTCCAGGGGAACGCTAGCGTTACGTCTGCGTGTACTCCCCGTTGTTCCAGCGAAGGATGGCTCTTACGTTTTCTCTGGAAGCCACCGCGAGCGCACTGCCCAGCGAGGCTATGGTTGGGAAAACGCTACCAAGTCTTTCATAGACAGAAAGTAACTTATCTCCCCTCCCCGCGGCCGCGCGTGTGTGCGAGTGCCGCCGCTCGCGGACCTGCGCCCATCGGGAAGCGCCCCGCACGCGGCGCTACGCCAGCCGAAGAAAGAAAAAAATAATAATAATAATCAGAAAGCCGCAGACTGGAATAGAAACTGAAATCAAACGCGATTTTCCAAGAACGCTCTCGCAAAGCGCATCTTTAAAGATGAGATGCTCGTCAATCGTCTAAAATTCAATAAACGCGTTGATTTAAAAGCAATAACGTCAAGCACCGTCTGTGCCCGTCGCCTGTCTGTGCCCCAAAGCCTTGTCCCAGGTAATCCTCCGGCTCCCCCCACACCCCCCGCCCTCTCAGGTGCGCGCCGGGCACCGCCCCACAACCTCCCTCCCCCGGTCCGGGCCCCCGCCGCACCCCGCAGCCCGACCGCCGCGGACCCACCTGCGTCCTCCGGGCAGAGCCGGCCGCTGCCGCAGGATGAGGCGGCGGCCGCTTCTCGATGCTCACCCGCCTCCCGCCGCCGCGCAGCCAGGGGGAGCCGCGCGTCCCGGCTGCTGCTGCTGCTGCTATTACTACTGCTACTGCCACCCGCCCGGGATTCCTGCGGGAGGCGGCGGCTCCTTCGCTCGCTCCCTCCCAGCCACGCTCTCTCCCCCCACCCCCCAGTGCCGCAACGCGCACCGCCCGCCGCCCAGCCCCTTCCCTTTTATCGCAGGGCCGGGGCTCCCGACGCCACCGCCGCCGCCGCTCCGCAGCCGCTCCGCTGCCTACACATGGCCGCGGCCCGCCCCCCGCCAGCCCACCTGTCCGCGCCCCGCCGTCGCGGCCCACGCAGCGCCCGCCCCCGCGCCGCCCACAGCCGCTCCGCAGCGGCCCCGGGTGGGGGGGAGCAGGGCGGCCTCCGGAGGCGCGGCGGCTTCGCTCCCACCTGTGCGCGCAGCCCCCACCCCAGCACCGGAGGTGTCCGCATTTCTATCGCCCTGTGCGTGTTCGGGAAGATGCTGGAAGCCCGGTGCTTGGCGGCTCTCCGGCAGCTGGTGGTGAGGGATGACCTCGCTGGAGGAGGTCGGCTCTCAGAAGCCAGCGCACGGTGCCAAAGCAGCAGGTACACTCACAGACATAAGTGTTGAAAAGACGTATCCTAAGCAGAACTGCAGCAGTTCAGGTTGTGCGTGCTGTCACGGCTCTGGCACCAAGGGAAGAGCAGCCTGTCCTGTGCTGACTGTTCCTTTATTCTCTGTTTTTTGCCTGTTGTATATGAATGTTGGAAACGAGCTCTGCATTTCAATGATTGGGTTTGCATCTTTCCTTGATCACATGTTTTTTCACTGTGATACTGACATTATGAGTGCGATCTGGCAGACCGGCCAACTTTCAAGAGTGCTGGGAGGAACTCAGTGCTTTGATGCAGTCATATGGACCCATATTTTAAAATTTGTCATATAAAAATCTGTTGCATTCATTCTTTTGAGAGCAGTAGCATCTATGGTGGCTAGGACCATCTTTACCTTACCCAAACGTTTCACTAAAGTTCTGCATTCAGTTCAAATGTTATGCTTAAACTCTTCAGCGGGGTCTGTTGTGATAGGACAAGGGGGAAATTATTTCAAACTAGAAGAAAGGAGATTTAGATCAGATATAAGGAAGTAGTTATAATAGGAGTGGTGAGGCGTTGGCACAGATTGCCTAGAGAGATGGTGGATGCCCCATCCCTGGAGATGCTCAAGATCAGGCTGGATGGGGCTCTGAGCAGCCTGATGTAGCTGTAGGTGTCCCTGTTCATTGCATGGTTGGACTAGATGGCCTTTAAGGTCCCTTCCAATCATACGGTTCTATGATTCTACTCTGTGATTCTCTGTAAGATCTAAACTTTTCAAAGCAAACAAAAAAGCCATGCAGACCTCTCACAGATGCTGGTATCACGCTGTAGTCTGATGATATTAAGAAGTGAACTACAAAAATAAAACCTTGCCTTTGTCTGGTCCTTTGCAGAATTAAGGCTGGTTTCAGTTCCTCTCCTTGTGTCTCACAAGTGAAGTGCCAGACCATCTGACTGTTTAATGAGTGATAAACCAAAATTCTGTAGGTAGTTAAAGTAGCGAACAGAAGACATGTTTCTAATAGCAACACAGAAAGGTGCTTTTCTGTAAAAAAAAAAAAAAAAAAAAAAAAAAAAGTCTAAAAGATTTAATTTCACCTCATTACTCAACCTTCTAGCTGTGCAGATGTGCTTGATGCAAGAACGATTAAAATCAAACAAATCTTCTGCTAAAAATGTATAAATAATCCCACGGAGATGAGGGTAGCTGTTGGTACGTGCATTCAGGAAGAGAACTTTGACTATGCTGCAGCCAAGTAAAAGGTCCTGGCCCTTCGTTCCAGAAATCACAGAATCATAGAATATCCCAAGCTGGAAGGGACCCACAAGGATCAGGTACCCATCTGGCAGCATTCTTTTACAATAAGTCAATGTGAGTACGTAAGATTTGTTGTTCGTAGCCTTGCTTGCAAAGACTGCTGTTAAACCTAATTTTTAACATCTAATAAGTAATAACGACTATGTTAACTTTAGATTGGATGTTTATACTCCCATTCCTTGACATTATAATACTTGAGATATACTGAAAATGATAGGTTTCCCATTCTTCCCTCTGCAACTAAATTTTGATTAGAAGAGTTCCTGGCCAGTAAATGGCACTCTAAAATTCCGTGGTTACCTACATGAGGTCTGTCAGAGCCTTCAGGGATGGGCTTGTTGCACTGTGTCTCTTCAAACAGTGCATCAGCAGCAGAGACAAAACTGAAGTAGCTCTGGTCTAAAAGAACCATGCCATTTTCCACTAAACCCCCCATAAATACACCACTCTGTCTGCAAGTGTCTTTCCTATAACTATTATGAATGTATTGAATTCTATAAGAAATTTCTGGTCTTTATCAGTGAAGCATGTCTGCTGCATGGGTTCTTTAGAAAGAGAAGTCATCAATCCTGTGGGGTCTCACATGAAGCTGGTCTGAAAGCCAGCCCATCAGAAAAGAAACACTGTTTTTTCTGATTTTTCAAATTGAGAAAGCAAACATTTGGTCACTTCACAATGAGGATTAATCAGGTTCTATCCTATTTGTTTGCCTGAGTTTGTGAGATGCAGAAATCCAGCTCATTCATACACTGACTCACTATTTTTCACTCCTCTGTCCCAGCCACCTCCCAAACAGCTCTGACATTTTTTCTTCAGCAACTCAGATTTGGAAGAATAAATGCCATTGTTACCAGAATTCAGAGGCAAATTGAAAGCCAAGTGAAATACTGTTCTCTCAAATCTGACAGGAAAGCTTACAGGATGGAAACATCCAGAAGATAAAACCCCCTTCTTTTATAATATGCTCCAAAAAGCATTACTTGTCACTTTCCCTTTGCTCCCAGAATATACACAGCAACTGCTGGGTTGTTGTAGCACTCAAACTTTCTAGTTTTCCAGATGATGAGCTGTGACTCAGTACTCCTACTGATACACCTCAACAAACCATCTATTTGCTTTATGTGGTGCTAAATCATCTCTCTATAGAACTAGAACCTATTAAACACCCTCTCATGTCTGCAGATGTAATCTACTTCGCTGTGTCCTACCTAGCCCGCCTCCTGCCTGAGACCAGACCACGCAAATGTTCTACTGCCCTGGCATTCCTATAGACCAGCTCCTTATTTCAGCTGCTGCCCAAATGCCCAGTGTTGAGACGACCAGCTTGTGTATTTGGAACAGGTTCTGCACCAGGGTTTGGTGGGCATGGAACAGGTTGCCCAGGGCAGTAATCACAGCCTCAAGTGCCAGAGTTCAAAGGGCATCTAGACAACGCTCCCACACCTACCATTTGAATTTTTGATGGTGTTGTGTAGAGCAAGGAATTAGACTCAGTGATTCTTATGTGTCCCTTCCAACTTGGATTATCCTATGATTCTATGATTTTAACCATGAGCGGTGGAGGTCAGCTTGCATGCCACTTGCTCTTCTGTCCTGCCCATTCTGCTTCTTGGTGAACAAGTCTGGAAAAGTGCTCTTTCTCTTTGTGTTGAAGTAGTTTCTAGAAACTAATTCTGGAAAAAGTACGTATTTTTATGCAAAATCCCTTGGAAAAGTTAGTGAGGTGATTAAGCAACTTTTGATTCATTTAGCATTGAAGAAGTTACTTCCACCTATACAATGGAAACCAGAATTTGGCATAACAAAGCCAATAGTAGATTGAAGAAGATTAATAGTGTGAGCTCTTTGGCGTTCACAGATAAGACACACAAGTCAAAGTTAGGATAGCATGTGATGATTACAAACAATATTAAGGAGATAAAACACCTTCATTAGTACATTTATTAGCAAAATATTTTTTCATGGGAAAGCCATTATGCTTATTGCCCATAGTAGCTTCAGAAATGCCATATAAAACATTTAATATGCAAAAATATTATGCTAATGAGGAATCTGTTTTAAATAGTCCTCGTGAACTAACTACACAGTGCAAAATATATCATGAGCAGCTAGGATGTTGTCCTAATTTCAGGCATTCCTCTGACTTCAGGTTGCTATTTACAGTGAAAATCAACACAGTGCTATAAGAGTACTTAAATATTTTTGAACATCCATGAAAGCCCTGCAGAACAACAGAAGTGGAGAAGAGGTCAAGTTCCTTGACACAGGATTCAGCAAAATGAGGGAAATAAGTGGTGGAAAGGAACTTTGGCATGGAGGTAGGGGGAGAAATCCGGACAGATCTCTGCAGAGGATAGAAGATCACATACACTATGTCTCAGCAAGTGATACTGAAAGTACTGCGCTTCCTACTAGGGCTAGACATCTCAAGTAAGGAAGCTGATCAGCTCCCCAAGAACAAATTCTCCCTCAAAGAATTTGCTGTTTGTGAAATCACTGGGAATGCGTATTAGTTGCTTGCAGCAACAAACAGTATGCTTACATTTTGTCTTTCCTTCCAGGTTAAATTATCATCCTTCTATTAATAGGATCCTCAATAGCCTTCTGCTTTTTTTTCACAAAGAGCATCCAAGACTTATTCATAAAATGTTTTAAAATCGTGCACATTTTGAGAGACTTGGCATGAGTGAAATTGACTGTTTCAATTTAACGTTGTTATAATCGTTCCAAACTCATTGTTTCGGACATGCCAACTTTCCAATTATTGATTTAAGAACAAGAGAGAGATTTTCCTTCATATCAGTTTATTCATTACTGGCTATTTCTTGTTTCTTCACAATGAATATGATACTGGTAAGGATCCATCTTGAGCAAAGCAAGGCTAGAGTGCCCGTTCCATGGAAACACATTCATTTAGCAGAACTATTCTACTTCAAAGAATCATAGAATAACTCAGGTTGGAAAAGACCTTAAAGATCATCAAGTCCAACCACAACCTGACCATACTACCCTAACTCTAACAACCCTGCACTAAATCATGTCCCTGAGCACCACATTCAAACAGTTTTTAAACACATCCAGGGATGGTGACTCAACCACCTTCCTGGGGAGCCTATTCCAGTGTTTAACAACCCTTTCTGTAAGGAAGAGTTTCCTGATATTCAACCTAAACCTCCCCATCTGTAACTTGAGGCCATTTTTCCTCATCCTGTCACCTGTCACCAGTGAGCAGAGTCCAACGGTGCTCTCGCTGCAATCACGTTTCAGGCGTTGGAAGAGAGCAATAAGGTCTCCTTCCAGCCTTGTTTTCCTCAGACTGAACAGCCCCAGTTCTTTCAGTTGCTCCTGATAGGGCATATTCTCCAAGCCCTTCACCTGCTGTCCTTTAAAAAATTTCCTTTTCAGTAGAAACAGGAACAAGTTCATAATCAGTGCAACTTGTAAATTAAGCTTGTAATAGAACCATTATTAGGATTGCCTTCACTTTTGTTTTGCTCAAGCCTTCACAATGCTCTTCTACCATCGCATTTCAGTACATCTAAAGTCACTTTTTTTTCACAGAAAAATATTTGGGTTTGCTGGAACCATGTCCAAGAAGTCAAAAAGAAATGTGCTTTACATGGAGATTCCAATGCAGGTTTTCAAAGGCCTGTATTTTTCATTACAGTACTCAGTTCCAGCAAACTGTATTGCAGCTAATATCACAGGATCACCAAATCACAGAACTGCAGGGGTTGGAAGCAACCTCAAAAGATCATTGAGTATAACTAATTGTAGCTAATGATAGATTTACAAATTAGATGTCCATGACCACATAACTCCCAGGGAACTATGTCTATTTTCATTCACGTCAACTGTTACAGTCATTTTTCTCTCTGCAGTCATTAATGTGTTTTCTAATGCAACAATTTCCTCAGACCAGACCTACTTTGAGACATCATTGCTTATTAAAAGCTGTGGCAATAAAACTGTATTTCTAAGAACTGCTGTGCAAATCAATATAATTTCTTAATTGCTTAACCAAATAGTTGCCATGCTAATGAGTCACTGCAATTCTCTGTAAACATCTCTTTCTCCCCTGGTTACATTTCTTTAGTAACTCCATAGCCAAATGGAAGAGAAGGGCCTCTCTTTCTGCTGTTTGCAGTCATTACAGCTTATAATATTGCAGTTCATTGACTGATTGCCTTCCAACAGTTTGGAAGTCTTTGCAAGCCTTTAGAATATCTACTTAACATGTATTTCTGATAGCTCTACATCTAGCTCTCATGTAATATACACGTTTATAAACTGACTATTTTACAAAAGCAGTGCACAGGACAGTCATGTGGTTGGCTGCCTAAAGAAGCACGTAAAATATCTTGAAGGGAAAGTTATACCAAAATTGTAAATTTTACATAAGCAAATGACAAACTTATATACGGTTCAGTCTGATGAAAGTAAACCCCTGCCTTTTGATCTTTTGGTGATAATGTTCTGAACTTGCAGATTATGAAACTCTGTGAATCTCCAGTGCAATGATATTACCTGTTGTACGAGTACCAAATGCTTATCATCATTTAATAGACATCTTCCAAGGTATAAAAATCTTTTGCTCCTTAGTGATAAGGGTAAATATCAAACACTGAGCCATGATTGTCTGATAGACCTCTAGTAGCTGTGATGGCTGCTCAAATATTAAAATACAACCCCCTCACTGGCAATTGTTTTGGTCAGTGGAAACTGTTTTATCAAATATATGGTGTTATGTCCAATAAAAAGGCCCTGATACACCTTATTACAGTTTTGTGCCCACCATTTGAGGCAAAAAATATATTTCTATATCATCCTTTCTTCTCTATCAATACAGCCTCATCCTGGGTGTTAGTTTCTTAATTTAGCCCTTTCAAAAGGGAAGCATCAGCCACAAAGTTCAGATGACTCGGGTCACAACTTCCCTGGCATCTGCTGAATGGCTGTATCAGTGCTTTTGGTTTAGGATCCTCTTCAGAATTCCTTATTCTTAACCACAGTCAGAATGAAGCAGTGAGAGAGGTGGTGTCTCCTGTCTTGTTTCTGGTCAGATCAAGCCGGGGTTGCCCTCCGTTTCCTTACTTGCCTATGAGGGCAGGAACACTGATGAAAATCAGCATGGCTATCGAAAATGGATACACTCATGCTACCTGAATGGAATCTGGGCTTCAGATTAAAGAGTGATCCTTTCCCAGTCATGTATTTTTTCTTTATTTCTCCATCCTGAAGAGTCATCTTTAAAATATATTAATGTAGAGGGTATAAAGTGTCTCACTTTATCCCTATGTCTAACAGAGAGTTGAAATTATTTTACCATCCACATTTACTCATGGACGCATGAGTCCCAATTACTTCACAAGCGCACAAAAATATCATGACAAATAAAATTCCCTCCATGTTCAGCATCCTTTTCCAGCATTTCCACATGCTGAGTTTTCATTTGTGAATAACAGTGACTGACTTTCAAACAAGTTACAGAATGAGATGGAAAAATTTATTGCCAATTATAAGATGAATGAAAGACTCCTAAAACAGGCTGGCCAAGTTACAAGGCCTTAGCTGGTGACTGCTTTGTCAAATAAGAAAATCAATTAAAAAACAAAACACAAAAATAACAAAAATAAGATAAAACAAAAAAAAAACCACCAGGCAGAGCATCAACTTGCAATTTCTCTGAGAAATTGCAAACTCTTAAAAGTAAAATCTTCAGATTCTGTTCCTCTCCTGAGATTAATTTTCATAAAGGTTAAATCAATACCACCAAGGTCAGAAAATGAAAGCTGGACAAAGAATGCCATCACCATTCCAGCTCTATATAGTTTCTGTGGATCATCTTTTTATTGTTTCAACCGGCATAGGAACAGTAAGATTGCAAATGTCATAGGAATACCGAGCAGTCTGTTTACTGCCCTTTCACAATGCAATGCCATTCCCCACTGGTCCTGAGTTATTACTGCAATGAACATTACTAATAATAACTAAGAAGGCACACAAATGGTTTGCCAAGCTGAATATAAAAGACCAAAAGGTCATCAGAATACAGGATCCCATGTACTCTTTTTTGGTTTTATCACTCAGTAGGATACCTTAGGATATGATTCCATGCATTGATCAACATGCATGTTCTTTGCCTAACTAGAATATTTTGGAAACTGTGTGATTCCTCATAAGGATTTTCCAAGGAGTACAGGGATAGAAAGTTTTCTGTGTTCAAAGCTCTCAAATGTCCCTGAATCACAGAATCATTGAGACAGGAAGGAATTGGAAGGATGGGAAGGATCTCCTACTCTGGAGATCATCTGGTTCAACCCCCTTTTATAAGCAGGGACACCTGGAGCCACTTGCCTGTGTCCATGTCCAAATGGCTGCTGAGGAGGCAGACTCCACAAACTCTACAGCACAGCACAGCACAGCACAGCAGTGCTTCCTGGTGTTCAAACGGAAACTCTTGTGTTCCAACATGTGCCCACTGCCTCCTGTGCTGACACTGAGCATAACTGCAGAGAGTCTCACTCCATTCTCTTTGCACCCATCCTTCAGGTATTTATAGACATTGATGAGATCCTATGAGCCTCATCTTCTACAGGCTGAGCATCCCCAGCTCTCTCAGTCTCTCCTGACAGGAGGGGTACTCCTGTCCCTTCATCATCTTAATGGCCCTCTGCTGGACTCTCTCCAATACGTTCTTGTCTGTCTTGCCCTGGGAAGCCCAGAATTGGAGAGCTACCGGAGTGTCTCACCAGTTATGAGCAGTGGGGGAAACCTTACTTTTCTTGCCCTGATGAAAATTGTCAAATGGTTATTTTGCATCAACGTTTTCTGTTCCAAATGTTATAATTAATTTGGAAGAAGTTTTGCTGTCCTCTCCTATTTAGGAATTGTTCAAAAATGAGCTACAATCACAGAACGGAAACAAGGAGTATCAGGGCTAGGGATGTCAGAGATCTGAGCTGGTGAGACCATGGGAAGAAATGAGGAGGAACAGTGCTGCCAGTTGCTCCATCACAGCTGCTGCCTGCAGAAGGTGAATGTCTGCCTTACTCCCTGTGGACTATTCAAGTTTTCCGGCAATTCTTACAGTGTTCACTTAGGGATTTTGTATTTTGCTTCTAAACTATTTAGGGGTTTTTTTTATTATTTTTTTTATTATTATTATTTTTATTTTGCCATTCCCTTTTAGTTTAACAGAAAAGCCAAGGTAAATTGCATTATTGACTCAATGTCTCCTTCCTATGGTATCTTTCAAAAATTGCTTGGACAGGAAGGAAAATGTTTATGTATGTAGATTTAATATATAAGAGGATTATAAAAGAGCACTAACAACTTCATCACAAGGAATTTTCTGGGAAATTAATGACTAGCTGAAGTTAATGGCCCTGAGCTTCACGTTGGCCCATCAACTCTCCAGGTCAGTCATTAATTCCCAGGAAATACCTTGTACCTTGATTGTTATTGCTTTAATGCATTAAATTCAAGTTAAAGGCTTGACTTAATGTTTAGCCACTGTAAAGCAAAACACAAGGAAATGTTCCCACTGGACATATTTAATGCTGAATGTATTTTTATTTACCTTTTTTCTGTAGGCATTTAAACAGGCAAATTGAACCTGTTTACCAATTTGCCTTGTTTTTACTGATAATAGAACATACAAAATCCTCCACGCAACTTTGTAACTTACTAATATTTCATTTAAAAGATCTGATCCAAGTTCATATATGACTGAATGCACAGAATATAGACGTGACTGTACTTAATGGGTGAGGCAAAGAAATTAAAAACTGATCAGAACTAGCATTGTTGTATCTAATTAGTATCATACTAGTTTCATTATTACAAAGAATAAGGCACTATGACTGTTTACAGGCTTCAGCTGAAAGTGAAAAATCAATGTCTGTTTTGGGCCCAAACCAGCTGAAAGGTGGAAATCTGATGATGCCAGCCGTTCTTGTGAAATTTCTGCCACAGCGGCCTCCATTAAAGAGAAGAAAAAACACTGTTTGCAGGATTTTTTTCTGCTGTGTTCTGAGAAAACCAAATTGGATCTGGAAGAAAAATCCACCTAGATTTAGAGTGAATTCTTGTCTAAAAGTGTGGTTTCATCTTTCTGTTGTTCTCTGCAGGGCAGAGGTAAGGAAGGAAAAAAAAGAAGCTTTAACCAGACTTTATTTATTTACTCAGAAATTAACATATTATACCATGTATATATTATATATATAATTATACTAACATATATTAATATAATATATATAAACAATATATTTTTAATCTTTCTAGCAACATTAAAACACGTATATATACATATTTTCTTGAGTCATTTTATATGTTAGTTAGTGAATGTGGTAGGCATTTTCAAACATAGCCAGTATATTTTCCTTCAGTACACAAAGAAAATAAATTGATAAAATCATTACTATCTTCAACACTCAAATGGTAGTGTTTGTATTTAATTCATTGGCCAAATAATGAATTTTTTTCCACTGTTGAAAATAGTTGCACGCTGGCTGAAAAATGTGTTTCTGAAATTAATCTTAAAATTTCATAGACAAACTTGATTTCTTGTGCCACTTCCTTAAAGCCAACGGAGTTATGACAGAGATAAATTTGACTTACTGTAACATGACTGTATACTAAAGTGAGTTTTTATTTGATGTGTACATAAAAGAGCATTGGAATCACTGCTAGATATCTGCATTAAGTTTTCAGAGGTCTGGCAAATGTCACACAGCCACTGTCATGTATTGTTCAAGACAGTACACAATCAAATGTCCTTGGAATGTGAGATGATGCTAAGTCAGGTCAAAATGTATGACAAAAAATTGCTTATAAAGGGATTCAGACAACTTTGCCTATATTTTGACTGATATTCTCCTGATGAGTGACTTTGTATGGTCACCTAAACTATCTACGCTTCATTTTTGCCAGACTGTAAAATGAGTAAAATACTCATGAGATAAAGACAGGGAGAAAGAAAACACCTCTGCTGTGACTTTGAATGTGATCTTCCACTCTGGCAGTTATGCCAGTATAAAACTTGTAATTTTGCACTAAAATCAATTCCTCATTATCTAGGAACAGGGGATGGGACAATTTATACAATAGATTCATACAGGCATTGGAAGCAGAGTACAAATACTTACGGTGTTCCTGCATACCTGGCTTTAAGCTGGAGGCAAGGAGGCCTCCTAAGTGATCAATGTGGAGCCACTGGCAATCTTTTCACCCAACAGTACACCATCTGAATTACTTGCCTGACATAAATGACTGCAATGATAATCTCTCCCCACACAGGGTAAAACTGCTTTAAATTATCTGTTCTTGTAAACAGGTTTTATTGCCTTTTCCTGATGAAACTTTTGTCATGCACTGGGTAATCCATCTGGACTTTTATACGACTGGTGTCAGCTGTGCATCTTCATGCACTTGGCTTTGGGTGAGCCACCCATTCCTCTCTCCATTGGCTGTTCTTCCACCACCTTGAGTACCATCTGTACTTTCAGCTTTTGCTTATTTAGGGGATACAGCTGTGGACATGCATCACACAAAGGAATGATGGAAGAGGAGAACGGTGGCCAAGGGCCACCTGCAGGAGACAAACATTGCTGGTTGCACGTTCGCCACATCCTCACTCTGTGCAGCAGAGGCATCAGGTCCCAAACCAGCACCCTCAAACAGGAAGCAGGACAGAGATGCTGGAGATGTGAGGCACTGCAGGGGCAAGTGGCAGGGGAATTGCATCCAGGGGTAGTCTCATAACCATATGAATAAAGCAGGCAGGCTACTCATTTGGTAGATGGTAACATGCATCTGCATGAAGCAGTAATTTCAAGTCTCAATCAAAGAAGGTTTAGAAATAAAGGATGCAAGACAGGAACGGAGAAGAAGGTTTCCAGTGAGAGAGAAGAAGTTGACAGCAAGGGGGTGCAGATCTCATTTGAAAAGATGCAGCGAGCATGGCAGGTTGTCACAGATCTCAGCACATGAAAATTTTGGAATTGGTTTCCAGTATGAAAAAGTGAAACTGTGAACTAAGCCATCGTTTCTATCCTACTGGAGACTCTGCTTTTTGTGGCGATGGAAGCAACCTTTCAAATGTTATCTGAACAGCAGCCCAGCATGAGGAATTATGCCCATGTCTTCAGACGTCCTGAAGAGAGCTCTCGGAGAGGTTGTAAGCCAACCTCATTCATCTCCTTAGGGAGTTCCAACTAAAGGCCAGTGACGATAATTGAAATGTCAACATTAGCTTTTTAATTGCACAACAAACAATATCATTTGTCTCTGTAGTTATCCTCCATTTAGAAACAGAAAGTGCTCCATCTACTCTGGTAGGTAGATGTAGTGTCCAATTGTGAGAGCTGTTGTAGATCTTCACCTCAAAACAGTGTCTAAACTGAAGTGCTGTGAGGTTTCTACAAAAAAAACCCTGAGTTTTCCTACAGAAGTCAACAACTCAAATTTTCATTCCTGCTTAAAATCCTTGCCATCCTCCTCCAGCCAGATGCAAAAGTATCCACATGCGATATTTTGCAATCATTAATTATTTATTAAATACTATATAAGAAAGTATAATAATTCATTCTTTAATAATTTACTTTATAATATTTTTATACTAATTTTTACAATATATTGAAATTTTCTTTAGTACAAATGATGGTGTCACACAAGAAATTGAAGAACAGGTGGCACTCTGAAATAGGTTACACAATTAGCACCATTACTCTCTGAAGACATGGGATTGCAAAGGAAACAGTGAAAAAAAATCCCTATGTGAGGGCCAGCCTCATAACTCTCTAGTTTCTTGGTACATCAGCCATGGATAACATCCTGCAGGGTTCTTCGAACAATACCATGTCTAATTAATGCATAGTGATGGCCTATCCAAAATGGGAAGAGTATTTCTCAGGAGTTGCAGAGCACCCATGGCCACCTGATTTTCCTGCTTTAGCGGAGCAAATCCTGGGCCATGAAGGCAAAGCTCAGTGGTGCTCTAAGGGCCACCCACCAGTGACACATCCATAGGGATAACTGCCAATGGTCCAGGTCACTTCAGGAGGTCAATGTCAGTTAGGAGATGTGTGGTCTAAGCAATGTTCTAGCACAGTGAGATTACTGCCTGTTCTGAAGGCAGGCTGCTGTGATGCCTCTGAGGGTCTCATCTCGAGCATCTCACCTGGGATAGCAACTCTGCATCCCACAGCCACTACGGGAGTTGATGGGCTGCAGGTGGGACTCTCTCTCTCCTTCCTTTTGGCTCAGGAAGGAAGCTGATGCCACTAAGTCACTCTTACAGCAACATCAACAGTACAGATTAAAAACAGCTATTAAACCCTCCCACACACTCATTCAGTAGCCATCATCAGATACCTTTCCACACCCTCCCTCTCATCACGTCCACTCCAAATTTTTCCAAAAGATCTGAAGTTGGTAACACTATTGTCTCAGTCATGTTTTCTTCTTGTCATCTCATACAATCTGATGTCATCCACAGTCTTTTTTCATATGTTCATATTTACACTGAAACAACCTTCACACTCTCAGCTCCTCTTAATCTGATTGGGATTGTCCTTCTACACAGTACAGTCTCCTTTTTACTCAGGTCTTCCCTAAACTCACTTCTATCGTGTATTGTGGATGCAGCCTCTTGACAAAATGGACTCTCACCGCTGTAGAAATTACTGCTGAATTGTTTGTTCTTTTTAAAGTGTGAGGACGTCAGCTGGTCATTCTAGTAGGAAAAAAATATTTAGTGGACTCATTTGTTGCTGTTCGTGGCATGGGAGACGTTAAGAGGCTTTTGCAGCTGGGTAGCACCAAGAGTTGGTAGGCAGAGAATGAGAAACTCCAATTGCTTCCTTCTCTGATTAAATGTCACCTATGCCCCTGCAAATATATAAATCTTAAAGTACTAATTTGAAGCTAATCATAATTTGCCATTAAGTCTTGCATACAAGTACAGAAAGAAAAATAGAGTTTTAGTACTAGAAACAGCTGGGTAACCAAAAAAGTGGCTGAGTGATTCCAGCTTCAGATTTGTGCCTTTTCAAAACAAATATTCCAGTTTCGCAGTACAAGCAACACAGCCTGCTAGCATGCAACTTCATCTATGAATCACTGATGCTGAAACTTTTCTATCTGGAATCTTTGGTCCATAAAATGCTTATACAACCACTACCAGCTTTACTATAGCATTTCCTTTCCTAGAAAAGAGATAGATTATGGTTTGAGATATCTGTCTCAATTAATTTGCTAATCAGTTAAGCACTTATCCCAGTCTAAGATAATTATGTATCATTTAAAAACAAATTCATGGAAAATAAGTCCTATAAAAGTCTTTGCTATCAGTTTAGATAATTAGCCATAGTTATTGTGACATGTTAGACTGAAAGGATCTGTGGATCGTATTAATTTATAATCTGTAGGTCAAATGGTTCAACAGATAGGTAAAATCCCCCAAAATTGCAATCCAATATAAAGGGTGTAAAACTGTAGTGTAACAACTGAACCAGGGGACGGTGCTGAAATTTGGCTTCCTGATTTATTTCCTGAGAAAAAAATATCAGCCAGAAACCATAGACCCAGAAGATATTGCTGACTGTCAGTTGTTACAGGTAAAACAAAGACATATCAGAGAGATTAGCCTGATATTAACATGGGAGAATACTAAGGTAGAGAAGCCTCCTGTAATCTCCAGAGTAAACAATATTTGTGATCCAATGAGAAGAATGGCATTACATTCCACTGAATGAGCCATCCCATAAGAGATGACGGGCTCTGATATCCGTGCAGTTTCCTAGATGCCATCTTTACATTTCGTAGGCCCAGAACACTTTTGGCTTATACATTATCTCTATTTAGGAATAAAAATATTAGTCTAAAAAAAAAAAAAAGCTATTACATCTGTAATAGAAGTTTGTACATTATTACATTACCATTACAAACATAAAATATAATTTCTCATGCTTTGCATCTCTAAATTGGTTTGTGGTCTGCCTACTTGACTAGAAAAGTGCAACTGTGTTGCTTGCTAGAATGTATATTTTCATGTATACCTTAACTAAATGGGAATTCTGTTTAGACTTTCCGTACTTCTAAAACTTCACAGACTAGATACAAACTGTAACTTTTAAGTTCCTTTGAATGCCATACCAATGTGGCATTCTAATACCTGATACACTTCATGATGTTGCTGAGGGTGCAGCAATTTTCATTGCTGTGTGTAGTAATGGAATTGCTTGGGGTGTCCTGCATTTTCGGGTACTTAAATGTTTGTCTTATGATCTTTTGCAAATGTTTGCTGCTTTTAAACTTTTTCCTTTCAAAGTTGACCTTTCTGAATTTGCTTATGACTACATTTTACTTTGTTTTAACGAGAGCAGAAGTTGTCAAATGCATTCTCTCAATGTCATGTGTGGGAGGGCTCTTGTAAATTTTGCCATCAGGTCACATATAAGCTACCGCTGATCATAATTTCCTGCTTTTTTCCAAAGCACCAGGGAATCAATCAAATAATCATTGATTTTTCTTCTATTATTTCCATTTTTGTTTCATCCCGTAATATTCTGGTCTGAGCCAAGAACAAGTTCCTGATACTCAAACCATAAAACTCCCTCAGTTCTGTACCCAGGTGTTAACCCTGTTTCCTAGTCTCTGTTCTGGGGAAAGAGAATTACATTCTCGCTCATTTGCAGCCAGTAGCAAAACAGCTGCCAAGCTCAGTAGAGCCAGAAACTCATCCAGAAATTTCCTTTCATGCTGCCTGGGAAGCATCTATGCTGAGGTAGTTCACATCTCTTGAGTTGGACCTCTGAATCCTGCACTGTCATTTAAACTGCTTGGGTATTTTCTTGGTATTTAAGGAAAGGAAAAAAGAAGAAAAGAAAAGAGAAAGGAGATTGTAATTTTTATGCTGTTGTTCTTGTTGACTTGCACTTTTTGATTATAAGAAAAAGGAATTAAAAAATAGTGGTACAGAATAATATGAAAGTGGCTCCAAAAGTAATGCCTTCTATTTTATGATGTTGGCCCACAATGTCAGAGGTGAATTTTGGTGATATGGCAGTAGAGCCTGAACCTTCCCATCAATATCCCATTACATTTTGTTACCGCATGACAGATAGCAGCAGAGGGACAGCCTGATACAGTGGCATCTTACATGGAAGTGCATATGAAGCAAAGGTGTGTCATTGAATTCCTCTGTTCAGAAAAAATGGCACCCACTGACATTCATCAACTCTTGCTGAACGTTGATGGAGAACAAGTAGTGGATGTGAGCGCAGTGAGGTGGTGGGTGGTGTATTTCATTGATGACAGTGACATGAAGACAAGCTACATTCTATATGGACATGCACAGCTGTCACACAATGAAATGAAGAGTGCCTTGGTCAGCTCATCTGCACAAATTATCAGCTTATGACTAGGGAACTGAGAACAGCTTCAATGAACTAGAAACAATGATGGCAACACTGGAATATTGCAAATTGTGTGCCAGGTGAGTACCATGAATGCTCACACAAGTACAGAAAGAACACTGTATGCAAGTTTTTCAGGATGTATTGAACAAATAAGAGGCTGAAGGTGACAGTTTCCTGTATCATATCATTGCTAGTGAAGATATGTGTTGTCACCACTACCAGACAGAGTCAAAACAGCAGTCCATGGAGGGGTGACATGTGAATTCCCCATTGAAGAAAAAGTTCGAGACACAGCCCTCAAAGGGTAAAGTGATGTGTACTGTCTTTTGGATAGGAAAGGGGTGGTAGTTCTGCATTTCCTTGAACCTGAATAAATCATCAACACTGACTGCTACATCGCAGTGCTGACTGAGCTGAAGGCTCAGACTTGCAGAGTAAGCCAGAGAAGACCACTTTTCTCTTGCAACACAGTAACGCCAGGTCTCACGCCAGTTTGAAGACCTTGAAGCATATTGCCAGTCTTGGCTGGACTGTCTGGCCACACCCACAATATAGTCTGGATTTAGTGCCTTTTGATTTCCTTCTATTTGGGATGATAAAAGATGGACTTCATGGGTAACATTTTCCTCCCAATGGTGCCAGCATAGCAGCTGGCAGCCAGTAGGTCACCTCTGCTGGTGCAGATTTTTATGAGCCTAGCAATCAAGGTCTTGTCCGTCTCTGGTGAAAACACATAGTAGTGATATGTTGAAAAATAATTCTTTGTAGCTAAGAATTGGCTCTGTCAAATACAATTATTGTGCTTTTTGTATCTCTTGCAGTTCTTCTGGAAATAAATAGGAAGCAGTAGCATTGGAGTGAACTAAGTTAATGCAAGTGTATATATAATATCTGCTTGTGTGTATGCATACATACATGTATACACATCTAAATAGACGCATTTGAGTTTCCATGGCCAAGCATTAAATTAGAACCTTTCTCTCTTGAGATGAAGCTTTTTTTTTTACATTTCTTAGCTCAGAATGCTATAGACTTCACATGGCTGTTGAACTGAAGAATGTAGCAGCAGTGTCAAGTCCACGTCATGCGTACATCATGGGACTTCGAGTGTTGCGCATTCAGCAAGAATAGCTAACTCTATGCTCCACACAGAAGAAAAAAATAAAATCTAAATGCGACTGTACTGAAGCAGTAATTCAAAAATCTTTGTGTGTCCAAAATGTACCTCTTTTTGAAGTTAGTCCAACCAAGTGTAGTCTCATGATCATACGCCTCTCACAATTAACTTCCTCTTTGATAGAGTCACGAAACCCAGCTGAAAATGAGATATTCTGTGGTTTGTGAATGGGTTCAAAATTTCATCTGTGCGCTGTCAGAGCAATGTTTTCAGACAAGGATTTCTGATTTGTGAGGAAGGGATGGCTCTGTCTGTGCTGCCCCCAGGGACAGCCAAGCCCTGCTCAGGAGCACGGCCAACACTAGGTCCTGGCGAGGGGCAGTGCTAGGCCTGGGTGGGCACTCCCTGAGCCAGCTCTGTTCAGTGCTACCACTCTCCTCTTGCTCTCCTTGCTGTCAGCCAAGACTGCAAGTGACATGTGTTTACAAACAGCGGAGTTAACCACATTCTGCAACTACTTAAACTGTTTTAAAAGCATGTGGGCTGGCCCCCTCTCCACCGCAAGTGTTATAAATAACTGTCTTCCTGGCTGCTGTGTTTACAAACTGAGCTCCTTCTACCACCTCTACCACCCCCGCCTGCTCCCTTCACAGGCACGTGCTACTTCTCCCAGGACTTCAAAGTTTATTTCTCAAACACTTTTGGGGTGTAGGAGTGAAGAAAGAGGAATAACTGTGTTCACGTATGTCAGAAGTGTCAATTCAAACCAATTCCTTTCTTCTTGTGTGCTGGGTCATGCAGGAACTAAGCTTCAATCTGTTTTCAAACTCAAAGTATTAGCACTGAGATGCTCTGCAAAGATTGAAAGGCTTGAACTTCAGAAATCCTAGTGTACTTTGCAGGTGACACAGAAGTGGAATGAAATCCACCCTCATGTTGTACAAAGGTAGATGGTGCTTGTCCACGTTTTACTTCACTGTCCCATTGGTGCTCATTTAATCTCTTACTCCAAAGCTTTAGGCTTTTGCTTGAAGGCCTACTAATGACTGATCATAAAAAAATTCCTCTTCGGTGCCGATGATTCTAGGAAAAACATGTTGGAGAGCACAAAAATCCTCAATTTAAAAGCAAAACCTTGTTTCATAATAATATACCTTGCAGCCGGTACTTTCTGTACGGGGCTGAAGGGTTCTCTTTCTGCATCAGCCATTAAGATCCACAAATAACTTATGAGAAATTTCAAGTGATCCACGTCAGGCACCTGGCAAGGTAAGTGAATGAATTTCACTAATGGCAAGGATGCCTTTCTGTCTCTTGCTGTGGAGTCTCCCAAATGCTGACTGTTTTTTGCCATATGAAGCATCTGATGTCACTTTTTTTGAGTGGGCAGAAAATGCTGTACAAAGGTTAATCAAATTCTTTCATCCTTGCTCACGAAAGTAAGCTCATATTGCATTTCCAGTAACTACGTGCACTGCTATGACAGGTTGGGGATTTACTTCATGCTTATGTGTGTACTCCTGGTGATGAACTGGCCATGCGTTCTCTCCCTTCTTACTCCTGCTCAAATTATTGCTCAATCTGAATGTTCCTTTGGTCTGGGTTTGCAATGAGACAATAGCCAACACTTCCAGTTATCAGCAAGTAGGCTTCAGAGCACGGTACCAAGGAATCTGTATTTGCTCTGCACACTACAACAAATAGAAATTGAGATTTTGAAATGTTGAGAAATTAAATAATATCTCATAAAAGAGAGTATTTCTTTCACCAAGTAGAAAAATAGCTATCCTTTATTGCACATGCACATGCTTCTGAGTGTGGGAAAAATCCCACCAACTGTAGTTTGATTGTAAGTAACTGATGATAGGTTTTGTTAGGCAGAGGCCTATAACAGCAGGAATCAAGGGTGTCACCTCAGTGGCTAGAGTGCACTAGAACTGTCAAAAAGCCTGTGATCACTTTTTTTTTTTTTTTTTTTTTCTTTCTAGAAAGTCTGTTTAACATGTGTAACAGGTTGGGATTGGCTGAGATATGGTGGCTACAAACAAGTCGCAGTCAGAGGTACAGCTGAAGGTTGAGGAGCAGTGCACAAGTTATTTCTGGCTGGCTTGCTCACATACCGCAGGAGGGTAGGTGTATCGGCACAGAGATCATCACAGCTACCTATCTGGAGCCTGCAAGCCAGGAGTGCTCACAGCCTCCCACACTGCCTGCTACTGCCAGCTTTACCTGAGCTAACAAGTTCAAAGGCAGTTTAGATGTGCCTGCATGAGCTCCAGCAACAGCTCTGCACTAATAACTGGAGCACAGCATAGAAGTGTGAAATGAAGAGAGAACAACCAACTTCAATGGCCTGGGTTGGGCGTCTCCTGTCTTCTGGCAGTGCTGTTGACAGGAATGAACCCAAGAAAGGGCTAAGTGTGAAGGGAGGTTACCCGCAGAATACACACACAAATGCACATGAGCATATGAAGTATTGGTCAAAATTGAAGAAAAACATAAAGGAGACTCTAATGCGGCTATGGGAAGGGAAGCACAGAGCATTCTGATAAATAAAAAGTAAACAGCTCTAACAGGAGTGATTAGGAAGTTGCAAACACTTTTCTGGCTCCTAAACTGTGATGCTGAAAATTGGCCATATAACTGCAAATGACAGGTCTGCAGAAGCACTTCTGTAGAATATGTCATCAAAATAAAACTAAAAAAAAAAACAACCAGATGATATTTCATATGGCATTAGAAAAAGGATGGGAAATACATTATAAATAGCGCAGTGTGACAAGTAAACGAATATTACACTGCCAACTGGGATGCTGCATTCAGATTTGGTCAGTGGTTTTATAGGTGATAATACAGGAACAGAGGAGATTGAGATAAAAAAAAAATTGCTAAAATAAGTAGAGAAGAAATTTCTATATGAAAAGATGAGAGGGATTAAGTCCATTTAATTTAAAGGCAAAATAAGGTGTAATATATTAGAGGTTGCAATATAATGACTAATACAAAAGAAATATCCTACACTTCTATTCAGCGTTTCTCTCATTCAGAAATTGGAAATATTACATGATAAAAAAATCCACAAGGAGCAGTAAAGACCGTTTTTTTTTCACACAACACAAATAAGAAGTTATTGTCTGGAGCTCTTAATTCTAGCAGATTTAAAATGGACCAAACTCAAATAAAGAAATAATATGCAAATCTATCAAGTTCAGTAAATAATTATCAAGAAGTTACATGTACCTTCTTTAGATAAAACAGATTTTGGGCTGATATCATATGCCAATTCAATACAGAAAGGGCAGGAAAAGGGTAGTAAGAGAGGAAGAATAGCATGAAAATTGTTTTTCTATACCTGAAGGCATTACAACTTCAAACACGATATCTAATGCCCTGCTGACATTAGATGTAAGAATCACAAGTTTTTCATGGAGGTAAGATTCATCTTTTTCCAGTGGAAAAGCTTCTGGTGCTATTCTTGCATTGCTGCAAGCTACTGAACATACATTCCATGTGTTTGCATGCAGAGAACCCGCTGACAGTGCAGGAGTGAACCTCATCTACCCAATGCCTCAGGCCAGAATAATGGAGGAGAGAGGAAATTCCATTTCTGGTGGGAAGAAGAGAAAACATTTTCCCTACAAATTACTTAAAATAAAATAAGAATCCTGAGAGCTATTTGTTACTGTTTGTAAAAACTGAATAAGTTCCGGAGGGAACAGACTGGCGGGCAGAAATCTGGGGAAACACTGCAGAGCTAATTGATTTATTATATAACTCCATGGCTTATCAAATGATTATCACTCCACATAAATGACATGAGGAAAAAGGAACATGGTAGCTTTCCGGAGCATCAACCAGCATCTTTTTGGGAAGAAAGATTCCATGTACTATCAAATCTTCAGGAACAAGTGTCTCATGATGTGCAGCAGTTATTGAGCAGGTTTTTCCAAAAACAGAAGATCCTCCTTCCCCCTACCTTAAAAAGAGAACAAAACAAAAAGAAAAATTCCCCAGGATCACAAACAGCACAATGAGAGGGAACAAATATTAAAGAAAAAACCCAGGTCTTTGTAACCCAGTTCCTCCTACATGCATTTCCCACAAACTGTCAACATCCCACAGGAATCTACCCACGTTACACATCACAGCACAGCTCCCAACAAAGGCATCTCAGCCCATGATGTTTCAGGCAGCTTTTCAAACCGCCTTCAGTGTATCTAGGTTCACCAGCTCTGTAATTAGGTGATGAGTTTAAGCAATCCAAGAATTTATGCAGAGAGATACATCTCTGGTTTTTCAGCAAGATTTATGCCTGCAAGGTCTAGCTGGAATGAACAAAGGTTCATCTCATGAAGAAAATGAGACTTTCCATATCTCTGGAAGGCTCCAGTTCACTGAAGCACTTAAACATATGTTCAGGTTTATCCCTGTTTAGAATAACAATTAAACAAGCATGGAGAGCTCAGAGTTCCTCTCAGCTCCATGGAACTAAAGTATGCGAGTGCTCTCCTTAACAGGCTTTAGTTTGTAAACACCATCAATAATAGTGTTAATAATCATCATCATAACAACATCTGCTCTGTTTGGCTTTACATGACAACACCAGACTTCAGAAGTGAACTATGATAAATCATAATCCTGGGTCTTCCCATAAGCAAAACAGAAAAGATAACTGTGTGAATAATACAGATCCTTGCCAATACATTTTTTTTTGGTACACAACAGAGTTCTGTATGGTTACAATGACCATTCAGAATGCTGCTCTGATGTGTGAATAACTCCAAGCGAGTGAATATTTTCATTGATCTAGAAAAATGATGACTATCACATATTTCATGTTAGTCTCCAGCATAAGAGGTTAGGAAAAAAAAAAAAAAAAAAAAAAAGGTGGAAAAATGTCACTCTAGGAGATTAGGAGAATTTTAATGGAGGAAAGACAGAATATGACAAAACCTAAGATAAAATTATTGAGCTAAGCGAGCAGCCAATTCTATGGGAGACTGCAAAGTGTGTTTTCAGATGTTTTGCTAATCGTTACCCCGGTATGTGTTGAAAGAAGTGCTTCTAATGATTCTTCTCACATTCCCAAATATTCACCCAAAATGTGAATAGAAACAAATTTGGCGATCAATTATTGAAGTTTCAGCACCAATTGTATCTAGAGTAACTGACTAATCTAAACATGCATCTCTGTTTTCATCACGTATACTTTAATTGCCATAAAAACTGATTTACATTGTTATCTCTTAGGTATAATAGATGATTTCCTGTGGTCCCTTCCAAACTTCAGATGAACATCAGATACACTGTAAGCCAGACAACACACTGTAGGTCTAAATCTTCCAAAGCATTCTTAAGACCATGAACATGATCAGAGGGCTGGAGCACCTCGCTAATGAAGAAAGGTTGAGAGAGCTAGAATTGTTTAGCTTGGAGAGGAGAAGGCTGCAGCGAGACTTTATTGCAGTCTTCTAGCACTTGAAGGGAGCATATAAACAGGAGGGGGACCAACTTTTTGCATGGTCTAGTACTGATAGGACAGGGGGGAATGGCTTTAAACTAAAAGAAGAGAAATTTAAGTTAGATGCTAGGCAGAAACTCTTTCCCAGAGGGCGGTGAGGCGCTGGCACAGCTGCCCAGAGAAGCTGTGGTGCCCCATCCCTGGAGGCTCAAGGCCAGATTGGATGGGGCCCTGGGCAGCCTGAGCTGGTGGGGGGCAGCCCTGCTCACAGCAGAGGGAGTGCAACTACATGATCTCAAATGTCTCCTCCAACCTAAGCCATGCTATGATCATATGAAGACTACTATACTGATATTGCATTTATTTTATTTGCTTTCTTGTTCAGTAAACAACCTGGAAAAAAATAGTATTAGCCATAGCATGTAAATCTTGGTAACGTTTACAGACAGCTACCACACTTCTTTATCTGTAGGTGACTACTCAGCAGTGCTGCAATGAAGAGCAATAGCTAATGCTTGCTATAGCAATATTATCCAGGCAGTTGTTTTTCCAAATCTAACCTAATCCACAATTTCTTGTCTGTCAAAAGAATTGCAACTTTTTGTTATTGGTTAATTTTTTGAAGCAAGTTGATTATCACAGTTACATTTGAAAATGCAACTTTTTTACACATAATACATATATGAGTACATTTGTAAGTACAGATATAAGCATGTTAAAACATCTACAGATATCTTAATTATGTCTTACTGGTTTTTTTTTGTTTTTTTTTTTTTCCAGAAAATATTCAAAATGAGGAAAAAAAAACAGATTTAGGGGGCAAAAGACTCTCATATCTCAACTGGCACATGGTACATTTTTTCCATTTTATCTTTACTGTGACTGTATGCAAACCACTTTCAGGATACTTTCAGGAAATGTTCAGAACTTTCTAGTCACTGATTGTGAAGCAAAATTTTGGAAGAGGCTTTCAGGCATATTGCCAGTTTCTTATTCCATGGAAGGACAGGGAAACAAAGAAAGAAAGAAAAAGCACTCCGATCTCATTAGATCATTCAACACTGCTATTAATTATACATAATACAAATCCATTGATTTTTTAGCTTTTATTTGTATGTTAATATCAAGGAAAGCAAATAGAAAAGAAAATCATACAAGAGGGAAATCTTTGCTGTCTGAGTCATTACTGGAAGGACAGAATAATAATATGTGGATTGTCCACCACAGAGTCCCAAATCTCTCAACTTTCACCTCTACTTGAGTACGGCATTAGACTTCAAGTTACATAGGTGGTGGAAATGAAAAATAACTGTTGCATTTCTGAAAAAAAACTAAGCTTGCACATCCTTCCCTAGACATAAAAAAATTGTTTTAGAAAAAAATCTGTTTGTTTTTTTGTTTGTTTTAATTGCTTAAAGC
Organism: Centrocercus urophasianus; assembly: GCF_019232065.1. Taxonomy (NCBI): domain Eukaryota; kingdom Metazoa; phylum Chordata; class Aves; order Galliformes; family Phasianidae; genus Centrocercus; species Centrocercus urophasianus. The sequence continues at coordinate 34,144,125 of NW_024884364.1, read as the reverse complement.
ACTTCTGAATGTTTTGAAATCAAGGAGGTTGCAATGGAACCATAAACAGAGGACACGCTTGGAAATAGAATTTGGGGCAAACATCTGTGCTGTCTTCCTGTAGCTCCACAACACAGATCTGTAGAATCAGAGAATCATTAAGGTTGGGAAAAAACCTGTAAGATCACCTAGTCCAACCGTCCACCTACCACGTGTATTGCCCACTATACCACATCCTTAAGTACAACATACTTAGAACTGAGAGCTCCTATTCACTGAGTCCTCTTGATTTTCCAGCTCAGTTATTGCATCCACTGCTGTTCTGCTCAGCTGGAAGATAGGGCTCCACTTCCCATTGAACTGAAGTCTGCAGGCAACAACAGGAAGAACCACTTTTGCAAGACAAAAGAAGATGGAAAGCAGAAAGAAAAAGTGCCCAAACCTCACTTCCCTTTCTCTTCTGTGGAAGTCAGCCCACGCTGTTTGAACTTTTCTGCTTTCTGTTAGATGGCCACAGTTCGTAGAAACCAGGAGGGGAGGGGAGAGTTTGGGGAAAAGAAAGGAGGGGGTTGTTGACATGTTTTTATTTGTTGGCTTTTTGTAAAATTCATGGGGTCATAGAAAAGCCAACATAAATTATAATTACTCATCACATCTGCAATTATTAGGAAGAGCTGTTCCTAGTTTCAGTCCTAATTATGGTGCTAGTAATTTCTGATTCGTTTTTAACACAGTATGAAGGATTGCACAAAGTCTGCCCATGAAAACAAGCAGTGACCATAAAGGTGTAAAATGAGATAATTACAGTCTGAAACAAAGGAAAAAAATGCTGTTATTCAATTCCTCGGTGGTAATTAAAACTTATATCTGATGGCCATAACTTCAGCATGTACTTAGGAACAGAAATGAGTTCGTTCATTGCTGGTTCTAATTTACATTTCTACAACAGTGCCGAAACAGAAAAAAAACAATGACTAAATGGAAAAGTCTCTATAATGTTGAGGTAAAAACATGTTTAGGGTCTAAATTCCCATTGCTGCAATACCAGGTTCACTAATACCAATTGGCTCTTTGTTTTCATTCACAAAAGGTGCGAGGGCAATGAAATTCTGGACCAGGCGTCCACTGAAGGGCTCTGTCTGTCTGCATGCCTCTCCTTCTACCTATGGTGGGAGAGTTGTGGACTCTTCAGACACTCCTGTGTGGCTTCTGCTTATTGCATACATTGAGCATGTAGGGAACATGAATAGAAAAGGTGCTTCAATCTGTCAGATGGAGAAAATAATACCATCAAAAGTCCTCCATGGAAAAGGAAGGAAGGAAGATAACCATCAGAGCAGTGCTGTGGGGTGACAAGTTTCTCATCCGTAGTAGGTATGGTGTCTCTTTTTGGTTAATGCTGACAAAAGACAGACTCTTCATTTTCTTTCTTCCTCTTGAGAAGATGTGCTTGGTGAGTTCTCCCTGTTACTGCTATGAGGCCTCATGGCCCCTTGAAGGGCTTGGTATGGGATGTCCAGCCCCAAGGAAGGAACTCAGGCTGGCCACAGAAGAGCAGGGTAAAAGGAGGGAAGAGAGCAATTACAAGAAATGATCGGTGGGTGATCACACCTTGATGTGTTCATTTATTCTTCTTTTCATAAATTCCAGAAAGCCATGTTCTTAATCCCAAAGACTCAGAAATATGCAGCAGAACGGTTATTTTTCCCAGAGTTGGATATATTCACCAGCCACAGCTCATTACTTGGAAACTCCTTCACAATTAAGCCTTTATCGAAACTCTTCAGGATTAATAGGACATAAATTTAGAGCAGGTTCCTTCCTGATTTTGCCAGTAGATACACAAGTATACTGTGTGTCCTGAGAGACACATGATTTGTTGTGAATAATTTAACAAGGGGGTTCTCACAAAAATATTCCCCCTTAATCTGTAACAAACTCCTTGTCCCAGGAGTCCATGTTTGTGCACACTCCTACAGAGGAGAAGTGAGAGAGCAGGCAATCTGGTTTGTGTTTCCCTGATTTGATAATCTTTTGCCTTTTAAGCAATGACTATTAGAATTAATTCATCATAAAAAAGAAAGCAATATCTTTTCCTTGAATATCATTAACTCAACAAGAAAACAAATGGCTCCACAGAACATTGGCAGCAAAGGGCAAATAATCCATTGTTAATCAAAGTAGACGTAACAGATGACACAAATCTGCTTTCACTTACAGTAAATGAGCGTACATAGATATGTACATGGATAAATAGGCTTCTCAGGAGTTTCTTCTGTGGAAGACTCATAAAACTTGGAAATGCCAAACAGATATCTTTGTGTCCCCTGTGCTGTTGCTCATAAACTTCAAGTACATTTACTGTAAAAGTGACATCGCCACATATTATTGCTCACTATGTGTAAGGCAAATTACTTCTTTGAAACAATCAGATGATGAATGCATTCACAGTATTTTAAGTAGACAAACATAACAGATAATCACCTATATAATTAATCTAAGTCATTTGATATTGCATTATGGAAACACTCTGCTACAACACAAGGCGTGCTCTTCTCACAGTAAGCTAACCCCAGCCACTCCTTTATACATGTTAGTTTCCTGCACTGCTGCAGCCTATTAAGCACCTGCCTATTGAAATTTTTCTTCAAATAAAGACACTCAAAATCAGGTTGCTTGGCATTCCCAGAGCTTTAAAGTATTTTTAAGTGCAGTCTGTAATGCCTTTTGCACTTGATAAAACCTCCTGAAATCTTAATGAGGTAATATGAATTCTCGTGACAAGTGACGTATTTGCGTGAAGAATATTAATCTTGCAACATGTAGCATAATATCTATCTAGAATGGGTTAATCTTACAGAAAGGGTCAAAAACTTGTTTCTGTTGAATAGAATATAGTTCTGTGACTAACTCACTGTGAATTGAAGTATCTCCACAGCTAATAATGTGCTGCACAAGCTCAGCAAGAACAGAGTTTGGTTAGAAGAGATGTAAGCATTAAATAATGTGGTAAGATGGAGGCAGTCAAACACAGAAGGTGTCTATTTAGAGTATTTAAGAAACTATCCATTTGGTTCAATTGCTTATTAAAGACTTTTTAATGCTGCATTTCAAGAAGCCTTTCTCTTACTGAAAATTAGCTTCTCCATAAATTTCTCTTCCCCTTAGTATGGATCACTGCAGTAAATCTGCATTGATGAAGGGCATTATCTTTCCCTGCATCTAACATCTCTACCATTTCATTTTTATAGGTTTTCTTTGATTTGCACAACTATTAGCTGCTTTTATGCTTATGAGAGCATATGACAGAACTGAAAGGATGCATACTTAATGATATTCAACATGTTTCTATCATCCTGTTTTTATACCAGCATAAAACTAGTACAATACAATGATAAATCAAGCCTGAAACAGATAAATCTTAAAAGGACAGTCTCAAAAGGAGAGTTATTTTCTGTTTTGGGTTGTGTTTGTTGTTGTTCTTTTTTAGTTACTCTCACAGTTGCTTTCATAGTTGATTTTTGCTTTTTAAATAAACTTAACTGTTCTATTTCACCATTCTTTTCCATCTTCTGAAAGTCTATGTGACATCCAGGATATTGCAGAACATTCATTTGTGCAGAGTCCCTGGCAGAGGTGTCTCATAGCTGTGGCTTACCAAACCCAAATGCTCACATTTGCTCATCATGTAGAAGAAAACAAAAGTGAAATGGCATGTGTAGCATACGAAGTAAGTTTTTATAGGCCAAGTGCAGTAAGACAGTTCTGGCTTCTGGGATACATGTGTGTCTGTACAGAAAGGGTACTTCCCATCATGTTGGTTTTGACATTTGCCACAGCAGCATGTCTAACTTTCTCAACACTGTTCTGACATCCAGACTGCCATCAGTAAAGGATGATGAAGCTGCAGTTTCATGATAGCTGTCACATACAATTTGTTTTGAGCTGGCTTCGCATACTTAAAAATCAAACCACAAATTTTACCATAGGGACACTTCTGTTTCTTAATAGGATAATTATGTGGACACCCGGAACACTTTGGGGCACCTCTCAAGAAGGTGATTTCACAGCTAGAGCTCTTGATTACCTCTGGACATCTCAGAGGTTCAGAGGATCTCAAGACCAACTGCACCCCATCTGCAGTGGTCCTGTGCTCCTGCCCTGTCTGCTCCCTTCCACGAGGATGGGTGGATTCTTGCCTCATATGCAGCAAGCTGAGGAAATGCATTTCACTCAAAGCAGCTGACAAGGACTACTGCAAGGAAACATTGAGCTTACTACAAAGTCATCTTCTGCAGTTAATTCACTGCATACTCATTTGAGTAGCAGAGCTGGAGTGAGGATGGGACAGGAGTGTGGCTTGGGAGCAAGGGAGCAGGCAGGTCATCAGCACTGCCAACGTGGATTGGTTTAACCTGCCACCGCGCTTTGTCTTCTGGTTATGGTTTCATATTCTGTTCAGTCCTGCCAAAGAAGATGGAGGAGGTCCCATCTTCTCTCCTTCTCTAGCCAGATTCTTCTGCTCAGTCCCCATGGGATGGCTGTGGCCCTGAGGCAAATCAATTTTGAGAACTAACACAGTGGAAACCTAACACTGGTTGTAAAAAAACACAAATAAAAGAGAAATTTTCTGCTAGATATGTCAATATGACAGCTGAGTCAATTCTCCTAAAGGCTGTGATTGTTATACCTGATATGAGAAGGAAGAAAAGTACATGCAATTGGACAAAGGGTACAAAGGACAGTTACAGGAGCATCTTATTCAGTAGATATTTGGCAGTGTCTTGACAGCGCTGCTTTTAATGTTAGCACAATTTCTCCAACCCTCTGAGTCCTCCAGTTTGGATGGAGTGGGGCTTAAAGGTGGGAAACAACCACAGAGATAAATTGTACAAGGATTACTTTGAAAGTAATTCCTCCCATTTATGATGTTGGCACATGACATCAGAGGCAGATGTTGGTGATACGGCAGTAGAGGCTCTATCTTCCCACCATTATCCCATTACATGCTGTTGCCATGTGACAGATGGCAGCAGAGGTGCAATCTGAAACAATGGTGCCTGATGTGGAAATGAGTAAGAAGCAAAGGTGTGTCACTGAATTCCTCTGTGTGGAAAAAATGGCACCCACTGACATTCACTGACACTTGTTGAACACTGATGGAAACTGAAGAGTGAATATGCATACAATGAGGTGGTGGGTGATACACAGTGACAGCGGGTCACCTCTGTTGGTGCAGATTGTTATGAGAACAACATGCACACTCTTGTTCATTGCTGGCAAAAATGCATACCTAGTGGTGGTGACTATGTTGAAAAATAGTGCTCTGTAGCTGAGAATTTTCTCTATCAAATTGTGTTATTGTGCTCTTTGTAGGTGTTGTGTTTTCCACAGAATTACTTTCAGAGCAAACTCCACAGCTCATGAAAGTTCATCCACCAGGGCTAATCCTGGCCAGATCACCTCCTGGAAGCCCCTGAAGGAGTAATCTGTGAGCTCAGGACTCAGCAGATAACAGGCAGAGACCTCCAAACCCACAAAACTACACATTTACTTCTCTCTGCAAAGGTAGGACAGCAGAATAGAAGACAGAGCAATAATAGTTCTCAGTGACCTGTACGGTTTTGTGTTATTGCTACCAGTTAACTTTAGGTACATATTTTTCAAAACGTCATTTTGTTTCAACGTTTACATTTTTATATAAAGGATGACTGTATTTAAATAGTATGATCCATCTTTCTTTACTACGCAGTTGTGATGTTTGCCTTCCACTGTTCCCATGACAATTTGTATGATTTATTATGACAAAGCACTAGCCACAGTAACTACAGACACAGATCTCTGACAGCAAAATATACTACATATTTTAAAGTTGTTTATACTATACATGTGTGTTTTCAATCCAATGAAAAGTAGAGAGAAATTCGCCAACAATTTCCTAAATGGAAAAGATCTAGATAAGACAAGGAAAAAGATCACATTTCTGAACCTCATAGTAAAAATAAAATTAAACTAAACAAAACAAACAAACAAAAAAAGCCTTCTAAAATATTCTTCAGAGAAATTACTATTTTCTGCTATAATGGAGTTTCACCAGGCCTCGCTGAGTTCCATTCCATTCTAATTTTTCATATAAACACTCTCACATCCACTAGTTTGTATTGGGCTGTATTTGTAGGGTCAGCTACTGCCTTTTCTTGTTAGGAAATTCAGAAATGTTCTTCAAGCAATCTTTCTGGTTAGAAATGTATTGCTTAATCATTTACTTGGCCATTGATTAAACTACAAATTGCAGTATTGCTTGGCATATGCAATATCTCAACGGGTTCAATTCTCAGTATTTAATAAAATGCTGAAAAGTTCATGTGTATGTGTGCTCAGAAGCAAATCAGCAGTTGGTCATAAATTGATAAAATCGGGGGAGTGAAAAACGTAGCATGTTTTTCCAGCTTTATGAGACTCTTACATGTCAAAAATCCTACCACATATGCCTACAGACTGTCAGTATAGTTTACCTCAGTTGACTCACCATTTTAATCAGTGAAAAGCTCATCAAACTTCCTACATGCTAAAATACTGACAAATAATATCTGTGCAAATTAATTATTGTTAATGTACAAGACATTGCTGAATTAATAATCTCCCATTATACTAGAGGAATTTACATACTGAGATTAGTTATCTAAGGAACGAATGAACATTTGAAGTTGTCTGTGATATGTATCACACAACATCATAAGAAACAGAGAATTAAACTCAGAATGAAGAAAAAAAAAACACCAGAGGAAAGGATTCATTTCCCTACACAGGCATGATGACAGAACTTCAGACTTTCGGAAAACTCTTAAATGTTAGATAATGAAACTGTCTTATTTATTCAAGGTTTACTATCTGATGTTAGTATGAAGGCAGAAAGAAAATATGAAGTGAGAAACTCAGTGCAACTTGAGGAACACAGTATCAGCGTATTTCCTTGGTTTTAAATCTACCCTCGGTTCCACAAACACACAAGACCTCTGCTTATTTTGAGTTTTGCTGGATCACTTAGGGCATGTCATTTACTCTCCCTGTGCCCTCATTTTCTCCTGGAGACAATACACTGATCTCTGTGTTAAAGGATACCAAAGTGTAGCCATGAAACTATGCTGTATTTGATCATACCTTCTTGATCATCACTGCTCTTTCCCTCAGGACAAACAAGAAGAGAAATTAAACATAAACACTGTCATCCAGCTTCCTATGACTCTGCTTAGGAAAAAAGCATTTTTAATTAAAAGATGTTTCTCACTCATACACCAAACAGCAGAGGTGAAATTATAGTTTCATTAAATATGATATAGTTTTTGCCATCAACCTCAATGGAGCTGGATTCAATTTTCCTTGGCAGGATTCTGTATACCAACTCATTCTGAACTACATTTACAGTGTATTTCACTAAAATATATGCTTGTAAGGGAAAAAGTCTCCTCTGGATGGACGCCACACTCAAACAAGGCTATGAGAAACAGCCCTTTTATTCAGAAAGTTAGAGGGTGGAAGTATGGCTTAAAATCTATGATTGAAATTAAACAACAACCTAAATTGTGGACATTCTTAAGGCTCTGAAACATGTATCTTTGTCCTCTGTCTGGGTTTCCGATGAGGTATCAGATTTTCAAAATGATACCCAAGAAGAACAGGCAATTTATTGCTTTTCCCAGTTTCTGTTTTTCTCGAGCTCCACAGCTAAACGAACGAGAAAAGCCGTTTGTACAAGGTGGAGTAGATATGTTAACATGCACGCTGATTTTATGGTTGGCGTATAAGGAACACAGCAATGAAGAACACTCTTAAACTTCCATTTATTTACACAGCAGCTATGGCATTTGGGTAACTGAAGAGAATTGATTAGCAAGAAGGCTGTTAAACAGCAGTGCTATAGCAGGCACTGCACTGGGGATTATAGGTTTACTTCACTCATTAGTGCCCTCCTGGAGTCTTTATGAGTCAATTCTAAAACAAAAAAAAAAAAAAAAAAAGGAGCATTCTGAATTTTGTTTAGAATAAAAGCAGAATGATGCTTTTCCCTGCACAGAAATCCCATAGTTGAGATCCTCCAGAAAACAACAACAGCAAAAGCCAAAAAAAACCCCACCCAAAAATGAAGGAAGTCTTAGGATTCCCCAGCCAAATTATTCTTTCCATGTGAATTCTTGCTTGCAGCACTGTATGTCATCACTGAACCACTTTAGTGAACCCTGGATAGCGTGGCATGCTGAAAAACGGATCTGTATCTGCCATGGTAAGCATGATTTTTGCGGTTGTCCACCAGGATCACCTGGGACATGGCAGCTGTGTGACTTGGGGAGGGCAGAGCTCTGTTACTGCCTCAGGAACCAGCTTGCAGCCCCTCCACGTATGGACAGGCAGGCAAAATTTCAAGCCCTTAGGGACAGCAGCACAGAGACTCATTATACCGTCATGTCTGCAAAGGTTCTGCAAGTTTGAACCATGCCATGGCTATGTACAGGGGACTCCCCAGCACTTGGGATCTCTTGCAAACCAACTGTTATATAGGGACAACCCAATGGGGAAAGTGGCTTCACGAATAGGCAAGAAATAAAGTTCTCATCTTTGTGGTTTTAATAAGAACGTGACATAAGGACATGCGCACAGTGAACCCCAAAGAACAGTATAGCTATTAACATGATGGGCACACGGACTACCTGGCCCAGTCAGCTCCTGGAGGTTTCCAGGGCCCACTGAGAACCACTAGAGGGCTCACAATGTATTTAGAGGGTTAGTACATGTCATACATAAAAATATTCTCATTTTACTTTCTGCACCTCCATTTGTATGCTCAATGTATTTCAGAACTCAACCTGCTGAAGCATGCCCATACTGTAAATTGAGTTCCATGGATTCTCATGGGCTTACTTCCGTATGGGGACACACCATGCTTTGACCTCTTCTGTGTAAACAAGCCTCCCACACAAAATAGCTGCGGCCTCATCATGCTGCTCATTACTCAGCAGTCACTAACCAGAGGCAGCATTCAGCAAAACAGGGGCTGCCATCAGAGCTTCCAGGGGAGCAGATTAAGTTCACTGTGTCAGTTGTAGCCATATCAGTTATACCAGTGTCTCAGGCGTATCAGTATGCATTAGTATGAGGTACCACAGTGTATCACATCTACTGGTGCTTCAGAAAGAAAACAAAAAACATTGCCTTGTTTCCCTCCATATTCCCCATAGAAACAGAAAAATAAAAGCTATAGTAAAGCTATCTGAAAGGGAAAAAGACATGATCTTAATACACCGTACCTTGTTCCTAATTAGGGGATTCATATATATGTTCTGGAACAGCAGTCTTTTAGGCATGTGAAGACTTTGGTAAATTGCTCATAGGGTCAAGGAGGTTTTCAATCCCTATAATAAGACATGAAAGCTATATGTGGTATATGAGCAGAACTGGTAAATAGTACAAACTACCCGTAAGTCATGCTTCTTCCTAAGCATGCTTCCCGCCTTGTCAATGAGGAAGAATACAAAACTAGTGCAATGGGTTTTCTTTTTCCTCTCTTACCACTCACTGACCCAAAGACCTAGTTATAACATTCTGTGCTGAGAGTAAAGTAGTAAAATATACCCCAAACTAAAATAAATGTGAAGGCAATTATCATGAGAGTATTTCAAAGTGAACTAAAATGGATTTCCTTCTTTTTTTTCTGCTTTTTCCCTTTCCTCTCTAAAAGAGGCTGCCAAGGGAATTACTGTGATTACTCTGCATGTTTTGCAGATGGTTGGCTGCTGCATGGGTTTCTCAAGAGAGGTCAACATCCTATAGCAACCAGCTTGGATGCTGCCCTCCACACCAGAAGAGCTGTGGAAGTCCTTGTCAGCAAAGGATTTGCTGACATTCCAAACTGAAGTTTCTGGGACCAGTCACCTCCTTAAAGCTCAGACAGAAGCCTTTCCTTGAACTGCAGCTTGATTCTATTCTCCCTAAACCCAACAGAAATACTTCTCTTGACAGGAATGGAAGCTGAATGGGACTTAACATTTTTAAAAGTATTTATATCTGAATACATATGTATCAATACACATACACATACAAAAGCTGTTGAGGTTGTCAGAAGCCATGTTCAATGTTGGTCACAGGAGTCTCAGCTAAATACCATAATTTTTCTTCTCAGGAATACTAGAGACTAGGGACATTGGCTGTACCATGCTACTAGTGTGAGGACAGGAAGATTTCCTGCTTTTTGGCTTTCCGTATGGCATAAAAACAAGCAGTTAGGACAGCCTCTAGTAGCAGGCTGGTGGGGACAGGGAAGTTGTGTGCATATTTAATCCATAGCCTTTTGGCAAATAATCAATGAACCCACTTTTCTTGAACAATTGCACTGCAAAGTGGAAGAGAAAAAGGGTACTCTAATAGTACTCTAATAGCCACTTATAGAGCCTCTTGTTTTCCTCATAAATGTCAACAATGTGGACAAACTCTCTGGGACTGGACCAAAATGGGAATAGTAACTGCCCCAAAGGCTCTGTTTGGTTAGTATATCACCTTTGCTCCCATTTATCAAGGAAGATGTAACAAATCCAGACTTTCAGTCCCAAAGAAGGCTAGAGAATCAGTTGCTGCAGGCTGTCTTGGAGCCAGTCAGCTCATGTAACTGGTAGAAAGACTGTGGCTATGGATCAGGAACAAGCACTGCTAAGGAAGAATGCTCCTGCCCAGGTCCCACGGTGGCATCAACTCCAGCTGTCCAAAGTTTGGGAAAACTCCCTGGGAAGAGACAAACAGCACTCTGCCCTTCAAAGTCTGCAGAAGACACAGAACCTGGCTCCAGCTGCCCTACATGTATTCCAAGAGAAAACTCCTGAAAATCCTTCATTACAGCAGGGTTGCCCTTTGGGGTAGAAATGTTTCTCCCCAGCACATCTGCATCACAGCAACAAGTACATGGAGATGAGCACATTGACTAAATAGGCTGAGATTGGCAAAGCTACCTTGAGTAAGAACTGGATTTCCATATCCTTCGGATACTTTGAGTCTCTGCCCTCATTATCAGAGCTGTACCCACAAAGACAATCTCTGCAAATGTAGCATTTTTCCAATTTGGGTTTCAGATTTGTTGTTTAAAATTATTTTTATGAAACCAGTGCTCTCTAATGCAATCTATCTGCTCATCTGCATCAGCAAATCATAGTTTATATGGTTAAAATCTGGTTGTATCAATCTTTGGTTTCTAAAATGTAAATTGCATGTTTATTCTAGAAATTGAGGGATCAACTACAGCTTATTTTGGGGTGGTTTGTTGTTTTTTTTTTTTCATTTTACACATTTCTTTCTCAAAGATGCATGCCACTATTTAAGAATGATGAAGTTAGAATAAACTATCAAAAGCAAAGAAACTGTAAGCTAAGATTGATGATATGTTCGTCACTCACGCTGTTATGCCTAATTATTGCAGGACTACCAACCAGTTTGTGATAATTACATATTAAAAATGGAGCTGCGTGGGGAAAGTAAATCATTGTTTTGGGTTCATATTACTTTCACTGAACTTTACTGGCATGCTTGATTCATATTTCCTTACAGTGTTTTGAGCTCATACATCCTGAAAACTCAAATACAAACCTTCCGATGGCACCAGGAGGCAAGGCCAGCTTTCCCTCCAGCCTATCTTCTAAAACACGGTGACAATCTTCTTCCACTTCTTACCACGAAAACAGAGTTATTGCTTCTTTTCATGAGCTACCACTGGCCAATCTAATGATTTCCAGAAGTGACACGAGTCTGTCTTGTTTCTGTTGTTAGACTGCATGTGAGAAGAGGACAGGGCTATGAAGGGCAAGTTGCATTACATCCAGCGACTGCAGGTTTCTATCAGCCTCTTTTATACTGTTACCTGCAGTTCAAAAGCAGACGTATCTTTCCAATCTTTTACTGGATATGAGTAGCAGTATATAGAGAGGATTTCAATCATTTTTACTCTCATTTCACATGTTTTGTCCAAAGCTCAATGTAGATGGTCAAAACACTTTGAGCCAGTGGTTTTCATTTGCTCAGTGTGCATGCGGTTCCAAGCACTACAGGGCCCCACCCTAGTAGAGGACATTAAGTACTTGTCTGATAAAAATGCTAAATAATTGATCACAAATCCCCAAACCATACAAAGCGATGTAATTTCTTCTCCCTGATTTTGTTACGCTATTATTTATATCAACATACAGTATTGATACAACAAATTTGTAATGAAGTCCCAGAGATGCTTTGATTTAATGTGGTTACAGGGACTATCATTGAAAGTGGCAACAGATAGCTCTAATGGATTTTCTACTACCTTGTTTTCATCATCTGTAATAGACTTTAATCTGCCCTGGTCGGAACTGTAGGATGCCCACGTGTTCTTTCTCCAGACTTTAACAGATCTATATTTTATGGTTCGACAGTAAAAAGTAATTGCAGGGTTTATAATGTCTGTGTACCACTTCAACCAAAAGCCATCTATTTAGAGGCTTCTGGAAAGTTGAGGTGCTTCAGCTGTAAATGCATGAGCTGAGACTGGCCCTAGTCACGCTGTGGGCTGCTTAGCAGCCTCTTTTTCTTGAGGGTATATTCCAGTGACCTAACTTGCATTTCCTTTTCCTTTTTAGTAACACCAAAATAGAAAAAAAATTTGGAAAAGCTGTGGTTTAAGCTAAAAGGATTTTGCTCCTTTTTAACTCCTTTTATTGATTCAGAAGAAGCCCAGAACCTTGGAGGCTAGCTCAGGAGATGCTGCCTGACTGCTGGAGCAGCCACTGAGAGCAGTGTGCAAGAACAGCTGCTCACCTCCTTCCCAAATCAAATCCTTCAGCTGCAGCTCACGGTTGACAAAAATCCAGAATCAGTCTTGACTCACAGGCTGACCTCAAATTAGCTTTCAAAAGCTTTCAGAAGCTGAGATTTTGACAATCTCCCTGTAGGTAAGCAGGAACTAAGACGATCAGATAAAAACAAAATCATATTTTCTGTGTGTGTGTTGAATGACGGAGTAATTATACCGACTACCTCAAATGTTAGTGCTCCGCCAGACATTCATTCCTTCACAACTCTCTGAAGATCTGCCTTCTGCCACCATGGTAACAGCCAGCCTAGCAGAGAGAATTTTTCTCAGGGAGCAGGAGGAGAAGGTAACAGGGGGACTGGGCTCTTCAAAGGCACACATGCCCTCTAAACACCTGTCTGCTGTTTCCACCTCTTAAGGCTAAGAACAACTCTATCTGAATGTTAGCAGTGTCTTTTTACTGCACGTTATAAATGCAGTAAACCCACTATTATCAGAATGGTTAATCTTGCTTGACACTCCAGGCAAAAAAATCCAATACACTGGATTCCACAGGCATGACAGTACTTTGTAATATTTTGTTATCTTTCTAAAATATAATTAATAAGGAGAGTAGGGAATGTAGGAGAATCAAACAGCATTAAGATAAGCAGAAAGGTATATAAGTGGAGTTAAGCCAAATAAGTCTCAGCCATTTCAAAGACAGCATCTGTTGGAAGGAAGGTCCCCAGCTGAGAGACTGACAAGATCCAGTTGCAGCTGGCAATGACCCAGATGTCATTTGCTTAAATTATCTGAGACATATTTTTTGTCCTAACATGAATTACACGGTCTTACTGATGAGTCTAATAATGAAGTGCTGTTGTTTATACAGTACAGTCCTTGACTGTGCTACATATTGAAAGCTGCTGAGGAGGAAGAAAGAATTGTTGGTTTAGATCCTTAGCATCTTTGGTATTCCCAAAAGGCATTCAACATGGAAACCTGTGCATGTATAAGCAGGGGAAAAGATATGCTTATGTCATAAGGGTAGACAGAATCCTTGTAGTACTCTTGCTTTTTACTTTTAAAATAGTAACCCAAAACTACAAACTTGCCTTGACCAGAACAATGAACTTTCAAACTCTAACTAGAAATCATGTGAATCAAACTGCTACCTCCAGATAAATTATTTATTGGCATGCAAATAATTCTCTTCCACGCAAAATACATACATTATCTTCTTGCGTCCTTTTTTTCCACGAGTTAAATACTCATTCTGACACTGCACAGCTGACTATACAAAATTTGTCACTAGCCTAGTTCAGCTCACTTCTTGGAAAATAAGCAGAAATTTTCAGCTTGGAGACATTACAAGGTCCAGTGGGGGTATACTCTCTGCTGCAACCTTCCTTTGGCCTGGAAATCACCAAGCTGATGTGGTTCAGAAGCTGCTCTCAGCAGAGCAGCCACCAGCTCGTATGTTGTTAAGTGACAGCACATTCTTATTCCTATTTTCCAAATGTACTGTATCACTAAAGGAAGAGCTGCTGAATTACATCTTTATTTTGCAGCATCGCTAGCTGAATGTACCATAGTGCAGCTCTATATTGTTTCAGATTGCTCATGAGGAATCAGTGTGCTGGTACGCACACCTGATATGAGACTTTGGGGGTTTAGCTGCTAAATATCACTAAGAAACATGTGAACTCATCTTGATGAGGAAGAATATTCTGCTTCTACAGTTTTGCAGCTGAAACACACAGGGAACAAAGCAAAATGCAGCTCCAGAAAGTAAACAGAAAATGTGAGTTCTTGTGAGCATTGCATTATATTTCATCTCATACATACAGTCAAGATAGGAAAAAAGCGATACCTTATCTATCAGGTCTTGTTTATTAGGTTATGCTGTAAATAGCAAAGGAATACTGATGGAAGTGTCTGAAACCAAAAAGGGGGCTGGAGGTGGAAAAGGAAATCGAAGAGAAGGCTGGTAGATCAGATGTCCCCAGGCAGCTGCATATGCCCCTGACCAAGCCATAGGGCTGTAGACACACAGCAGCAAAGTTCCCCAGGCACATCCAGCCTCCCTTCTATGGTATTCGGCCCCTTGCAGCAGAAGAAGTGGAAAAATAAGTGAGTTTGGCATTTTGTACTTGAGTGGAAACATCCAAAGAAGAGCTTCGCGCTTTTCTAAAAGACTCACAAACTTGTTTCTCTACCTTATAATGCTCTATTTAAAAGCACTGTTATTACCAAAGACTGTGACTTGCTTCCAGCAGATCCTACCACTGCAGTAGCCATGTACCAGTTATGGGAATTGGAGCACTCCTGGCCGAGCTCTTGCTTGCCTGTCTTGCACATGTAAGCAGATCTCTTAGCTTACGAGAAGCTACATAAGGAACTATGCAGAGAAGAATTTGGTCACATTGTGAATCAGATAAAAATATAATCCCTGGGGACAGATGCTCAGTTTGATACCTTGGCATGGCCTCATAGACTTGGAGTGAACAGAAGGGTCTGGCTGTATGAATATGTAAAGTGAATAAAAGGATTATTGTGAAGCAGAAGGCAATAACCACAGAGAAAAAAAAATGATGTTTATTGGGAAGCTCTTCCTGTTCTTAGACCAATATGAAAAGACATTATATTACACAGAGATGTAAAAGGGGTATGACTGAGTACTTGCTTTTGCTTACCAATCAAACCTCTAATTCATTATTTCTGTATTTCTCATAAAAGACTGATAATGGTATGCAATGCTTCACCCAATTTCAGGTGTCATTGACATTTGCAGCTCTTACAACTGTACTTCACGCAGAGCCCCCTGTCCAGATATTACCAGTAAGAAATGAGCTAAATTCACTTCTTCAGAAAGCAGGCTTTGCTAAGAGGTCATCAAGAGCTTACAGATGTCCTGCAGTGTTCAAAATACATGCTGCAATAGACCAGGTCATTCTCTGATACTCTTTCATTTCTTCTAGTCTCTCTGCCTGTTATTTTTGTAATTGCCATTTCACATCCCCTTCTCTTTCTGAGAACTACTCAGATTCTATGGTTTGGATTAAATGCATTTGAAGCCCAAGCTGTTGCCGGGCAGCCACTTCATGATAAAATTAGTCTTACAGCTCAGAAAAGACACTCCTACTCCTCTCTTGTAACCATGCTAGCTGCAGCTTTTCTTGCGTTGGCTCTTGAGCCTTCTGTGGCCTTGAGAAACATTGAAGACTCACTATACATGCAGAGGAAGCTACACGACTCACAGCTGGAGCACAGGTTCATGCATGCCACTGCAGAGGACCTCTGCTATTCCCTCAGCGAAAGCAAAAGGTTATTGAATTGTTTTTAAGCAAATAATGCAGTGTCTTTTGAGCCATTCAGCTCCTGAATGGGGGCAGTTACTGAAGCAGTACTCCCTCGTGCTGTGAGGCAAGACTAACTTATACCTACAAAGAACTAGTGAAAAGGGTTGAATTAGTCTTTCATGCTTGCTCAGATTCTGCCATGCTCCACCCAGAGACTTAAATCTGCCCATAATGAACAACCAATCCCTTCATGCATAGAGGTTTTCCATCTCTAAGTTATCATAGTGTCCTTGTCGATCCCTGCTTTTTATTTATCAATTTCCTCCCATTTCTTATCGTAAACTGCTTTATTTAAATGCCTCTCTGATGCCCACTTTGCCCAATTGCACCTTACCTGTTCCCCACCCTTTCTTTTCAATACAGATCTGGGGGATTGGCAGGGATTCAGGAGAGAGTGGTAGTTGGTGTTATCATCTCTTTATTTTTTTCCCACGGTCTCCATTCCTTCTCTTTCCTTTGGCTCTAAAAGAGATACACAATTTCTCAGGCCCAGTAAAATACCATTTTTGACCTATATATTTTCTGCACTATGTGATATTTATTTGCAAAGTATGCTTCCCATTTATCTTAAAACCGAATATTCAAATACTATTTGCTTTCCAAATCCTATATGTCCACAATTTACAGTGATCTCACAATGTAAATAGTAATGGCTACATAAAATTTAATTAGAGGAAGATAGTACCTCACATTGGGTATCTCAATATAGCATGGCTGAAATGGTAAGAAATAATTTTTTCTTAGTGCTGATTTGGGCAGTGAAACATTTTGCTGGAGTTAGGGAAAGGACATCATTGACAACAGGGACAACATAATCCTTTCCTGGTCATTTATCACCTATTTCTTCCACAGAAAAATGAACATTCCAGATATGAGTAGACCCAGTGACCATGGAAGCCAATGGATATCTGTCAGCTGACAGTAATGCTCAGACCCTTAATTACTTCCTTCTAAATAGCACGAAAGTAACAAATTCCAAAACCTACATAGCAGGACAGAGAACATTTGGTGAATGAGAGGATCTTTAAAAGAATTCTCACTATTTCTGTGATGCCTAACTGCTTATGCTCACATCAACCTGTTTTCTCCACAAAAAAATATAACTTCCCCTCAGCCCTGCTTCCTCTCTCATTGAAAATGGATCTTTCACAAAATTGCACAAAGCAGAATCACAGTTGCCTTTCAAAGCTCTCCTAAATTCAAATGCATTTTGCAGCCACAATGTCTACCAGACACATCATTGGATAGACACACCTGATGACCAAAAATCATCAGGTTTTCCCTAGAGGAAAATTTTGTCAACAGTGAGATGTGAACAGAACTCTCAAACAGTATATACTTAGTAAAACTTGGAAGACTGAAGAGAAGATTTGAATGAAGTCTGCCTGTAACCTTGCCATATTCCTAGAGACCCCTGTGTTCAAAGAACCCAAGGAGTGTTTCTAGTGCTTTCAAGACCTGCTGTTTGAAGATAGTCATCCAGGGAGCCAGGGAACCAAAGATCCTGAAGTTCTAGATCTAACTGAGCTCAAGATCTGCAGCAGAGAGTTTGGAAATTACTAAAACCTTTATTTTAATTGGGCTTCTTTGACTGATGGTGTGACTTCCCATAGGAACAGGGTTGGGTTCTGAAAGTCTTCTTGAGAGCAGTGGGTGTGTTGGATGGTCCAACTGGTCTGAGGCTTAGGACACTCCCTGTCCCATCACAAGGCAGCCCGCAGGAGTGTGCTGCCAGGGAAAGTCAGACCTGGGAGCACAAACACCCATCCACATCAACAAACATTTTCCTCAGCAGCAAAGATCACGAGAACCAGGATCAGATTTTCTAGTACCCTCGTTCAACCATTCTGAAACCATTTTTCCAATTGGTACATAGCTTCAAAACCTTTCCTTCTGTTTGACTCATAAATGCAATGTAAGGTTTGTGTTCTTGGCTTTTTCAAATAGCTTTTTGCAAACTATTTTATCCTGTGGTTTCAGCTGTGACAATTTCTCGCTAGACCAACTACTGATGGCTAAAATATTATTGTGTTTTTCTGCACTCATTTTGTTGTCTCTAGCTGGTATTTCTCATTGTACTGTTCAATTTGTAACAGGACTATTCCTTCAGCTTATTTGTGTACAGGGCTAGACACAATAGAGCCCTGTTTCATAATTGTGTTGAGGTAATGCCCAAGGCTCTCAGCAAGAAATAATAATAAATGACATGACACAACTGTGCTGAGTCACACCTTTTTAAAGCCCAGATCTTTTTGAGGGACACAAGAGCAGAGATAAAAACAGCCATGGGCAGCAAAGAGAACCTTCTGAAAACAGCTCCTGGTAACCATTCAAGTCAGTGGCCATAAAGAACAATAGAACAGCTGTTACATAAATGGAATGCTTATAACTACACACAGAAAACCTACAAATTTCAGCAACAAAACCATTAGCCTTTACTACACGAGTGGTACAGGACCTGCTGTTTCAGTAATGTTCTGCTGGGTCACATAAACCCTGTAGGGAAAACACAGCAAGGTCTGGCATCCATCCATTACTGAATCTGTTTAGGGGCAGCTGGGAAACTACCCTTTTCAGACCTCGAACTTGGAGATGCTCTAATGGTGTAGCCAGTGTCAGTATATGAGAACTGTTACATGACCAATGTGTTCACAGGCTTCAGTTTACAATGAATACCTTACATCGTCTTTCATTAATAATTAAAATAAAAGCTCTAATTTTTTACAGCTGTTTCAATCAGTTCTGCTCATAGACTATAGTCTCCTAAAATACCAGAATCACAGATTATCACCATTTCTGAATCATCTCTTTAGCTTGTGATCATAGTCAGTGCAATCCTTTTACTGGGAATTTCAAAACCATCACATACCTGTTTTCTACCTAGTGGCATCAGTAACCCACATTTCCATACAAGAGAGAGTAAAGTATATTCTGAAGGTGACATCGTGGAGACGAATCAGAACATATGTTAAAGATGGCACAAACCTGGAACTAGTGTTTTTTTTTCCTAGGGCTTTGCTTTTGGTTGTGTATTAGAGGGTTTTTTTTAGGGAGGTTGTTATTTTATTTTATTTTAACTGTACTAGGTGGTCCTCCTAATTTGTTATGATTTAAAACAAACAAACAAACAAAAAAAGCAACTTAGGAATAAAGGAATTCTATAAAGTCCTTCCACATTCTTAGTTTCCATGGTCTAATATTCCCCTTATAGCACTGCTCTGTTCTCTCTTGATGAGGTCAGGACTGAGGAAATCTATTAGAGGGTTGTTTCATTTCAAGGGCAAGGTAAGCTGAAGACCACTTATTTCCCAAGACAAGGTTTCTTCAGTTTGATGTGCTTGTAAGCAAGCCAGAAACTAATGAGATCACTGAGGAAACCAACTCTCCTTCATTATAGATCATCAATAATATTCTAGACAATGTTGAAAATAGTTCATATCATGCTGCCTCTCTAACTTGTATTGTAACCTTTTAGAGTAGTTACTGTGAACATTGTTTGTGACAATATCTTGAAAAAGCAATCAATGCTTGCCAAGGGTATATTTTCCTACTTGTTTATTCTATTATCCGTTCAGTGGCAACAGCAATCATTTCAGGTCTTTTATGCACTGATATGTTGCTAATGATGAATATAGCTAGGAAGGATCAAGACTGTTCCATGCTGAGTAATACAGAAGAAAATATGCCCAAATCACCACCACTGTAGCATCTGAAGAAATTTTGCATACAATGAAAAGTAAGAGGAAAGTGGACTTCTTCCCCTCTCATCCTACAAATAAAAACATTACCACAGATATTGAAAAGAAATGAACCATCTACCAAGTGGACCAAGCTTGTATGAAGGAAAAAAGAAAAACAAGCATTTTAATGATGTGGGGATTAGGGTTTTGTGGCAGCAAGAGAAACAATATTTGATTTTGTGGACCCGGCTATTGGTACTCCCTCCACCCATTTTTGCGTTGGTCTGTATTTTACGTTTGCCAAAAATTCCAATGTTGAAGATGTAAGATTTTGTTTTATGTCCGTATTTCATAAAGAAAGTAGAGAAAACCAATCTAGAAATCCATTGGTTGATGGTTAATGATCATTCTTGCTTTGAATTCCTTCTGTCTGCTTCTCCTGCACTTCTAAGAAACCATGAACTGTTTCATCCTCAGGAAATACAACAAACCTTAATTAGCAAAAATAGAAAATCTTATGGAGATTTGGGAAATGCTCTGAAAAATGCTGCCTATCTCCTGCGGCAAAATATTGCAGCAGGGACAGTTGCAATACTGGTGGAAACTACTGGCAGAGTGATACTGCAAAATACATGTGACTGTAGAACCAAATATGGCTGTTTCTCTGCCGGAAGGAGCTGAACACAAGAGCACACTGTGAAAAGCACAACAGTGCCACAACAGTGGCAATAGTGTGCAGCAGTAAGAACAAGGCTTGTGTAGAAAAAGGAAAGTGAATGAATGTATCATCTAAAATAATGGAGCTAAGTTAAATATATATTAACTTTTGTGGAGTTACTGCTTGATGATATTGAAGAGCAATTTTTCTTTTGTCGAAAACAGGTACAACATTTTTTTGAGAGTCCTCCACATAGAGGCCAAATTTCTTTTAAGAACTTCAAAAGAAAAAACATCCATACAGAGAACAATGGAAGATGCTGGACTGAGTAGACTAGCTTTATCCAGTAGCTGAGGACAAAGAAAGGACTAAGACAGACAGACAACAATCACTTAAGCTGGAATTAGCCAAGGCCCAGCAATAATACTCAGCTGTTGGGTGGATATGTATACCCTTACAAAAGGTCAGCTAATCACACCATGATTCACCTAGATAGTTTACTTGTTGTAAACAAACACTTGCCTTTTTGAACTGAGTTAAATCAAGCTGGTTAAGAGTGGTGCTCTCCAGGGGTCAGTATTGGAACCGGCCCTGCTAATATCTTTATTGATGAGCTGGATGAGAGGATTGAGAACACCTCTCAGTAAATTTGCAAATGACACCAAGCTGGGAGGAAGTGTTGATCTGCTCTATAGTGGTTCTTACAGAGGGAAGGGTAGACTGGATCGATGGTCTGAGGACAATTCAGTGAGGTTCAACATCACTAAGTGCCAGGTCCTGCACTTCATTAATGACAACCCCACAAAATACTACAGTTTGGGGCGGAGTGGCTGGAAGGCTGTGCGGAAGAAAAGGGATCTGGGTGTGCTGGCTGTTTCTAGAGAAGGGCAGTGAAGCTGTGAAGAGTCTGGAGCACAGGTCTTATGGGAAGTGGCTGAGGGAACTGGGACTGCTCAGTCTGGAGGAGGCTCAAGGGAGACCTTACCACTCTATAGCCACCTGAAAGGAGGCTGTGGCAAGGTGAGAATCAGCTTCTTCTGCCAGGTAGCAGTGATAGGATGAGAAGCAATGGCCTGTTGTGCGAGGTTCAGGTTGCATATTAGGAAAAGTCTCTTCTCCAGAAGAGTGGTAGGGCCTTGGAATGGATCACGCAGGGAGGCTGTGGAAAAAGAACACCCTTTTCAAGAACCATGTAGATGTGGTACTAATGGACATGGTTAGTGTGCATGGTGGGGATGGACTGGTAGTTAGACAAGATGGTCCTCATAGTCTTTTCAGACTTTAATGATTCCACAGTTCTGTAACTTGATTTCTTGGCCCCAGATTTCCTATGTCAGCAGTTCAGCCCTACAAGTGGAAGCAGCACTGATAGAGCTAACACGAATAAGTCCCATCAGATGGTGACACATTCACTCACTGGGAACAGGACATCTCCACTGTAATTGCCACATCCCTCAGCATTAACACCCAGCCAGCCAGATGGAGCTGCATATATATTTGAGAAATATCATTTCCACCCTGCCTTTTCCCTTGCTTAACATGAAAAAGAAACATGAGGATCGAGAAGCATGCCTCTGGTTCAGGTCAACTTCGGGCCATCTCAGGCCAAAGGCAAAGCCATCAGGCAGCAGGGAGCTCCCTTCCCTCCCCTTGTACTCCCATGGTGTTCATGCATGGGCACCACGTTCCTTCTTAATCTCCATGTCAATCTACCCCACAAAACAGGGCACAAATCCTCTCTCTCAGGCTCCTTGAGGCAGGTGCAGTCAAGGCTCTCAGTAGAAGACAAATCCAAACTGTTGCTCAGAACCATTTCATTCTTTCAGCCAGTGCAATCTGAGCCATGCTAATTTTGTCTGTGCGATTTCCTCCAGCTTATCATCTCATCTTTAACCCACAGTCAAATTGAACAGCAAGAGTTACAAGCCAGGGAACGAAAAGCTTTTATTTTGCCTGTGCACCCTTCCTTCTTCCCACCTTCCAGCTCCATCTCTCCCCAGAATCAATCCAAAGTTACGGAAGTAGAATAACAAGTTAAAGAGTAACAAATAGGGAGTATGGAAAAAGCCCGTCATAAAATGTGGTTACTCATACCAGCATGAGGAAGCAGTGTGATTATACACACTTAACACTGAAAGATAGAAACAATAGGATTACTCACACAATCTCAAACTCTAATGAGGCACATCAGTTACACTCCCATAGCAACCTGGAGAAAGAACAAGAATCAAATCTGCTATCCTAATAAGGACTTGGCAAAAGGGCTGCAGTTGACATGTCCTACTTACTTATCACATACCACAAGGCTGCTAGGGAGTACGGGGTTGGGTTTCTATATATGCTCTCCAACCCAATGGAGAGGGGAAGTGAAAATACATGTGGTGATTCTTCTAGCCACCTTCAGCTCCAGTATCATCCTTAACACAACCAGTACAAAAATGTGGGTATAAAGTCAACAGAGGAAGCTCATAGGTGGTTATACTCAATCTTTGAAAACCACTTCTCGTATATTATTTCAAATTACTGGTGACACACCACCAACAAGCCATTCAAATAAAGACAGAAAACAGGATCAGTCTCCCTAAATGCACTTCTTTAAGTGGACCTCTTAAAAAGTGCAAGTGCTGAATCGACTTCAGGTCTTTGTGACTGTGAAGGCAGTATCTGTAAATGGTACAAATGAAAGGAACCATGCTGTCTGAAATTACACATCTGCAAAATTTTGTAAGATCTATTTTTGTAAATAGATTTTGTACTACATGGTAGATTTCCCTCCTGGATGGACTTTCTTGTGTGACATTGAGAAAGCAGCTGGGAACTTCCCAGACACAATATCTTTCAGTTACAGAGATTCCAGACAGATGAAGTGTCTTCTCCACACAGGCAGGAAGGAACCCTAGCCAGCTTCACTGCAGATGGACCAGCAATGCATCAATACAGGTTAGGGGCTGACCTGCTGGAGAGGAGCTCTGTGGACAAGGACCTGGATATCTGGGTGGGCAATAGGCTGGCCATGAGCCAGCAGTGTGTCTTTGTGGACAAGAAGGCCAGTGATATCTTGGAGTGCATTAAAAAAAGATTGGCCAGCAGGTCAATGAAAGTTATCATCCCCCTCTACTCTGTCCTGGGGAGGCCACATTTAGGCTACTGTGTCCAGATCTAGGCTCCTCAGTTCAAAAAAATAAGGGTCTTCTAGAAGGAGTCCAGTAGAGGGCCACAAACATGATAAAAGGGCCTGGAGCACTTCATGTATGAAGAAAGACTGAGTAATCTGGGTCTTTTCAGCCTGGAGAAAAGAAGACTAAAGGGGGATCTGATCAATGCTCTTAAATATCTAAAGGGAGGTGGGAGGTAAATGGGACCAGGCTCTTCTAGGTGATAGGATAAGGAGTAATAGCCTAAAATTTGAACATAGGAAGTCCCATACTAACATGCAGAACAACTTCTTTACAGTAAGGATGACAGAGCACTGGTAAACCCTGCGCAGGGTAGTAGTGGAGTCTTCTTCTATGGAGATATTCAATACCTGTCTAGATGCCTACCTGTGTGACCTATTCCAGGGAACCTGCTTTAGCAGGGGGTTGGAGGTCCGTGCAGGTCCCCTCCAACTCCTGTGATTCTGTGATTCTGTGTAACACAAAAAGGATTTCTCCTAGTTTTCTCAAGATCTGAGCTTCTTTCGCAACAATTTATACGCTTCTGTTTGAGCCTTCAGGTGAGCAACCACAGCACTGAATACCTGCTCAAACTCTCCCTCTCCAGGGCAAGAAATTAAGCACATTCTTAAAAGCTTTCCAAAGTAGAGGCGATTTCTCACCGGAGGTACACCTCATGGGAAACTCCAAGATTTCAAAATCTGTTGTCATTGATTTTGTGTGAGACTGAAATACATGAAAACCAACAGTTTACTTCAGTCTTACAAAAACGCTTCTCTGCAACTCCTCATCACAGAATCACAGAATCACAGAATTGTAGGTGTTGGAAGGGACCACCAAGGGAAGAGATCATCGAGTCCAACCCCCCTGCCAAAGCAGGTTCCCTACACCAGGTCACACAGGTAGGCATCCAGGAAGGTCTTGAATATAAATAAAGGTCTCCAGAGAAGGAGACTCCATGACCTCCCTGGGCAGCCTGTTCCAGTGCTCCGTCACCCTCACTGTAAAGAAGTTCTTGCGCACATTTGTGCAGAACTTCCTATGTTGCAGTTTCCGGACATTTCCCCTTGTCCTGTCTCCACTCACCACTGAAAAGAGTCCATCCTTGCCATTCTGCCCCCAACACCTTGGATACTTGTAGACCTGGATCAGGTCCCCTCTCAGTCTTCTTTTCTCAAGGCTGAACAGACCCAGCTCACTCAGCCTTTCCTCATAGGAGAGATGCTCCAGGCCCTTCACCATCTTTGCGGCCCTCCGCTGGACTCTTTCCAAGAGATCCCTGTCTTTTTTGTACTGGGGAGCCCAGAACTGGACGCAGTACTCCAGATGAGGCCTCACCAGGGCAGAGTAGAGGGGGAGGATCACCTCCCTCGACCTGCTGGCCACGCTCTTTTTAATGCACCCCAGGATGCCATTGGCCCTCTTGGCCACAAGGGCACACTGCTGGCTCATGGCCAACCTGTCATCCACCAGGACACCCAGGCCCCTCTCTGCAGAGCTCCTCTCCAGCAGCTCATCCCCCAACCTGTGCTGGTGCATGCAATTATTCCTCCCCAGATGCAAGACTCTACACTTGCTTTTGTTAAACGTCATCCGTTTTTTTTCTGCCCAGCTCTCCAGCCTGTCCAGGTCTCGCTGAATGGCAGCACAGCCTTCAGGTGTGTCAGCCAATCCTCCCAACTTCGTATCATCAGCAAACTTGCTGAGGGTGGCCACTATCCCCTCATCAAGGTCATTGATGAAGATGTTGAACAAGACCGGACCCAGCACAGACCCCTGAGGAACACCGCTAGTTACAGGCCTCCAACCGGACTCTGCACCCCCCAACAACGACTCTCTGTGCTCTGCCAGTCAGCCAGTTCTCAACCCACCTCACTGTCCACTCATCTATCCCACACTTCCTCAGCTTTGTTATAAGGATGTCGTGGGAGACAGTATCAAATACCTTGCTGAAATCAAGGTAGACTATCTCCACAGCTCTCCCCCCATCCACCCAGCCAGAGACAACATCATAGAAGGCTACCAGGTTGGTCAAGCACGACCTCCCCTGGTGAACCCGTGCTGACTACTCTTGGTAACCTCCTTTTCTTCCAGTTGTCTGGAGATGACATCCAGCACAAGCTGTTCCATCACCTTTCCAGGGACAGAGGTGAGGCTGACTGGCCTATAACTGCCTGGATCTTCCTTCTTGCCCTTTTTGAAGACCGGAGTGACATTGGCTATCCTCCAGTCCTCAGGCACCTCCCCCGTCCTCCAAGACCTCTCAAAGATGACAGAAAGCGGTTCAGCAATCACCTCTGCCAGCTCCCTCAGCTCCCATGGATGCATCCCATGGGGTCCCATGGATTTGTGAATATTGGTGTTGCCTAGACACTCTCAGACCACCTCTTCCCTGACAGAAGGGAGGTCTTCCATTCCCCAGACCCTCTCACTAACCTCCAGGGTCTCGGATTCCCGAGGGGGAGCTTTTTCACTGAAGACAGAAGCAAAGAAGGCATTCAGTATCTCCGCCTTCTCAGCATCCCCCATTACCAGAACAGCCCTGTCACTTAGCAGGGGAGCCACATTCTCCCTAGTCTTCCTTCTACTGTTAATGTACTTAAAAAAGCCTTTTTTATTATCCTTTATCCCCTTTGCCAGATTTAATTCCAGGCGGGCTTCAGCCTTCCTCGTCGCGTCCCTGCAGGCCCATCATTTTAACATGTATGTGCTATTGTAAAAAATATATGAGGATAAACCTAAAATATAAACATTGAAATAAAACACACAAGGTGAACACAATTCATCTGAGTTATAATACTCGTATATATATACATTGTAATATTACGTATTATATAATGATAAGCATTGTTAAATATTTCATGGAATATTGTTGAACTTTTGTTCTGGCAAAATTATCAA
This sequence comes from Centrocercus urophasianus, assembly GCF_019232065.1. Classification (NCBI taxonomy): domain Eukaryota; kingdom Metazoa; phylum Chordata; class Aves; order Galliformes; family Phasianidae; genus Centrocercus; species Centrocercus urophasianus. The sequence goes on along the minus strand of NW_024884364.1, from coordinate 34,117,591 downwards.
TTTGTGTTGAATCATATCATTCTAATTATATGTTCATTCAGTTCAAGACTTTTTGTGATCTTCACATCCACTCCTTCTCAGCTGAAAAGCTTTCCTAATGCTTTCTGTGGCACCATGATAACTTATTTGTAGCATTTCTATTTAAGATTTCCTTCCCTTATATTAAAATCACATCGATTTTTTTTTTTTTTTTTTGCTCCTTGCCATTCGAGCACCAACATCATCAACGCAAAGCTGTTTTTTATCTCCTTGAAACACTTCAGTATGAATAATTTCAAGGAAATTATGCATAAGATGCCTCAATTTGTGCCCCCATCACTGCTTGAACTCTCCAAATGTATAACTTGTGCACAGAGATTGACCCAAACTTTTTGCAGACCGTTGGTGTTTCTGGTTATTCTCATCCCTGATGTTACAATACACCCTGAAAAGCAGTGTTTAATTGATCAAACAAGAAAAACAAATGTTTCCCCAAGGCAAAAATTCCATGAGATTTTGGATGTTTTCTATGAAGTTAACAAGCACTTCTGTCAGTACTTGGAAGTCTGACACTGTTTTTTGAATGGACTGAAGTATAGAAGAGAAAGCTTGAACAGGAATTTACAACAATTTCAACATGCTTAAGGTCAATTCAGACTAAAATATTACTTGTTTTATAACATTATTCATAAGAAATGAAGTTTGTAAAACAGATTTTATTCTCAAAATACAATAAATCCTGCTATAGAAATAGTGCTAGGAAAACAGAATGAGAACATTGTTATAACCCGAACTTAGAGAAAAGAGTGGCCATGCTATTGTAACCTTATTTTTAATGCATTTACTATTAATGTTCCTACAACCAAACTCCATACATGTGGAAACATTAAGTGCAGCTTATGGACCTTTAGGGGCACAATGCAGCTGCAGGGCTATAATCCACAGGTGATCCAAGCACAGGAAAGGAAAAGGGCTCTTTTTGTAATGCCAACATCAATTAATGGCTTCATGCTGATACAGTATAGGGGAATATAAGACTATTGAGAATAAGACTAATACTTGTTTTTTCCCTGATCAAATGAAAAACATGAAACCTGAAAAATAAAATCAGAACAGCAACAGCAATAAAAAACCTTTTCAACTTTCCAAGGTTTTGCAATGGCAAAACCACTGGCAAGCTGGAACTCAGATCTCAAAATCATTGAACTCTTGAGTGTATCTTAGCACTGTCCTCAAGATAAATGAATTAAAGACATTCCAGTGTCTCAGGCATGAATTTCCCAGATTTCTCCTTGCTATTCTCCCTTAGGGGGAGAGCATTCCAGGAAGAATGTTGTTCTTTACACAGAAACATGAAACACTAAACTTGGAGGGAAGAGACACCTGACTGGTACAGGTTTTGGTTACTCAAGAGCTGATGTTTTTCCCATTATATCTGAGATGCATAAGTGCTCTGGCATGCACTACTATCTGAAAGCTATATGCTTAATACACACGGTCAAAACAAAAGATTTGAGATTTCATGAAGTTATTAAAAAAAAAAACAACACCAAGAATTTAGTTTCAAACTCAGCAGTTTAAGTGGAAATTCAGATCACATTCAGAAAACAAATAAGAAATAGTAATCCTTGTTGCCTGGTCCGCATGATATCAGATGGAGTTAATCCTAACAAACTAAGTTATATCGAACCCCTATTTCCCTAGGGTAATCCAAGCCTGTTGAGAACAGCCTCAAGGTAACAAACTCCAGTACAATCAAAGCACAAGTCTTTCAGCCCTTGCCTGTATGTAGTATTTGTGTAAATTGCAGGCTAAGAAAATCACTTTACTTCTTGATCTGCAGATGAATATCTGCTGGAAAATCTGATAAACGTGATGAATTTTCATTCTGGAGATACTACTGAGAGTATTTCCTTAGAAGATGATCAACTTAATCAAGATTCCCTTAGAATGCCTGGGCTTAAATCTACAGACATAAAAACTACATTAACTTACCTGAATACACTGTGAATTTCCCAAATACACCTAAGTAACCTAGTTTTTTCAATACTGACCATTTTTGACAGAAACCTAGAAAATCTGCTCCTCTGGGTTTTGGTTTTCAACAAAAATAAAATTTTAGGTGAATTTTTGCCCTCAACATTATTCATATGTGGTAGAGTCTGTGCTTTTACAGGAATTCACTTCCAAGGAATAAATGCTGTTCAGAAATCTGAACAGCATTTAGCAGAAGACAGTCTACTCACATTAAAGCCCAGAAGATATTCATTCATAACCCCTAACCTATGAACTCATCATTAACACTCCAAATACACAAAAAAGCAACTCTGAATGGTTGTTTCCTACTATTAGCCACCAAACTAAAAATTAATAACAGTACCAAATCTTTTTCTGATTTTCCATGAATGAGTGGTATACCTAGAAAAGATGTCGTCGTTTAATTTTAAGTAAGGCTAATAATAGAATCACAGGATCATATTATTACTACAAGTATTCAAAAGTGAAAAGTGTTTTATAAGCATTCACAGAACTCTTAAAGTTTTATAATTTTAGTTCAAATGATTGTGTATCAGAAAAGTTAAAGCCAAAAGTGTTTTGCTCAGAATTTTCTTGTTTTAAAAGTATGAGACAATATGAATGAAGACAATTCCATGCAATCTACATGAACAATTACTTAATTTGAACCAGCACAAGTAGGAAAACAAAGGAAAAATAGAAAACAGAAAGTAAAAGCTAATAATTTTAAATGAATATAATAATGACAGAATAATTAACTCAAATTAATACCTACAATGCCAGTAACAAGAGACTCTTCTGTTCTCTGTGTAATAGATTGTAAATTCTAGTTTTTCTCAGTAATGGGCTTATTTCACGTAATTTGGAGTGTTTAAAATATGAGTATTCTTGGCTTCACGGTTTTTTCATATGGAAACAAAAAAGATTTGCAAAATTCACATTCTGATCCAAACTTGAATTCAGATCACAGCCTACAGGGTCTGTACGTATTCAGATTTACAGTTCAGCTTTTTGGCTGCAATGTATATGCAATCAGAAAATAAGTAAGTAAAAAGATGTTCTCTAAACTAGCTGCATGAGGTTTCCCAACACGGTTTTCTGGCTTTTAAAGGTAAATCTACTTCATCAATATAGCAAATCTCTTTGAAAGTGTTTTGAAAGAAAAAAATGAGTGTTGCTGTATCATGGGCAGGATGTTGAACAAAGATATTTTAGTGGTGGCAGTGGTAAACATCTCTCACCAGATCTATTTAGTAGGTATGCTTAGATAGCAATAAAAATGAAGGATGGATGATTATTGATTATGGGACAAAGCCCAGACTGGTGTCTGAATCGTTCAGTAATCTGAACTATGTAGACTATTGGACGCTCATCTGTGGTACACAGTACAGGCTATGAGTGTAATGGAAGAAGTTATTACAAACAATGTCTCTTCTGCTTTATCTCAGCTGAACAAATGCAGCCACTATAGTAAATCAGTATTAGGCCCGAACTGAAACTGCTGCTACAATCAGCAACAGTAAGTACTGCAAATTAATTGAGATATCTTTTGAAAGAGTTTTTAGTTTGCCCAGTTTCAGCTGATTTAGCACTGTCGATTAAATTTGGCACAGAAAAAATTTTTTACATTCACTGTCATACCTTATTTTAGTAGAAAACATTTATCATTGAATCTACCTTCCATTCTTTCCCAAATGTTCCCTGTATTGTTTTCCTTTGCATCAAGGAAGATTGTACTTTTGCTGTCATCAGAATCAATTCACTACATGTATTTGAGAAGCGCCTTAGTTTTGCAATGACATTCACTGTGCAAATTGATTCCGAGGTGTCTATTTGTTTACATAACTAAAAACTGCCTGTACCAGTTGACACAAAGGATTTCTTTTTCCAAGATTTTTCTTGGATTTTTGCCCAAATTCTGACCACGATCTCCTCTATAGATTTGCAATTCCACTCACACTACAGGAGATGCATAAAGAGAAACAAATACTCCTCCAGCTTTGTAGAAACCTTACTGCATCTTTTAAATAACACCTATTTGTATACTGTACACTGGTCAAAGTGTAGCCCACAAAAATTATCATGAATGCAAGAACAGTCTTGGTGTTACATCTCTGAACCCTGAAGTGTCTGGAAAAATCCCTCTTTATCTCTCACATTTTTACCTGAACATTAGATACATAGAGGAGCTTTCAAAGGCTCAGCAAAATAACTTGTTTATCAATAATGCAGACTTCTTAGGCTCATGGAGAAAGAGGTATTTAGTTAACTACAGCATTATGAATAAACATTCAAAAGATGAAAGCGTAAATGCAGTCCCCATGTAATAGTGCTACTGGCTTAAGACTGGATATTCATCCAAAGCATTTTACTTGCTAAGGGACAAAATCTTTGGGAAACAATGTTAAAAACACCCTTCAGTTTCATCCAGCAGCAACACAGAGATAAATAATGTGTCTCTGAGTCATAAAACATGAAGCCGAACACCATAGCTGGCTGCAGGTTCCTTCCTCCACTCATGCTTTAATTGTGCAATCGATAATAAAGCATTTACATCAATAATTTCCAAGTTGTTAGCTCCAAGTCAACGCTAAGGGAGGAAGCTTTGCCAGCTCTGCAGTGCTGGGGCTGTGTTTTCATAATGGCTGTGTTATGCCTTGAGTGCATCAATCTATAGATCAGCACATCTGAAGAGAAAATCCACAGGTTTTTCCCATGAAACTATATTTTGTTCCAACTCCTTTGGATACAGTCTGCTTTCTCTTGAACTTGCTCAAGGAAAAAAATCTTGAAACATCAGAAAACTACTTTATAAATAATTCAGACAGATCAGGGGTCTCAGAGTTTTTCCAGCAAAGCTCTCTTGCTTTTCCCTTTCCTAAAACTGTTTCCAAATACTAAGCATTGAAATAGTTCACAAATATATGCCATTGTGAGGGAGTGAAGGTGAGTCTGTATAAAGAGAGCCAGGTGAGGAGAGAGTAAAGCAAAGGACCAGGAGATTGGTCCCTTCATCAGCAGCATCCCTTGGCTAGCTGCAGAAAGCCTTCACACCAGCCCTAAGCAGAGAGAAGAGCTCTTCTAGTAAGTACAACGTGATTCAGACAGCTGCTGCTGCTGCTGCTGCTGCTGCTGCTGCTTGAAATCGTTTTGTTTACAGCAACGGGAAGGGAATTGCTAGAGCAATTAAAATAATTTGTTGTTTCATAATACAAGCCATACCAAGAATGACTGTTAGCTGCATTTCAGTCTCAGGTACTTGAAAACAAACAAACAATCAGAAAAAGTAGCTTCCAATTTCGCAGAGGATTTTTAGTAAAAAAAAAAACCAAACAAACCAACAAACATTTAATGCTCTTAAATCTCAGGTGTGCCTGTGCCTGGCAGACACCTGGTTCTCATTCTTGTTAGGGAGGAGCAGCCCTTTGCCGGGCCAAGTGGCGGCTGCAGGTGGACCCGTACCGCCCACCTGAGGTTTCACTCCTTGGTGAAGGCTGTGAAGCCACAGGGAGCACACGTATACTTAAAGAATAAGAGAAGAGGTGAAATATAAACCTGTCACCCACTCATCCTTACCAAGACAGCTTCTTGGCAGTGTGCTTTCAGATCTGTGGTGGGACACACAAGAGACACAATTCAGCAGTCTGACATCCATTTAATGGTTTCTCCACAGGCTTCACGAGTAAACACTGGATTTGCAACAGTGATGTCTCAGTTAAGGCTCGACTGGACCAGCAAGGGGATTTGTTTTACTGAGTTTTTTGAATTTTCTGACTGTATGTCTGCTGGCTTTGTATGGCAGAATTGGAGCCCTAATAGATTGCACCTGATGGTGAAAGATGTACCTGTCAAAACCAGAAATAACACCATGACATCGATATGACCCATCACAGCCAATGTTTCTCAAGATCCAAGTGTTTATAAGGAACTTTCCAAGCAATTTGTAGGGAAGATATAATGATCTTTCTCTCACACACACATATCTACAGTTCCACTGAGAAATTCCAAAGAGTTGCATTAAATAATGTATGAGACGCTCATGGACATTTTGCAGCAGGAAAAAGTGAAATCTACAGAATTAAATATTTCACCATGAGTTGTTGGTTCAGTCCTTTTGTTTGCTATCTGTTTAGAGAAGTAAATTAATCTTCCAAAGGACCCTCTCACATGCTCAGGGCCGTGCCCACAGCCCTGTGGTGCAGCCCCTTTCCCTGACCCCCAGCTGCCCTCCCCTGACGCAGCTCCATGCCGTTCCCTCGGGCCCTGTCGCTGTCACACAGAGCAGAGCTCAGCGCTGCCCCTCCGCTCCCTGTGAGGAGCTGCAGCCGCCATCAGGCCTCCCCTCAGGTGCAGAATTTGGTACTCGCTCTTAAAAACTTCATGTGGCTGGTGATGACCCAGCCCCCTGACTTATCAAGATCTCTCTGCAGAGCCTCTCTACCCTCGCAGGAGTTGAGACACCTTTGATCCTCTGAAGGCTCAACAGGGATTCAAATCTCCTATTAATATAGTGTACCAATAACAGCTTCCTAGTGCTTTCTTTCTGGCAAAAAAAAATGGCTTAAGACAACGCAACACAATGAAATATAAAGCTTTTCATTAATATATATAGGAAGGCAAACCTAAGTAAATACTATGAATGTTTTCTTTCAGTGGGATCAACCTGTGTGGATCAACCAGACATCAAGCAGACATGACTTTTCAGACATCAGCAGATGAAAAACAACCAAAGCAGCCTGACAACAGAGTCGTGTTTGACCTCACAGTCTAGGCAGGGCTAGTTCTGGACAAGAAGTCTTGCAACAAATATCCATTGCAACCAATATCCATGGCCTTCAGCAAATAGTGTACATAAATTCTAGAGGTGGCATTACACTGATTAGAGCAAGGAAAGGTCCTACAAGATACTATACTGAAGATCATCCCCTTTGGTCTCATTAAGGAATCCACATCATTCTTGATCGCCATGCAAGGAGTACTATACCTGCATCTCTCACATGCTGTCAATTTAATTAAAATTATAGTAAACCTGAAAATACAATGTTTCTATGAGAAACATAGAATAGAATAGAGTAGGATAGAGTTTATAGTTATTCTAAAGAAGATAAAATTAAATTAGATGTTAGCTTGCGCGTTCACATCTATATTATGTAGCAGAACTTCAATTTAACCACCAAAATGTTAGATATAACTATATTAAAAATAAAACAGTTTAAATGAAATGTATCCTCCAGTGTTATTTTTTATTTATAAATTATTTATAAATTATTATGCAACTCTAAATCAGTGAAACTTGTTTTAATTGATTAATATTGCATAAGATCTGTATTAAATCTTTTTTCCAGATATGATCTGCATTTTAAAATGGACTAAAACTCCATAATGCAGTCTTATTTATAATAAATATTTAAGCAAACATGTATCTTAGGAATTAAATATCATTATGGTAATGGAAAGGACAAAGATTATGAAATATGTTTGGAAATGTCTTTCCCACGTGCTAAGAGCACCATGCAGAAGAAAAACAGTGACAATTTCCAACATAAAACATCACAACCTGATATTCCTCTATTTTAGGAAGAAGTTAAGAATGTTATTGTTTGTTATTTTGTATTTGCCAGTTTGTTCTTTTAGCAATCATTGGGAGTGGTGTCACACCTGTTACCCAGCAACAGGGGAATTCCACAACGATTCCTCCAGATGTGAGCATCCAGCTCTCCAGCTGCTAAAAAGCCACTGGAAATGTACATCTGTGAGTCCGGCATGAGGATCTCTCACACAGAAAAGCCTTCACCTCCTCTGCTCTGGGTGCAGACTGAGGTTTATCTCTTTGACAGTATGAATGTATTTAGAACAAAGCTAACTTGGTAAAAGATATGTTCATAGCTTGTGTTCTAGGCTCAGAAAGCACTTGGGGACCATTCTATTCATTGCTCTATTTTCTGTTGCAGATCTGTCTGTGCTTCTACATGCTGTTGGAACCTTATGCCCTTTTGCAGCTCCCAGAGTACAAATTCTTTTGAAAATAAAAAAGGCAATTAACAAATTGCAAAAGAAATATGCCATCACGGGGAATATGATTCTACATGTACATTAGAGAAAAAAAGGAACAGAAACACGATCTTCACTATGGTCACTTAAGTTAATAACACTGTTTCTCCACATAGCGCTAATTACTTGCTTCATATAGCTGCTGGATTGGTACCAACAACAAAAAGAAAGATTTAAATTGTAAGGGGCAAAGAGATGAAGGAATAATAAAGAGAAAAAGAAACGCACCATATTCTTTCCTCAAATACCGCCTGCTTTCTTTCATTTCTTCTTTTTCTTTGCTTTTTATCAAGGATTTCCTCCCTACAGTCACGAATCTAATCCATTATTCTAGTAACCTCTATCTTTAAGCTTGGGATTTTCTTTCTACTTACTTTCAACTGCAACAACTGCAACAGAAAAAAAAAAAAAGTGGGGAGAGGCTTTACCATGAAAAAGTAGTGAGTGACACCCTCTACTGACTAAGAATGCCACTTTTTGGGAGGCATTTGATTTTTTTGGAGAGCAACATACTGCTTCCCTTACATCTTCGGAGGAGAGCCAGCATAGCTGAAGAAGAGAGCTCAGGGCTCTGCTCAGTCTTGTGACTCATTTAGTGGTCCATCAGCTGGGCTTCACAGGGTCACATTTGCTGCCGATCCAATAAAGGGCATTGAAGGCAGTGCCATCACATGTAGTACTTGAGGGCATGGTATGATCCAGAGGAGGTGGTGGAATGGGTACAGCTCCTGCTGGCAGGGGTTGAGGAGAGACAGAAGAGAGCTGAGCAACCACCGAGTCACATCACAGGACACGAGACAGTGTGATCTCACCAGGCATGTGATCCCTTTCCTCCATGGGAGAGGGAAGTAGACCATGGACGTCAAGACCAGATGTCAGCCCCTGTTCTAATTTAATCAATCTTTATGGCTTGCAATGATGGACAGGATGCAAAAATCTCAACTTCCCTTGGAGGCGATGATAAAACTGAAAGGGCTGACAGGCAGTCACACTGAATTTTAACTGGGAAACCAAGGCTATTTATACAGAAACCACTAAAGTCATAAACATGAAGCTCAGCACTACTGTTTTTACAGTTTTTAAACATAGAGGGGCATTTTATGGCTGCTGGACTTCATTCTAGTTTATACCCAGAAAGGAAAAAAGTGTTCTGAACATGGTCTGTAAACACTTCAGATGGCAGAGGGTTTTTTAAGCTAATGGGAAAGGATAGAATAAGATCCAACATCTGGTAACTATGCTAACTACATGCAGGAGAAAAGGGATGCATTCCTAGCAGTAAGGATACCTAACCAAATTACTTGCTTAAGGCTGCACTGGATTCTTTCTCAGGCAAAGCCTTGAAACTGAACCTGCACACCCTACTAACATAACTCAGAGGCTCAACGTAGAAGCCAGCTGATAAAAATCAATGGCTTTTGTCAGACAAGATGTTCAAAAATAGTTTTTTCTGGGATTAAAACTGTACGCTGAGCATTCAGTTCAAGTGGTATAAAGGGAGAAGTATTTAATTTGGAAATTCTTCAATGAAATGCCTCTGTTTTACTCTATCTCTTTCAAAACATGCCTGTTCATGAAGAAACTTGATATGGTCTTAGCGTTTGTACAAATGTTTAGTATTCACAAAGTGCAAATTCCTATTCTTACATTCTCCATAACAGTTAGAAGTTGTTAAGGCTCCAAACTTTTAACAGAATAATCAAGTCAGAACAAACAAATTAGAAAGATTAATCAAGACAAGAGTTGAGAAAGCTTCTGATGCTGCTCAAAAAATAGCTCAGGTCAGTATTGAGGTGTTCATTCTACCTGTCATCTCACAAGTAAGCTCACTGACTTCTGAGATCACGTGCAAATACTTCTGGTATGAATCTCAAGCTCTCGTAAATGAATTCCTCAATTCTCATATAAATGTTATTCCCAAGATATCTGAAACTCTTAGGAGTGTTCTGGTAAGTCCTGAAATGAAAACTGTTTTTATAGTATGATATTAGAAATAATCACATTTTCTTAATGTTAGAAATGCAGTGCAGAATGTAACATATGACTTAATTTTTCTCCAAGTTGCTACAACTACATGTGCCTCCGTAACAAGCAACACAATGCCCTTTCCAATGTTTTAGAGTTGAGTGCTGGGTGTTTTATATAATAGCCTCCCATGTTTAAGAAAAGTCCAACATAATCAGTGTTTCCCACTTGAATTACATAGGGACTGGGGTAAATGGCAAGGTAAATAGCTAGGCTATATTACAGCAGTTGACTGATATTCTTACATCATTATGAGAGATTAATTCAGAAAATTAATGTAATGAAGTTTTAGTCAAGATAACAAAACTCTCTACCTAAGTGTGGGATCTAGAGATCTGTGGTTTGATAACCTGGTGTATATGGCATATAAATATAATATGCCTTGCTCTGCTCTTGCCATCAGCCTCTCACCATTACAGATTTTGACATTTTTGGGAATGGATAAAAATGGAAGTGACACTGCTATGGACAGAATGACTTTGGGTTAGTGCCTGCAGTCTAGTTGCATTGTAGGCTGTAATCCTGCACATAGCGAGGAGTTACACTGCAACAATTTTCACTTTTGTAAGCTGCTCTTCTGGCTGCTGATGTACCCAAGCAGTATTTTTCAGCCAGCCTGTACAGCCTGACCTTGAATCTCTCTAGGGACAGGGCATCCACCATCTCTCTGGGCAACCTTTGCCAGTGCCTCACCAGCCTTACTGTAAAATTCCTCCTTATAAAGATCTAAATCTCCTCTCTTTTAGTTTGAAACCATTTCCTCTTGTCCTGTCACAACAGACAAAAGAGTCTGTCCCCTTCCTTCTTATATCACTTCTTTATATATTGAAAGGCAGCTCTCTGGTCTCCCAGGAGTCTTCTCTTCTCCAGGCTAAAACAGCCCCAGCTCTCCCAGCCTGTCCTCACAGGGGAGGTGTTCCATCCCTCGGGTCATTTTTTGTGGCCCTCCTCTGGATGTGCTCCAATAGGTCCATGTCTCTCCTGTACTGAGGACTCCAAATCCAAACACAGTACTCCAAGTGAGGTCTCACTAGTCAGAGTAGAAGGTCAGGATCACCTCCGTCACTCTGCTGACCTCACTTCTTTGGGTGCAGCCCAGGATAAGGTTGGCTTTCTGGGCTGCCAGTGCACCTTGCTGGCTTATGTCCAGCTTGCCATCCACCAGTATCCTCAAGTGCTTTTTGGCAGGGCTGTACTCTTTTCATCCCCCGCTTTGTACTGATAGTGGGGTTTTGCCACGACCTAGGTGCAATTTGCTACACTTGAATTTGTTGAACCTCATGAGGTTCACCTGGGCTCACTGTTGAAACCTGTTCAGGTGTCTCTACATGGCATCCTGACCCTCAGGCATGTCAATCACAGCACACAGCTTGGTGTCATCTGCAAACTTGCTGTGGGTGTGCTCAATCCCACTGTCAGTATAACTAATGAAGATATTAAAGAGCACTGGTACTAGTACTGACTCCTGAGGGACACCACTTGTCACTGATCTCTACCCAGACATTGACCCATTGACCACCACTCTCTGGGTATGACCTCACAACCTATCCTCATTCATTGAACAGTCCACTCACCAAATGCAAGTCTTTCCAATTTAGGGAGAAGGATTTGTGGAGGACTGTGTCAAAGGTCTTACTGAAGTCCATAGAACACATCAGAGGCTCTACCCTTGTTTCCTGATGCAGTTACACCATCATAAAAAGAGACAAGGTTGGTCAGATAGAACTTGCCCTTGATGAAGTCATTCTGGTTATTCCATATCACCTCCCTCTCTTCCATGGGCCTTAGCATAGTTGCCAGGAGGATATGGCTCACGATTTCTCTGGCACTAAGATAAGGTAAACAGGTTGGTAGCTGCCTGGGTCATTCTTTCTTTACACCCTTCTTAGAAATGAGTGCTGTATTGCCTGTTTTCTAGTCACCAAGAACTTCACCTGACTGCTATGATTTTTCAAATATCATCAGGAGTGGCTTGACAACTACGTCAGGAAATTCCCTCAGGACTCTGGAATGCATCTCATCAGGACTCATAGACTTATGGATGCTAAGGTTCCTCAGGAGGTCGCGAACCTGATTTTCACTTCCATTGGGAGGGATGTTGTTCCTCCAGTCCCCACCTTTCGACCCATCTTCTTGAGGGGTGTGTGAGGAGCATTTGCCAGTGAAGACTGAAGCAAAAAAGAAGCTATTATTCATATGGAGTAATAACTTTTGTATGAAGTAATATGCTGACTCTCCTCCAAAATCTAGTTTGGAATGTAAAAGATTATGAATAGTGCCAAGAAAACTACTCCAGGGCAAAATAACCCTGAATCGTCAAGTTTAGACAAGAGCTTTACTATAAACAAACAAAAACGTGATATTGTTCAAAATTAGTCTTTGAAATTGTCAGTGGGAGATCCATTCTTCTCATGAAATCCTCCAAACATAATGGAAACTTTTACCTTTGTATTGCAGAGTTAACTTCCAAATTTTATCCAGGGAGCATTTCACAAAACATGTTGTAATGAATACTTTCTATTGCACAGATCCTGAAACAAGCACTGCAAAGCTCCTTCCTATAACTGACACTTAAAGAGGTCCTTGAGGCTGAAAAGACTTGTCTATAGGGAACTCAAAACTTCACTCTATCTTTCACTTGATTTCCTTTAAATATACCTTTCCTCTGTCCACCATCGACAAGTTCCCACTTTGTGGAACAAATAATTTTAACAAGGAGTATGTGTTTTCCACATGCTCTCTATCTTCAAATTGGCCTCCATTCCAATTCTTTTGAAAATACAAATTTTTAGTTGATACTCCCATGTCTAACTGATTCAGACTGCTTCAACTCTGGGCACCTGCAAACACCAAACAAGTGGAATGATTATACAGTCCAGAAATTACATTCAGTTGCTTCTAAGATAATGCATGCTGTAACTATTTTACTTTGTCCTTAGATTACTCAGCCATTTCTCCAGTATTAAGAGTAACTTCAATATGATTGCCCTAGCTTCATCTTTTACAAGAAATAAGGATAACATTATAAACCTGACTGATTTCGAGTTATGAGTAATAAATGAAAATTACAAAATAACTGTTTAAATCTTGTAAAAATTTATATATTCCATTTTATGCAAGGAGGCTGCCCCACTGATATCAACAAGGCTACTTGTTTACCAGATATATTGTGCATGTTTTTGTAAGATAAGGAGGCACAAGTAATTTAATTTCCAAAGATGGTTAATGCAAGTAACTCTCACTGAGTCAAACATTTATGCCTTTTAGCATCTCTGGCCATCAAGTTGTTTATCAATGTGAAAATTTGAAAGTTTTGACCCAAAAACTTATGTAAATTTTAAGTTAACATTGGGATTTCCATGAAAAACGTGTCCTGACATGCTGCTACACTGACCTGGAGTGGCAGCATTCTGCTCTGGGGATGCAAGTGCGCCCCCTATGCTTTACCTCTCTTTGTTTAGTGACAAGCAGAAATTAGTGATAGGGAATTATCTCCCACCTCGTCATAATCCCTCATCTGAGAGCTACTTCCTGCTGTGAGTGAACTCAGTCAGGGTTCAGTAACACTAAGTGACTGCTGACTTTTCCAAAGAAGAAAACCATTTTCTAAATTATCTCACACAGTCAGATGAACTGTATTATTGGAAATACAGTTCCTTAACACGAAGAAGTTATTGCCAAGCCTCCAAATTTACCTCTGATGTGATATAGTCAATACAGACAATAATTTCCTCTGACTGTCTCTCTTGGCTAAAACCACTAGGAAAGGGAGTCATTCCTCCTTATTAATATTGTGATCTGCCTTGAAACTGAATAAGATCTTGTATCCATGTGCATAAGTAAACTACATGACCATCAGTACAAGGAGTTCAGACCCTCTGATGATATAATCTATGAATAGTCTTTTTCACACAGTGAAACTGCAACCTTAAGTGAAAGAGAGTTTTTATGTTTCAAAAGAAAATAATAATGGTAATAATTAGCCAAAGTCCCTTTCATCAGTGGGATGAAGCTGTCCATCCACAATATGGGGCACTTTACATGCAGAAGCATACTTGCCATCTGGTGCCTTGATCCTAATGAGGACTGTCAACAGGGAAAAAAACAAGGTGTATTTCCAATCCAGGGTACAGAAGACAATCAAAATCCACCACATTTCCCAGGCATTTGGGGCATATGTCTAATTGTGATGTTAGATGTTATACCTGGAGAAATATGTCAATACTGTAGCCCAGGAAAATATAAAAGGAGAAATAGGAAGCAACAGTCTGATGGCTGGAATTGAATACTTAAAAAGTAGGCAAATTAAAACTTCTCATGCCATGGAAGCATACATGTGCTTTTGTATGGAATCCCAACTTGCTTGGCTTTGCTAGAAACTCTGTTTGAAGTGAATATCATTTTATCATTGCATGTTTTAAAAAGTCTAATGAAACAATCCTATTTCAACTCAACGCAATGTAAAGTAGCTTATGGGAAAATCTTTTAGTCTAAACATATGTTTTTCAGATATCCATGTGCAAAACTGCTCTACTTCACCAAGTAGAGCAATATTACAGTTGCAAGTGTAATATTTCTCTTTATGGATCTCCAAATGTTTTCTGTTTTCCACAAGCATCCATGTGTATAAGTCACTCTACAGCTTGTATGAACTTCCTTTACTTATTTACCTTTTCATGAACCCTAGAAATACTTCTCAGACCACAAAGCATTCATGGACAATGAGCTGAAAACCACAGCTCAATGGGAAAGAGACATAGTTCAGGAAACGTTCAGTAAAAAGTGATAAAGGCAGAGAGATTTTTGAGAAATGAAGATTTTCCATATTCAGTTTTCGTGGTTTAAGAAAATTGCTTCCTTTATTATTGTTTATATGAGATTAGCACCTACATTGCAACAGGCATTAGCAGAGTCAAAGAGATTGTAATTTTTTTCTTTTTCAATATGGGAATAAATACAAACACTGTCCTGAGAATTTCACCAACTGAGAACTGGACTTAACTCATCCATTCTCACCACAGAACCCAATTCACAAAAAAATTCTCCCTTGGGAGAGAAACACATATCAATGCAACACAACTTCTAAAAGTTGAGGAAAAAATCAATGTCTCTGGACTCTTTCCTTTGAAAAATCAAAACCATGATTTATAGAGAGCTTGTGGCTTCTGGTGATGGTGGCAGAAATAGGAAGAGAGAAGATAAATTGTATTCCATCCCTCTGGACTTGCTTGGTAAGAACCATCACAAAAATGCCTGCATTCTACCACTACATATTTTTAAAGACCCACTCTTTTCAAGAAGAATTTAGAGGAAAAAGCAATCTGTAATAGAAAGTTACCATGCTGTATTTACTGCTGTCTTTAAATGAACATCTTCTGTGGTACTTTATTTTTTGTTGTTTGATTGTTTTCACTCATTTTTTTGCTACTGACCTATTTGTACAGACACAGCTGTTGGCTGTGGAAAATGGCCATGAGATCACCAACAAACAAGGGCATCCTAAACCGAATACTTCCGGTCACCAGATCTTCTCATCATAAAGAATTTGTACACCAATAAAGCCAGAATGGCATTTCTCTCCACATTTATTATTTTTCAAACTTTCCCATAGATGGGCATTTTCAGATGTCTTTAAAAAACAGTAGTCGTTATAGAAGGAACTATGCTAATAGAATACCAAAGATTGTGTTTAGCCAAGATTCAGATTGAGAAAAGAAGGAAAAAATTATATCCTATCAAACTGCCCTAGCACTGTCCTTGCTGCATCATTTTAGCAGTGACTACTATCACTGCCAGACCCAGTAATTTAAATGGTCTATGGAGTCTGTTCAAACCCCCTGCTCTACAAGTGGTTTCCGAGGGTGCAAGTGCTTTAATGGAAACTAACAATTCTTCTTATGCTGACTGTTCTAACGAACTTCAGACCTTTTTGTTTGTTTGTTTTCTAATGGGAGAGCTTCTAGATATTTTCTTACAGAAATAAATAAATACATAAATAAATGTGTATAACCTTTCAGCTTTGCAAGAATAAAACAAATATTTCAATAGAATAAGTCCTTAATTGACCATAACTGTGACACGAATATTTTTCAGAATATGTTTCTTCAGGAAAAAAATACGTTATTTTTGTTATTTTTATAGGTGTGTCAATTTACTTTTTGCCATATTTTAATCTCAGTTGCTTCTGACTGTTTTGCAAACCAAGTAAAATGTTAAAAATAAGAACTGAAATAACAATTTAAAAAAAAAAAAATCAAGGACCGCTTTTCAAAAATGCTGTTTTGTGGAATAGTTGGGAATGAAAAATTTACAATTTCTGAATTTTCTGTGGAATTGAAATTCCAAGTTTGGACAAGCATACCTGCTTCAACTGAGAAGGATAGACTGATGCTATCGGGGATACCTGGTAAACTGAGTTGACTTTGAACTGATGACATAGTAATGAAGGTTTTACATTCCTGAGCCATCCAACTGTCTATTAACAGCTCTTTAAACTTACTACATACATGCTGATACTCATCTGCTTATTACTGCAGAAATTCTAAACATAAACATTATTATTAAATCTTGTCTCTGCCACCAAGGAGGGTGAGAGATTGAAACATTAGACAGCTTTCCTTTGTTTCATATTCCACATACGAGATTGCAGATAGACATAACAGCCCTGTAACCTACTCTGAGAGAAAAACAAACCTTTGCAGGACAAAATGACCAGCAATTATTCAAACCACTTAAACTCAGCGGGCATAGGATAAGGCAGCTGAGAAAGAGAGCGGGAGAAGAAGCATCACAGCTGAGGAGAATAAAGTACAGAAAAGTGTAGTGAGAACACAGATGTATGCTTTTGTCAAGATACTGTTTCTTTCTCAGAAGGTTAATTAGGAGTATAATGTTTTTATAATGCACGTTGGCACTATCAGCCAGAAAAGGGTTGCAGAAATGGCCTATCCCTTCTCACTGTAGGGGAGAAGACAGACTCCTCAGACAATAAGCAATTTTGTGCCATTAGGTGTTCCTCTCAGGCTCTTTTTCTACTTTGTCTGAAGCAGAGAACAATTACCTTACCTATGCCAAATTCACCCCTGCTTTCCTTGTTTGTTTAGATCACCAAATGTGGCTTTCCTTTCCTCTTTCAGTTTTTGTTTCTGGGCTGATTGTGCTCTGCAGACCAATTTCCACTTGAGCCCACTCAGCAATAGGATGCTGAAACATGATTGTTTCCATTACTGGAGGCTGCCATTTTTTAACGCCACACGCTGCCTTAATGAGCTTCACCCTGTGCGTAGGACTCAGCTGGCAGTGAAAAACAGGAAGCATTTTGGCACACATTTTCCCTTTGTGGGGTGAGAGAGGAAACAGACGCGAGCCCTGGCTCAATGGTGACACAGTTAAAGTGGAAACAGAGTGCTGCCTTGCCCACAGTGCGGTGTGAGGCCCAGCCGGGGTCACCCCTGCAGGCTGCCAAGGCTCCCCGTTTGGAGTGGAGACCTATGAGAAACATTCACACTGAAGCACACATGGACATGGTGTCTCCTCATGGTGATCCTGGAGCCTGAGCCAGCCACCCAGGGGAGCTGGCCTGCCAATCTCTACACAGGCTGGGCCTGAGCTCAGAAACATAGGAGCTGTAATTTTCAGCATAATTATGGTTGACAGAGGGGAATTAAGGCAAAGGTGCCCATACCAACTTCCCCAGGTTTGTGAAGGAGCTTCTGGCAAATGTCTAGAGCTTGGATGAGCCTGCTTTGGCTTCTTAGAAACACAATAGCTGGCCAGCAGTCTTTTGGCAGAAGGTGTTCGTTTGACAGAACTCAAACATTTTGTGGAAGTATAATTATTTTGCTAATCTTTCTAACAACTGTTTTTCATTTTAGAAATTAGCTTAATAATTTTTTTTTTTTAACATCAGCAGTCAAAACAACAATGAGAAAGAAAAGTGCCTCAGTGCTCTTTTGTGTTCTCATTTCTTTTGTGATTTTTCACCTTGCTGAGAGTTTCAAAGATTCGTTCCAATTTAGAAAACAGGGGGAAAAATAGGTTTTCTAAAATTTAGTGCTTGTTACAGTGATCTAAGCTATATCTAATGATGGTCTGATACATAAAACTGAATGCATCTGTGAGGATAAGAGAGGCTGACTGTCTTCTTGAACAAATTAATCATTTGCGGAGGTATCCAGCAAAATGCTATTTAAGTGGATCAATGGGCTTTAAAAGATCCATTCTCTACGTGAGAGCATAAAGAAGAAGAGACATGCCCCCACCGTGTGGCATGTTGCTTTCTCTCACCACTTACAAATGAACACGTGCAGCCTGTTAGTAAACCGTGCCCCTTTCTCCAAACAGGAGCACTCAGGTGTGTGTACATGTTCATAGGCTTCTCCAACACTGACTGAGTATATGGATGAAAGAACAACCTTCCTCTGTGACCTACCCTATTAATTGATCAAAAAATATCACCTTCATCTATCAATGATATCATATCCCTTGATCTGCCTGCCTCTGCAAAGAAGGAACTGTTCATGCTCTGTATAGGTGTCTGCTGTGCATCAAGAATGCAAGCTTCGGTACAAGACTTTTTCTGTCGATGCTGCTCACAGTTGCTGCAGGTATCCTGGGAATGGATGTATTTTCTTCCTCTTAGCTTACAACAGGCTAATATCTTTTCCTCTGTAGTTACTAAGCACCTAGATGACTGTTGAGTATTTTTGGATGCTAGTCTTTTTTTTTTTTTTTTTCTTGAGATATTTTGTAATAGAAGCAGATAAAAGAAAAAAAAAATACCCTAAACATTGCATTTTATGGTAAATAATGTTGAAAGCAACATAAGGCTACGTAGTGAAAGAACAAAACACGATCCCATTCTACATCTTGGGATAATTCTTTTTAATACAAAGTGAGCAGAGATGCATGAGAGAGCATTTTGGCATGACAGCATTAATCTATGTTCCACTATGTCTGTCAGAACAGGATTCACGAGGATGAAACCTGTACTGAACAAGAGCAATCTTCTGAAAATGCAAAAATGACATTTTTGAAAGACAGCAAGTGAAATTTTTATCATCTTCATTAAAAGCCAAATCCTACAGTCTTTACAGAATAAAACTTCCTACTTAGTGCTACAGGGACATTTTAGAAAGATAGCACAGTGCAGACTGGTAATGGTGTTTAGCCAATCAGGATGTCATCTCTTCCTAACAAACAGGTACCCTTTCTGTCATAACATCATGGACAGTGCTTGTCTAAGATAGTATCATTCAAACAACCAATTCTCCCATGTAGTGAGGAGAAACTACATAAACAAGATATGATGGGACTTAATGAAAGGCAGAGGATGAAATAATTAGAAAGAAAGAGAGAAAGAAAGAGAGAAAGAGAGACAGAGAAGAGGGAGGGAGGGAGGGAGGGAGGGAGGGAGGGAGGGAGGGAGGAAGGGAGGGAGGGAGGCAGGGAGGGAGGAAGGGAGGGAGGGAGGCAGGGAGGGAGGCAGGGAGGGAGGCAGGGAGGGAGGGAGGAAGAGCTGGGTAATGTTTGTTAGCTTTGCGCATTGCTCAGACCAACTCCTAAATTTTACAGAAAACTCTTCATCTCACCTGCCACAGTGATCAGTCTTCATCTGCCCTGAATGCAAGGATTGATTGTCCATCAAGAACTGTTCGGTGATCACCTACCAGTAAGGCCTGGAAAGTCCTAACAGAGGGCTCCATTTACAAACTCAGAGGAAAGAACATTTCAGGGCACTAATTTAAGGATTGCTTTCCCGATTGCAACAATTATCTCCTTAAGAAGAGACATAATAATTGATATGAAATAAGACAGGTGGATGAATAGGGGAAAGATGACAAGTGATCACCTTAAATGGAAAATACAGTCAATGCAGACAGTCTGCTCACATGTCATTCACAGGTATGAGTCTATACAAGCTAGTTTTGTGGGAGCTTGTAGTTCTGTTTTATGCGATTGTGTTTCAGCATCAAACCTTATTGGCTTCTGCCCACAGACCTGTCATCTCCAGAAACTCCAGCTTATGTGGAAGTACAGGCTTTTTTGATGTCTGGGGAAACACATGGAATATGAAAAATGGAAGAAAAAAAATAGAAAGGAGAGGAAGCAGAAGAGAAAGCATTTGAGTAAGAGAAATGCGAATGAAGAAGATTAACAAAAAGGAAGAGTCACGGGAAGAAAAACAGGAGGAGAGATAGGGAAATTTGGTTTTAATTATGTTTATTGTAGTTCTTCATGCACAAAATTACAAAGTGAAAACAACATAAACAGCTCTGCTGCAGGCATGCTAGGAAACAATCCATAAAGCAAGAAAACATTATACAAGAGCTCATAGTGACTTACTACATTATTAACTATGTAATAATCTCCCAAAAGAAATTAATGAGTCTTTTTTCAATTACTTTGGCAGATAACTAGAAAGACTTATAGATTTCTTTGCTGTAGATTCTTTACCTAAGTAACAGATGAAAGACAATAAAGACCTTTAGAAGCTTGTTGTAAAAAATATAGTTAGCTATGATCCGTGCAAGAGAGGAACCTCTGCCCCAGAGCAGGGCCCATCATAGCAGTGAGGAGATATTAATATAGCAGAAAAACAATCCCTGCCTGTAGAACTCTCAGAAAACAGAAGAAAGAAGAAAAAAGATTTAATAATTTCAAACCCCGAATCCCAACAAATTCACAAATCCACATACAAATCCGGCCCAGCTTTCAGCTACTCAGAGAGTACAAAGGGTAAGCACAACAGGAATAGTCAAATAATTTAGGTATGACAAGTTTTGACAGGGCATGCTGCCCAGAGGTCTGCATTCTCTTCCTTAATGATTAAGGCCAACTAGGACCCAAATGCCACAATCTTTTTCAAATCTTCCCATTTCTATTTCACACTGGGGCCTCATATTCCTAAACCCTAAATTTTATTTTCTCTCTTGAAAGAAGGAAAATCCTTTGACCTGAAGGGTTGAATGGAGAGCACCTCCTCTTCAGACCTGATTTCTTTATTTCCCCTCAGAGTTTGGATGATGATCACAAAGATTTTTCTTTTCATTTCCTTATTACCTGTTTTTACCTTTAAACTTTTCTAATTTAGAAATCTTTGATTCTTCGTCATCTTCATCTCACATCTCTACCTGCTGGATCTTTCCTGACAGCTACTTCCAAGGTTGGGATCATTAACTGAACAATCAAGGAGAAAATTTAGATACATGTTAATAGGAAGATATTCTTTCTCCTTATAGCAGTGGCGATATATCTTAAAGTTCCCTGTCAAAATGTCCTTGGAATCTACTAGTGTTATCCTTGCCAAACACACTGTCACAGATCTTTTGCTTGTTTCTAACAAAAGCCTCTGAATGGGTTGGTACAATTTCTGGCTAAAATAGCAATTAAAAACAACAACAACAACAACAACAACAAACCAAAAAAAAAAAAAACCCATCAAAAAAAACCAACAACTCAGCAAATCGTCAAGATCCACCACCAGCAAAATCGTAATGAAGTGCGTACGCTCACAAAGAACATATGTGAACACAGCTCTGTCTGCTAGTGTCAGTGTCCTGCAGTGTGACTTGGCACCTGAACCACGAGTAAGCGGCACATCTGCAATGTCAGGAGTGTAGTGCATGTCACAGGAGGAGTTTTACAAGCCATCACTCTGAGAGTGGTTAATTGGTGCAGCGTACTGGCAAAGCTTGGAACAGCCCAGGACTGGTGTAGGGATTGGCACAGCACATGCCTTCTACACCACCAACGGCCTCCTACACTTGTTGAGCACACCTGCACAACTGACCAGCCCAATGAACCTGATGCACAATGCTTTTTGGAATAGGATGTCCTTTCTTGTGTCTTTTACTTGCTATATGAATATTGTATTTCTCTCTTAAAACTGCCTATCAGAGCAAAAGGGTGTCCATGGAAACCTTTCTTTACACTAGCTATGCAGTCTGTTGCTACACTTTCACATCAAATTTGTTACCAGTGCTTATTCACTTGGAATGAAACAGTAAACTTGTCTGGAGATGTCCTGAATTATTCATAGACAACATGTAAGAAGATAAGTTGGGGCATGAGATATACCTCAGTGCTGAAGCCAAAGTGGAATGTAACAGTGAACGCTGCTTGCGTGGCTCTGTGGGAGAAGCTGGGTCTCAACAGTGGTGAATGACTAGGAATTTGGTAACATCCACCAGGACATGCAAGCCAATTTTCCTTTGACAAGGGAAGCTGGGGAAAGTTTCGACATTATAGCTTGTCTTTGCCTCACTTGCACTGTGAATGTAGTGTTGAGGCCTAAAGTAGTCTCCAGTTTTCTATCTGGACTTTTGAATGAGCAGTTTTATGATCACACAGAGGCAAGTATATCTGATAGCGCTTTGACAGCTAATTACTTCACTGTGCCTATTAGATAATTAGATGTCATTGGCTGCAGCCAGAAAAGCAGATATGGAAGTGGGGCAAATCCATCAGCTCTAGATTTGTTATTCAGTATTTGGAGGACATTTTTTCGTGCAGTAAAGGCGTATTCACCATACCAATATTTGGGTCTTGCAAACAATTTTAGGCTTCCTCTGAAATCTGGTAGTGACAGAGCTAGAAGCTGGGATTTGTGAATCATTAGTGGAACTGTACTGAAAAGGATTGATTCGGTTTTGATTGCATCTCACTTCAACACAGCTCTAATGGTTTTGAGTTCTAGTCTGAGTCTGCAGGAATGGGCCCATAAAACCATCACCTAACAAGGTCATTACACCTTTCAAAAAATGTGTGCATCTATTACTCTGAGAACAATTAAGGAAATTTTCCTTCCCTCCTAGCAGTACATAGACTGAATGACACAGAAGGCCAATACCAGCCTTCACAATCTCCAAGAGATTGTCCACTGATGTCACATGTTCATGGCAGGTATGGATGCTTTCATGTGAAAGCTACTGTAGGGAGCCGGCTTCAGCAGGGAGGTTGGATTCAGTGATCTTCAGAAGACCCTTCTTAACCCCTACAATTCTGTGATTCTGCAATTTTGTACTGAAACGACTTCTATAAGTATTGGGTGAGATGATTAATTAAGCTCTTGTGTTCATCCTTTTGCAAAATGAGGATTTTGTTTGGAAATAACAACAACTTTGAGAGAAGAGGAACAAAGTTCTGACCCACCTATAATCACTGGCAGAATTAGGGAGAACTCCTAACTGAAAGAAAAGCACAGTCCCATGTGCCACTGTGCAAGCCAGTGGATTTAAAATAAGAGAACTACCTTCCTAAACCACCATTAGTTGTCCCAGTTGACCACTGGGGAGAAACATTCTTTATAAATGTCATGCTTCTATGTAAACAAACTCAAACCTCCCTCTGTGGTATCTTTACTTAAAATCTGATTTAAAATGGTTAGCAATTCTTTCCCTGAAGCAGCTTACTGTGCTATGCCATCACAGTTGGTGTCTGTCTTCAGCTGTCAATAATACAGTACTGCAAGATGTTTTTAACTTGAATTATATATATCTTGTATTTAAATGACTTCAGAGCTGTGTATAAAGCCTTGTTTTTAAACACTTTTCCTCTTTCTGGAGATCATGTGCACATGCAAAATTTGTTAGGAATCCAAGTATTTTATGATTCTAGTACTCCTACAGAACATGACTAAATATTCAGCAATGCTTCAAATTAAGCTTGTGCTCCACCCCAGCAGATCAACTCTTCAAACAGCCTGCATTCCTTTACCTGGGAGTGGAAGGAAATTGTGAAGAAAAAAAAAAAAGTAAATAAAGGAGTGCGAAGGAAAGCATTTTTGCTGTGCAATTATCCTGATTCTCAACTTGCACTCCCTAAGAAACAAGACGCAGTGCCTAAGGTGCCCCTTCATCGTAGTAGAGAAAAATTGCTTACAGACCAGTACTACTACTCATACTCAACCACTGTCCTACTCTGGTTGGCTCACTGTGACTCCAGATAGCAATGTTTTAAAAGCACAGCAAATATGAATGAGATGCCCCTTGCAATACTTCTTCTGCTAACCTCATACTGGGGAGTACAGCAGAGGGGAGGAAGAGTTTTCAGGGCATCGTTTCTCCCACTGCACAGAAGAGAGTTCCTCATGCTTGGCTGGTCTCCTCCAAGATAGCACTAAGCTTGTGCTCCTGGCTCCCAGTTTCATTCTCACATTTAACCTACCTTTTTGGAGAAGGGGAGGAGAAGCATATTTTCACAAATATGCATATTTGAGGGCAAGCTCATTCACCTGAGCTGGCCATTATTGCAATGACCAGACCTCTCTCCAAGCTATCAGGTGGGAGCAGCATAGAAGTTTTGTGAGACTTTCTCTTTCTTTGCACTGTAATGATTTCATTACCACAAAATCAGCATGCTAATAGATACACTGATGAATATTGCCCCAAGCTGAGCAGAGCCTTCATGCAGGGTCCATATTTTGCCATTTAGTTGAAATGGAAACTCACGTGTTTATCAGTCATAAACACAAGAGTGTTACCATTCTTTGGTAGAGATTTCTGCCTTCTGAAGAGGTGGTTTGTGTTCCATGTACCCTCTGAATCACTTGCACATTCTGCTTTTAAAATGTTAGCATGTAAAAACGACACAGTAATTATACCCTAGTAATACAAAAAGATAATATTTTTCTAGCAACATTCCATAAGTCTGTGACCAACCAGTCTGTAGTGAATGATACTTTCTCAAAGAGCTACTGGTATTCCAGCTTCTCTCAGTCTTTAATTCCCAGTTTTTAAGCTTGGAGAAATGCAGCATGTTGCATGAAGACATTCTATTCCAGGTCATACAACAGTGGGTGTTTCAGAGAAGTATAATTTTTCCCGTCTCTAAGAAGCTCATCTTGTACCACATGTCCTGTTCCATGAAGATATATCTTTGACAACATCTATGTATGTTAATGATACTGAGAGATAAGGCCACCCCTAAATTCTCTGCACCTTCAAAAAGAGACACACGTGCAGGAGGGAAACTCCATTGCACAGCATATGCTGCTGCTTACTTACTTTGACTTGACATTGATGGATGCATTCAAGTGTTTACAAGCTGCCTGATGAGATGACTCAGAGAAAGTTTGAAAGATACAGCACGGCTGACACCCCTGCTCGAAGAGGGAGGAAGTAGGAGGGAAAAACTGCCTTGAGATCAGAGTTTGTGGTTTTTTAAAATGCTGCTGCTTCACACAAGCCCACTCTTTGTGCTGGAGTAATTACGTGGGTGTACTAGGAAAAAAGGCTAAGCAACTTGAGAAAGGTTTGGCTGTGGGGAAACCCAAATTTAAAAAGCTGGAAGAAGTAGAGCAGCTCAGTAGTCCTGAAGGAAGACTTGCAAGCTGTCTCTGCAAGCACCTTGAGCAGTTATTGGAACAGTCCTGGGACGCTTTCAGGTGCAGGTCAGTAATCTGTAGGTGACAAGCTCACCTTCTCATCATCCTGCTTGTACAGCTGCTGGGGATTTTGCCCATGCTGTGGCATTGCATGAGACATAAATGTGAGCATTTCTCCCATAACTGTAAGGCTGCTTTGAGAATTCCCCTAACCACTTTTGAAAGTGAGCAGAGGTGGGGACTGGTAAGTCAAAAAAACACTCAGACTTCTTCTCCTGGAGGTGTGCAGTGCTACTTGCCAGCACTGAGCTCTCTCACTTGGAGGTAGGCTAGACTCATGGCAGCCATGCTGGAGATACTGCTTGTCTTTACTGACTGTTTAATGAGCAGAAAGAAATGTGCATCCTGCTCTATGAATTATCATTTTCAAGCTGTCAGGCAGGAAATGCCTGCATTGAGATGGGAGGTGCTCCCATGAACACTTAACTCTTTCCCTCCGTTTTCCTGTGTAAGGCACAGAACAACAGTGTAGACAAAAAGCCAAAGAAGCTGGCTTTCCCCAGATACTCACATGGGAGTGGTGCTCTTTCACCTATGCATATACCATGGGTCCATGTCGTTGCATAAGGACATGTACTTCTGCAAAGCCAGCAGTGCAAGGGAGGAGCATTGTTAAAACTTTGGCTTCATCCCTATTCTCAAGACAGCAATTGTCATACTGTGATCCACAAAAATCACCAAGTCCAAATCCTGGCTCCACACAGGACCATCCAAAATCAAACTGTATGTCTGAGAGCATCGTCTAAACACATCCTGAACTCCAGCACCGGTGGCCGTGCCCACAGCCCCGTGCATCCCGTTCCCCGCCCACCGCCCTGTGGTGCAGCCCCTTTCCCTGACCCCCAGCTGCCCTCCCCTGACGCAGCTCCATGCCGTTCCCTCGTGCCCTGTCGCTGTCACACAGAGCAGAGCTCAGCGCTGCCCCTCCGCTCCCTGTGAGGAGCTGTAGTCCATTCCAGGCAGCTCCAGAAGAAAACTGGGAATGTCTAGAGCATCTTCTGTCTGCAGCTGACACCACAGCATGCCTGGGGCGATCCAGACAACAGCTGTGGGGGCCAGAGGAGAAGCACTGCCATGGAAGTGGGATCTTGGCCTAGATTAACCACCCCAGGACCTACCCTGGTGCTGCAGCAGGGGCATACCCTAACTTGCAAAAGGAATGTGTTGTATTAGAATCATTCTCCACCCAAGGAAATATCACATGCTATTATTTATGGTCTTTTATTTCCTCTAGGGGCTTGAATAATTCTAGGTGCTTCTGTTTCTTTCAAAAAAGAAGGAAAGAAAGGAAATAAGGAAGAGGGAAAGAAAAAGAAAGGAAGAGAAAGGGAGGGAAGGAAGGAGGGAAGGAAGCAAGAAGAGAGGAGAGGAGGGAAGGAGGGAGGGAGAAAAGGAAAGGAGGAAGGAAGGGAGAAAGGGAGGGAGGGAGGAAGGAAAACAAAGTACTGGAAAATCCTAAAATGGCTGTACTGTTCTGAAGAAATGAGAGTATTTCTCTCTTTAAAAAGTTCTTATGGATTTTTTCTTTTTTTTTCTTTTTTTTTTTTTTTTTTTTTTTCTTTTTTTTTTTTTTTTGTAAAAATCTCTAATTGAGTTACAAGATATTTTATTACCTTGAAATTTCATTTTTCTGTCAGGCTCCACTGAAAGGGATATTTTTCTTGTCAAATCATGTATAACTACACAAAAAAGGCACATGTTCCTGAAACACTATGATGGTAAAATTTCATTTGGAATGAAAGCCATTATAGAAATGTAGGTGTATTGCTGTTGTTGAAAATAATGTTATGTAACAGAAAATTGATGGATTTTGCAGCTGCTTTTATTTACTTATTTATTTATTTTTGGACAGGAGATGTAGTTACTGCTCATTTGCCTGCTCCCTAAACTGGCTGCCCCTGTTAATGGCACTGGGAGAACCTCAGTGGACTGCAGTGGGGAGTATATGGGGCCACCAGTATCTAAACTTTATTCCTCATTTCTTTTAGGAATACAAAGAGCGACGCTCTGACAGGCAGAGAGCAGCAAGGAAATTATCTTAATTGCTAAAGCAATAACGCTTAATACAAAGCATGACACATGAATAAAATCCAAAAGAAAGGAGAATCTAGCTGCAAAAAGAAACAACAATATGAAGTTTTAAAATGTTCCCCAGCGTGCATATATGCGGTGTTTTGTACAGTAACCATAAAAATGACAAGATTGTTTTATACCTTTCACATACAAGCAACCTGTTTTGACTTTGTAGTACTTGGTGAGTCATTAGAGAAACTGATCTTACTAAAAGCTTTGCCATTTCTCTTGTTCTTACTGTTAAAAGAAAAAAAAAAGCAAAAAAAAAAAAAAAAAAAAAGCTTGAGCAAGATCCATGCTGCAAAAACAAAGCAACGTGCATATTGGGTGTCTCCTGATCCCTGTCCTGTGCCATCTGGGTAGTGGACTTGCTCTTCCTTTGCCACCACCTGGTTAGGCTCTGGCTCTAGCTGTCTGAGCAGAGCCCACTGATAGCCCCAGGTGCTTTAGCCCAAGTGCAATGGAGGGAAGTTTTTTGCATCATGTGGTGACAGTGATGGCACGTGGCTCCCCACCAGGCCCCATCCCTAGCATTCCTGGCTACATTGAGCCCATTACAGGAAGAAAAGCAACAGCTAGCCTATAAATAAATCATTGCATTTCTTCCCAATGTCATTTTCCCCCAAGGAGCCAACTAATGTTTCTGCCACAAAGAAGTTACCAGCTCACAAGTGGGAAAGGAGGGGTCTGACATGAGTGTGAGAGGGTTACAGTGCAGATGACACACTGCAGGAAGATGCACCCCCCACACCCACTTCTCCTACACGATATGGCACCTCCTATCCAAAAACTGCTAGAGATCCCTGCGCTATGGGATCATTTTATCTCTGAATCCAAATATCCATGCATGTTATTTACTTCTTTTTGAAGGCTGAATAAGCAGCTATGTGCAGGGGAGCAGCAGGGTATTCATTTGCTTTATTGTTCGTACCTTCAATCTTACTCTGCATATGGTATTTTACCACTGTGTACTGATGGACCCTTTCACAGTGTCGAGAAGCTTGTCAATAAAAATAACTGCAATGAGAAAGGAACAGCTTTCCTATCATGCGGCACTTTCAAGTTATCTCTCGATAGCAACCGGTCAGATGTCACCGCTATAAAACCGTGGTGTTCTGGGATAATATATAACCTGAATAATAAATCCAGTATTGTATTCCTCACCTTTCACATCAAATCTGCAAGATCCAATGCCACTGCTTTTGCCTTCAGTTTAACTGGGGTTGGTCTGTCTGCTTAAGCGGAATGTTCTTCTAACTCCTACTCCTTTCTAAAACTAACCCACTTCATCTGCTGCCTGAATAAAAAGCTTTGTGTTAGTCACGATGTCTTCCTGCACTGTTTTATTCACTAAGTTTGACAGAAAAATACATGTTATGAAACCAACTTTTAATGCATGATGGAAATTGGTCTGAACCTGCCTGAGAAGCTGTCCTTCCGAGAAACTTAAGACAGTATTATGATCTCTGATGCTTTTTCACCCTACTTGGGATATTGCCAGGCTTAGGTACCCACTGGTCAGAGCAAAGACCATCAAGGTGGGTAGACCAAAGACCCATCAAAGCCATTAATTTACCTCTGACAGTGGTCAACACTGGTTGGGAGCAGAAGAGAACAATTAAATCACAATGATTCTCCTGACATCACGTTTCTACCCTTCCACAATGTGGTGCTTACAGCATTCTCAAGCCAGCTGTTCTGCCGATAATGCTAATAGCTCTGCAAGAGCTTTCCTTTTAGGATTTTGATCGTTTTCTGAAGCAATTCAGACTTTTCACTGCACAGCATTCTAAGTAATGAGTTAATCATATTTAATGATAATTTCTAGATGACTAGTTCATCATATGTAATGGTCATACAGTAAAATACTTTCTTACATGTTTCAAAGATTCTATCTATTAACACTGGCACTGGTTGTTGCCAGAGATTCTGTAGGATCTGCATCCTTAGAAATATTTAAAACTGGCCAAGATAAAGTTCTGACCTAAGGTGTCCACACATCAGGAGAAGATAGGATTACCTCCAAAAGTAGCTTTCAATCTAAATTATTCTGTATTTCTATAACTTTTCAGAGTGCCCACCATCTTGTGTAGCATGAAATATTGAAACATTTCTTTCTTATCTCTTTCATCTTATCCAATCACTGTGTCATTCATGATCCCATTAAGCACTTCAAACCAATGCCTCCCCTCTGCCCTTGCTAGGTCTCTCTTTCCCAAACTCAACAGAATTATTTTATTTAGCTCATATCA
This sequence comes from Centrocercus urophasianus, assembly GCF_019232065.1. Taxonomy (NCBI): domain Eukaryota; kingdom Metazoa; phylum Chordata; class Aves; order Galliformes; family Phasianidae; genus Centrocercus; species Centrocercus urophasianus. The sequence continues at coordinate 34,087,810 of NW_024884364.1, read as the reverse complement.
TGAAATGATATAATCATTAAAGTTGGAAAAGACCTCCAAAATCATCGAGTCCAACCATCCACCTACCACCTATATTTCCCCACTAAACAGTGTCCCTTAGAATCACATCTAAACATTTCTTGAACACCTTTAGCGACAGTGATTCAACCACCTCTCTGGGCAGCCCATTCCAGTGCCTCACCACTCTTTTGAAGAAGAAATGTTTCCTAATATCCAACCTGAACGACTCCTGGCTCAACTTGAGGCCACTTCCTCTAGTCCTGTCACTAGTTACACAGGAGAAGAGGCCAATCCCCACCTCTCCGCAATGTCCTTTCAGGTATTCATAGACAGCTATAAGGTCTACCTGTGGGGGAAATGTTCCATGCCTATGTTCATCCCTGCCACCCTTCTCTGAATCTTTATTAAGTTTTACTTCATCCTTTCTGAAGCACAGAGGAGGCACCAGAACTTCATATAGGTTGTAACAGGTCAGCAAACTTTCTACTACAGTAAAGTAGTATTTTCAGAATTTCTATAGAATTTGCCTAATAATCCCAGTCTGGTCAACTTTTTGAGAGCAACTGAGCCATGAACCAACATTCTCTTCATAATGAGTCCCATTTATCTTTCCTGATCTTGTTTGTGATCACAGTTGCTTTTTATAGTATCCTCACTTCCTTCCTTTCTCCATAATTCCTTTTCTGTCCTGCGCTACCCCATCATTTGGGTTGACAACGATGTTTGTGGAGCTGTATGGCAAGCCAGGCAGTATCAGCAGCAACCATGACCACACCAGAAAACTCTAGCTTGGTGAAAAAGACTGCAGCATGACTTCTGGCCATCTCTGCTGTCCTGCCCTCCCTAGATGGGGAAGCAAGAGGGTGGGTGGGAAAGAAAGTAACAAGTATTTTTCTCCCAAAGTGGTGGCTTTCTCAAATGGTTCTATGAAGGAGAAGAGAACATCTGAGAGAGTGTACAGAATGAAGTGCAACTGCTGGGGAAGGATAGATGTGTGGACTGCACCACGGCAGCAGCTGTTACATCAACTCAGGCTGCTATGGGACTGCAGCTGTGTATATGCTTATCAGAGAGAAGCCTTTGGAAGCTCACTGCCTGAGGAAGGAAGCTGATAATGAGCATCTTTCCTTCTTCCCTTTCTCACATGCAAAGGCACAATTATTTTAATGATAACTGATAACAACTGTAATATGTCATGATTACACCACGCTCTTTCCCAGAAATTTCCAGTTGTCTTTACAAAAGCTATGTATTTACAAAGCCATGTGAGATATACAGCATAGAAGGCTGTCTTACAGATAAATAAGTTGAAATACAGGGAACTGAAACAATGAGATTGAGTCTATGCAGTCCATTAGAAGTAGGCAAGGAACCAGATTTAGAGGTCTTAGACTTCATCAGTGCCTTTAACCACTAGAAAAACTACTTGTGCAGAAGGAAGAATTCCTCCCTGTTATACTGCTGAAGAGGATTAGTAAGAGTGAGGAGAAGCCTAATGCAGCTGTCTGTGGTAAATACCTAATTCCTGCTTTTACTTTCCAGGTATCATAATAGCAGGGACAGTTGTCAAGCCTTTTAGTGTCTGAAGCCTTTCTTATAGCTTCTTTTCCCCAGAGAAGATGGCTCAGTTTAAATCTCTCACAGGAATTTGGGAATAACTCCCTGTTCAGATCAGACTTCTACTCAAATTATTTATCTTCAGAAATTTGAGAAACATAAGTCCTGCTTTTCTAAGAGTAAGGGGACATATTCTGTTCAACCGAGTGTCTCCGCTCTCCAGCTATGGCCCTTACTAGCAATATCTGTGGGGCTGAATCAGGAAACCATTTCAACATCTTTTAATGTCTACTCAGTTCAGAAGAGCACCTAAATCAGGAACATTTGCACTCACTTGCAAATCCTTCTTACTTCTAAAGAAAATGAGTGTCATACCCACAAGACAACAAAAATGAAGTGGATGACAATGTCAATAAATAATCATAGAATCATAGAATGGCCTGGATTGAAAAGGACCACAGAGATCATCTAGTTTCAACCCCCCTGCTATGTGTAGGGTCGCCAACCACCAGACCAGGCTGCCTGGCCTTGAATGCCTCCAGGGATGGGGCATCCACAGCCTCCGTGGGCAACCTGCTCCAGTGTGTCACCACCCTCTGTCTGAAAAACTTCTTCCTAATATCTAATCTAAACCTACCCTGTCTCAGTTTAAGACCATTCCCCCTTGCTCCATCACTATCCACCCTCCGAATAAGTGTAACATAATTGATGGGATTTACATGTTTGTCTAAAGTTTTAAATAGTTCATACTCGTATACTGTGTGACTTTGAAAATGGTATTTGTGTAATTAGAGCCTGTACTGTCATAAGGGAGCCAAATTGAGACTTTGTGAGCAACATGAACATTGCCGTTTCCTGGCATTTGCTTAAAATACATTCTTAGTGCACCCTTTTTATAGGATTCTTTCCCTCTCTCCTTTTCAATATTCTAAGGTATTTTAAAAGTTAAAAAAAAAAAAAAAAAAAAGCAGAAAAAAATTGAAAACTGTTCTAATAACTATGGTAATGCCAATCACATGCACTTCTGAAAGTCAGCAGGAGAGAAAATCTCTTTCTGCACACTCTGGGAGCTATAACCACACCAAAGACAAAAGAATCAGTCACTTTTGGTTTTTCAGAGCCCGACTGTAACCAGAACTGTAACCAGGAACTTAGACTGTACTGCCAACTGCTTTCCCCCAATAACTCCTAAACTGAACTAGGAAGAAAGGTAAATTTGTCGATTATACAGAGCTGGGAGAAATGGCTGACACAGCAGAAGGCTGTGCTGCCATTCCTGGATAAGTTGGAATATTAGGTGGAGAGAAATCCTATGAGGTTCAACAAGGATAAGTGTAGGGTCTTTACATCTGGGGTGGAATAAAGGCATGTATCAGTACAGATTAGAGGCTGATCAGTTAGAATAGAGCTCTACAGAGGAGAACCTGGGTGTCCTGGTGTGCAACAAGTTGGCCGTGAGCCAGCAGTGTGCCCTTGTGGGCCAGAAGGCCAATGGTATCCTGGGGTGCATTAAAAAAAGCTTGGCCAGCAGGTCAAGAGAGATGATACTCCCCCTCTATTCTGCCCTGGAGAGTCCACATCTAAAGCACTGTGTCCAGTTCTCGGCTCCTCAGCTCAAGAAAGACAGGAAACTCTGTATCAGGGGGCTACAGAAATAATTAGGTATATAAGGCTAAGATCCAGAACTGTTCAGCTTGGAGAATAGAAGACTGAGAGGGGATCTTATCAACACGTACAACACATATCTAAAGGAAGGTTATAAAGAGGATGGGATCAGACTCTTTTCAGTGGTGCCCAGTGACAGAACAAGGGGCAACAGACTCAAACTGGAGCACAGGAAGTTCCATATGAACATAAGAAAAAGCATACTGTGAAGTTAACATAGCACTGGAAGAGGTTGCCCACAGATACAGTGGAATCTCCTTCTCTGGAAGTATTCAGAACCTGCCTGGATACTTGCCTGTGTAACCTATTGTAGGGAAATTGAATTAGAAGTGGTGTTGGACACCGGAGGTCCCTTCCAACCTTTGCAATTCTGTGATTATTGTTTCCATCTTACACACATAGAAGGGGGATTGTTTTGCCAGAGAAATGAAGGCAGATCTCTTGAGAAGAGAGATAGGGAGCAGTAAAGTCATGGAAAAGCATACTGGACACCTAAATCCCACTCCACAGCATGTCCATACTCTGGATAATGGTGCCTCCTATGAAGCATTCCCTCACCAGCAGATAACTTCCCACCCAGTTAAAGCACTCTACTTAAGAAGAATAAGCTCAAAAAGAATAAGATGGAAGTATTACACACACATTACAAACACAGCCTACTTTTTTAGGTCACTAAAAGATACTGCTTGTACACTACAGGCTGTCACTCAGATTCACTCATCTCTGCCCTTTGGATTTTAGGCTGTGTTTGAAGAACAACTGAAGCTGTAACTACAGCATCTCTTTCTCTATGTTTCCAAAGATAAATAGAATTTCATGCTGTCTCATGCACAACTGCATATTTTGCCTCCCATAAGAAAAAGCCAGAGTTTTCCTTCAGTTATTCCAAGAAGGCCTGTCCAGAAATCATTGCAGAGAAGGGAGCTGTGCAAATCGTATTTGTGTTACTGAAACATGACATGCTGAGCAACTTGCTTGGCTTGAGAACCTGAAGATAACACAGGATGCGGGAATTGCCTCCCACTCTGGCCACTAACCCAGAACCACATCCTCTTGCTCAGGAATGACCTCAAGTTTTTTCTCCATTGCCTACTACAGACCATGAGAATGGTGGATGTCCCACTCCAGCCTTAAAGGAATTGTTTACCCTGCTATGAATTCCATCCTTGGCAAAGTGGGACTTTCAGCAGCCCACAACTAGGAAAACCACAGCATATGTAACCAGAGTGCAGAGACGCACTCCTGTTCTGCAAGGGTTCCTTTTCCATTCTGCAGTTCTCTATTTCTAAATAGTTCAACAATGTGCTCTTCAAAGTGCTACAAATAAAACTTCTCCCCCCTCTTGTTTCTAACTATGCAATGATATTCTTATGTACCCCATGTTAAAACATGATGAAATGGCTTAGCTCAAACCTGTACATCAATACACATATTTTCATGCTGAGACAGTATTTAATAAGTTTAGTCCAACCTAACTGAACAACTTCTTTCCAATGGGTATTGCATAAGTAGTGATTAAAACCCAAATTTGAAAAGAATTGCCTGGATACCCTGCATTACTACAGAACCATCTCTAGTAAATATGGAACCACGGTTTGAGTTATAATACTGTGTTGATTCCCATCCTCCAATACCAATAAAGCCCAGGCCAAGTCTATATTTATGTGAGCAATTAGTGAGCATTCAATACCACTGGCGTTTACTTAGCAACTTCTGTACAAGCTCAAAAGGGACTCCATTTCTACAGTAAGTATTACTTTCCCTAAAAGAAGACAAAACTCCATTAAAGGGAAACCCTTTTACAGTTGTGATGGAGTTATACTCTCATATCTCACAAAAGAATGTGGCCCAAAACAGTCACAGTTGACAGTATAAATTAATCCTTCTTCATATTTGCCTTGCAGTTTAATCTCAAATACCTCTAACCTACATTTGTTTAAAAACAATCAACTGGACTGTATTTCAGTAGTGGTTTTGTATGCTCTAGAATCAATTTGCCTTATTTGTACTTTCTTCCATCCCTTCACGAGTTTAATCGCCTTATTTAAAAGTGTGCAAGAACTGTAAATATCAGAAAAAGCAAACCTTTCAACCATGAGGCTGAGTGGAGACACGCATATCAGTAAACACATTTCCTGAGTAATAGCACACTACGTAATTTGTAAAATGCAATTACGCAGTAGCAACTCTTATCAGGAAATATATTTACACTGATTCCTTGTAGCAATAGATCAAAGAGCTTATTTTACTGACCTATATCTGTACTTAATTGTACAGCAGTTTCTTACATAAATAAGCAAATTGTCTTTCTTTTTCTGAATAATTTCCTACTAATGGGCAGCAGCTTTCCTGACATAGATGCTTTGCAAAAATTAATATTTGAAGACTAAAACTGTTGTTTGAATTTAATGTAACTTATCATTGGAAAGTTACAGACATCTGACACATTGATTATTTGTAGAGGAAAAGAACAACAGTGAACACAATGGGGCTGCCATCCCAAGAAGAGAATAACAGGTAGAAATATAACAGAAATGGAAAAGTGTCTGTGATAGCAAGCCAATGGAGGAGTTATAGGGAGATTGGAGAGCCCCTCAGATCCTGACTCCAACCTCTTTAGCAGTCAGGAATTTCAGAACTCTGTTCCCAGTAAGCAGTGTTTCATTGCGAGGACCAGGCATCTTCTCCAAGCCCACCCACTGGAGCAGTTCCCACCTTTTATAAGCAAAACACTCTGAGATTAGAAGCGCTCATTTGAGTCTCCAACATCCTCAAGAAGTGCTGAAACCCACAGCCACACAGACAACATCTGGTAGGGAAGCACAAACAACTAATAACTTACATGGCCAGAGATATTTAGGGAGATCCATCACAGAGTAGCCGATAGACTGGTGCCAGGGGTATCCCTCTTGGCATGTGAGAAATCCAGTTCAACAAAAACAAGAGTTCTTCCAGTAGTCCCCACCCAAACAGTAGAGTACCATCTAGTATAGAACAAACTTGCAAAAGCTGCCAAAGTTCTGCTTCAACATAGAAAAGCACGGGAACATTTTCCACCTAGCAACATTGTCTACAGTTGATCTTGAAAACGGCAGAATCAGTTAGACTAAGGTTTCCTCTTGCAAGTTTAAAAGCAGAGTGGCCAAACAGTAACTGGGATTTTGGATTATCTAAATAATTACTGTTGTTATGACTAATACAAAAACGCAGAATATTCATTTGTGTTAACTCCTCTTTCAGGCAAGGATTTTTCTATTTCTGTCACACGTTTCTTTTAAGTAGAAAAGTAAGTCACCTAACTTGTTTAAATTAGTTGCACCAGAGGAAGAAAGTAACCAACATAAGTTCAAATCATAAAGGAATTCTGAAAATATTTTTGCAAGCAAAACCAAAATATCATCTGCAAGTTTCACAGAATCTCAACTATCCTTAGTCTGTGGTTTTTATGGGGAAAGGCATGATGTATTTGTTAGTAGAATTGTATGTGGAGATTAATCTGAGACAATAGACATTGCTGTATGTGACTGGCTGTCCTGTCATTTCTTGCATATATGCTCTAAAGTCTTGCTGCTGTTTACCACGCTGTGCAAGAGTCATGTATGTTCCATTAATTCTAAGAGAAGATGTGTCACTGCAATTTTTTTGAAGCTTTCCATCATCACTTACACTGCTTAAGCATTTTGCATTGTCAATGACGGATGACACAGAAGTAGAACAAAAACTGATTATAGTCAATGTCTGAACTGGCAGAATATTTGAAGATGTTAATTTCGTTTAAAAGAAGGAAAGAAACTGCCATTTGGCAAAGGCAATCACAGCATGGAGCGATGGTGATTAGTATATATCTCTACCTACTTTTATCAGGTAAAGGTCCCTTTTAGTGGTGTTCTGGTTTGGAAGGTAGGTTGGGTATTTCAATATTTACATTACAGGCCCAGAAACATACACCTTAGAAGGACAGTTTCCTTGTTCAGGTTCATTCACGCAAAGCAAAGCATTCAAGAACTAGGAACAAATGACACCTACTGCATGGTGAGCTGCAAAAGATGGGCCAGTATTTTTAAGTTGGTGGGGAAAAAATATCACAATATTAGACACAGACTAAAAGCTCACCATTTTGTTTTCATTTAAAACAAGAAAGGCTGCCTCTGTACCTTATTGTCTTCCTTTCATGAAACACTTCACAATAGTCTTTATTTATTATTAACTTAAACATTTTTTAATGAAAAAGGTCCGAACTATCAGAACACTAAAGAAAGAATTAGTTACTCTTGTTGACAAAAAGTAGTATTTAAAACAATCTGTTAATCCATATGTGATAAACTCTGCTTTCAAATGTGTTAGTGTGAGTTAACTAACACATTTTGGAAACATGACCATCTATTTTCTCAGTCCACATACATCCTATGAGAATTAATGAAAAAGAAAAGAGGACGTCCAAGATACTAAAAAAGCATTCCTACAGGTGCTGATGGTGGTCCCAAAGAGGCCACTGCATTCTACACTGGGTGATAATGGCTTACGTTTTCTTTTATATAGGAACAGTGGGGTAGGAAAGGGTCTGTGATATGTCACATCTTTTAGTGTCAGATGAACTATAGCCTAATTCTAAGACCTGGACTTAACATTTCTAATGACCGGGTTGTTCATTTAACATGTACTGGCTTACTAGGTAAAGTAAATTAAAGGCTGAGGTGGCAACAATGATAAGCAGTAAATTTGCTTGTTCTGTAGGGAGCTGAAACGTGTCGGCTCATGCTTTGATCAAGTTAAATTGAGAGGTTTCAAAGTACACACAGGAAATGCTTCAACAGACAAACTTTGTCCCCAGAGGTCTGTCTCAGCCACTTTTCAGGCTTCTGCACATTCTTATCTGTTTCAGCAATTCTCTAACTTTAAATTCAGAGAATCCATGGAGAAAAGTGCCAGTGATGAAGGACAAGAGATGATTTCTCAGGTGATGGACAACATAAAGCCTTGGTCTTAAGAGATAGACTATTGGGCACTTGCTGGTCCTTAAAAAAAAAAATAAAAATCATAGAATTACAGGAGTTGGAAGGGACCTTTGGGGATCATTGAGTCCAATCCCTGGCTAAAGCAGGTTCCCTACAGTAGGTTGCACAGGAAAGAAGAAGAAAAAGAAGATGAAGAAAAAGAAAGAAAATTGAAATGTAAGTGGTTTTAAAAAACATTTATTTTAACTGTAGCGAAGATGGTAAATAATTACTAGAAAGCAGTATCCCCATGTGCTGTGGGAATCAGCACTACAATGCCTGGCTCCTGAACAACCTAACCTGTGCCTCGGACTCGACTGACTGCAGATCAAAAAAGGAACGAGCTCTCCCTGAGACCCTTCTTGTGGAGGCATTTATCGACAAACACTTTCTCACAAGTGGATTCTCTTCTGACTGAAATGGGGCCTGTCTGTGCTACAGCCTGCCCCTCTGTGACAGGGCTCTCTGGCAGGCTGTTTTCACAAAGCGTGTAGGAACTGCAGTTTTCTTTGAGAGAGCAATTGGTTGAAATTTGTCAATAGGTTCAAAAGGTATCAGGGATGTGGAAGTGACTGAGATACAAGTGCACGCAGCACGATTGCATCAGCCTTCTTTCCACACAAATCAGGATAAAAAGTTGCAGCAATATAAAAATAAATAACTGAGCAGACACAATTCCTACAAAATGCCAGTAGCTAGCCTAGACTTCATTTCTGCTGAGGGCGAAAGGTAAAGCTGGAACAGTTTAGTGCTTCGGTACTTTGTCTTGTGATAACTACTTCTTGAGAAGTGCGGATGCTTCAGAAGAAAAAAATAACATTTATCTTTCTCTTAAAAAATAGAACAAAACAAACAAACAAAAAAAAGCCAACAAAGTATCTTCCTATCCTATAAGGGAACAAAAAAATTTCCAGAAACTGGAAGTGGAAACAGCGTTTTTCAGTTGCTAATCGTTTAACTAATGACAGTTACACAAATTAATTCACAGAACTCAAAAGCTACTGACACCAACTTTTCCCTGTAATTTGCAGTGTTTAAAGCTGAGAGGTTACTGCCTTGTTCAGGATCTCAATGCAAACACAGCCACATAGATCAGAAAGGTACCTCCGTATGAGGAAGTAGTCTCTGTGGCCACAGTACTTCAAAATGTCCCAGGGTGACCCTGAATGGAGACAGGAGGAAAAATTTCACATTCCAGTTACTGAACTGAACTACCTACAATCTGAATACACAGTATCTCATATACATTTTAAAAGATCACATCTACGAAACCGCCTTGCAAGAAAAAAAAAAAAAAAAAAGTTTTTTTTTTTAGTATATTTGAAAAAGACCTAGTTAGTTAATTTCTTAAAAATTGGAAACCTAGGAACAGTAAAAAATGCAGCAATTTTTGCACTATTGGAGAATATAATTATTTCTTAGTTGATTGATGACCTATTGTACCACAGAAACTGACAGGTATTTTTTATTATCACTTAAAGAGCAGCTAAAAATCCCACTGTCTGGCAGAGCACAAACCCCTAATACAAGGGAGTGACCTACTGACTGAAGAGCAGCAGCAAAGCTAACCAGTCTGCTAGCCCAGTTAATTTCTCTTATACATCTCCCTCTTGCAGGAACTAAGCATTAGAAACTTCAAATACAATTCCCAAATCCAAACATCTGCTTCTTTCCATTTCCACTATAAATTTGCTTTTAAACATCCTTTCCCTCCCATGTACCTGTACAGTCTTTAACTCTTGTAATATGTGAGATATTTCCCCTTAAGAATTTGACTAAAAACAAGAATTTTCCGTTATTTCTGGTGATTTGGAGGAGGTAAGCACGACTTCTGCTGACTACTGTGCCCATAGTAATACCCTGTGGTGGGTGCTGTCTGTATTTGTCACCCAACAGCTGGATTAAAATTTAAATGGCTGCTGCACATTTCTTCTATAAACTAACATCTTTCTTCACATTCTTATCTCAGCACAATTTTCTGGACAATCCCTTTGTGGTTAGACAGTTTTTCTGACCTCTTCACTACCATACCTTAATTTCTTGTTAAAAATTTTCCCTGCTGAGAAAACTAGAATCTTTATTCCATCCCCCAATGAAATCTTACCTTGGAAAGAATAGTTGTAACAACGATTTGACTGGGAGAAGAAAGAAATAATGGTACCGTTGAGCTACTCAGCAGTACTCTTTCATTTACAGGCCTTTTGCTTAAATGTTTCACTTTTGTCAGGAATGGAAGCTGTTTGGAGCAGAAATTCTGCTCTCCTCTTTGTTGAAAACTTGTAAAACTAATTCCTCATGAAAGTTGTTCTAAATTTAAATGAGAAGCAAACCATAACCTGAAATAATTTTGATTAAGAGATAGCAATCACTCCATTCATAGCAGTTTTGGCTCTAAGTTACCAAGCCTAGATTCTTGTTTTAGGTAGATCAAAAATACTCCCAAAATAAACTTCCCCACGCTATTTCTGTTAAAACCATAAAAAGAGCTGGAGATGAGAAATCTTCGAAGCCTGTTCACAAAGGCAAGGGGTCAAAGTTCTCGTACAGATTGATAGAGAATTCATGTTTTATCAGTGACACTGCAATTATAGAGGTTTGATTCCTGTTTGTAGGACAAGGTCCTCCTCACTGATGGAGAACTCACCAGGCATAGAAAGAAAGGGATCTTTGTCTGAGCAACAGCACATGACAAGCATCCTCGGGACTGGCAGTGGCCCCGCTCCGCTCCTGCAAGCACAGCCCCCCCACCAGTCCTCCCAGCTCTTTGCCAAGGGAACACGGCACCAGCCTCTGAAAGAGCAGGCATATTCACGGTCAAAATATATATATAAATTCAAGAAGAGCAAATTGCAGCCTCCCCGGGTGGTGCTCAGCCAGGCTGTACTCAGAACAAGCCAGTTGCTGAATTACAGTGGGTATCTTTCTCAGAGCTTAAGGGTTCTCAAAGGAAATGCTGGTTGTTTGTTTTTTTCCTCAGATGTTTCAATGGGAAAGTTAAAAATAAATGAAACAAAGCCTTTTGGCTGCTGCTGTTTCAGCTGATGCCTCCTTTAGCAAAACACAAACCTGAAACGGTGCCTGAGAGCCCTTAGCAAGAGAAAACGGGCTTCTCCTTGCAAGACTTTACACATGCAGTCTTACTTCCTTATGAGTGAATAACATTTTGCTTCTGCACACTTGTGTTTCCCAAGTACAAGTAAATACTTAAAATAGCTCTTCTGCACAGCAGGAAATAGCCTATCAAGACTAAGCTCCGCAAGGCCACCTGGGGAGAGTTTATAAATGCTTTGAGAGCCAGTGCAAGAAAATCCCAGGTGAATGGCACCATGCAAGGAAGTCCTCTGCCAGACTCAAGGACAGCATCGCATCTGGAGAAGAACGTGCAGCCAACTAGGGGGGAAGGGTCACCCTATATTCCATTTAGATGTACGTATACAAACCTGTGATCTCAGCTACAGTCTTACTAGCTCTGAGGGAAAACCTCTAGGGAAAAGGAGGTAAACAGGGCTGACACAAAGTTTAAAGGAATAGTCTTACCCCAGCTAGGCTCTACAGGGAATTGAACAAATAAAAAGTTGAAACAATAGATATCTGGGAAAGAAAGTAATCTCCTTGGCATTAAAACTGTATTGGTTTTATCTCAAGAGGGAGGCACGGAACATACTGGCTAGGCACAAAACAATGTTGGAGAAGACTGAAGGGAGTGGAGATGATTTCCAGGAGAAGCACCAGCAGGCAGGGAGTGGAGGTAAAAGAACCCAACCACAACACAGTCTGCCCAAAGAAATTCAACTCAGTTCTTGCAGAGAGTAGAAATGTAGCTGTCCCTCCAAGGCAGAATCCAAAAGAGGGTCCAGAGAGGCTGATTGCTATTAGGTACAGAGTTAGCAGAAAATGCTCCTACACGGATGTGCTTCCCAAGGCACTACAGGAAGAAAGACTGAACTCTACCTTTATAGGTGGTCCAAAAAGAAGCAAGTAATTAGTGGAGGCAGCAAATGGCAGCACCGTGTTTTGAAATTCCTCTCATACCAAGTAGTTTCCTGTGGTTTTGGAAGAATGGAGTGGCACAAGTGCCATTAATAAAAAGTACTCTGCAATCAGAGATCATGTAAGGATGAATTCAATATTGTCCTTAGGCATTTCACAGGAAGTCAGAACAAGTTTTCGATGGTATAATGGATAAGAGGATTTACATGCAGGATATTTTAATAAAAGATGAAACAGAAGAGTATAGCCAAAGGCTGCTGCCCTAGTGGTCAAGGGAGGGGCACAAAGTTGACTGTTCTGCAAAATCTATCACACTGACCAAAATTTCAGTCTGAGAGTATTTGAGAACACCCTGTGAGTGAGTGTCCAAGGATGGATAACCCACAAAAGATGTAAATTGCAACAGATTTCTTGAGAAACTAACATAGTTCATGAGAATCTGAAGACTGGAACTGAGATGATAATTTGGACAGAACTAATTAATCCATGGACATCCCCCAGGGATTCACCTAAATCCTCCACTGTTTTACACCTAAAACTGGAAGGTGACATCTTCTACATTATGGAAAGGAAAAGGAAAAGGAAAAGGAAAAGGAAAAGGAAAAGGAAAA